>NC_053036.3:37600883-37903914 GCF_002575655.3 Aegilops tauschii subsp. strangulata
GCAAAACTTGGTTTAAGGATATTTGGAAGCACAAGTAGTGTCTCTACTTGGTGCAAAGAATTTGGCTAGCATGAGGGGGAAGGGCAAGCTCAACATGTTGGATGATCCATGACAATATAATTTATTTCGGATATAAGAAAACATAACCCATTACGTTGTCTTCCTTGTCCAACATCAACTTTTTAGCATGTCATATTTGAATGAGTGCTCACAATCATAAAAGATGTTCAAGATAGTATATCTATATTTGAAAACCTCCCTTTCTTTATTACTTCCTATTAATTGCAATGATGACCAAAACTATGTTTGTCAGCTCTCAACAACTTTTATTCATCATACACTTTATATGTGAAGTCATTACTCTCCATAAGATCAATATGATCTCTTTATTTATTTTTATTCTTTCTTTTTTTCTTTTTTCCCCTCAAGATCATAGCAAGATAACCAAGCCCTCGACTCAAGACTAATCTTTATTATATATAGCTTACGGACTCGATTACATAGATAAGGATCAAAACAAAAACTCAAAGCTAGATCATACAAAACTTTATTCTACTAGATCAAGATATAACCAAAAGGATCGAACTAAGAAAAACGGTAAAGATAGAAGTGTGATGGTGATACGATACCGGGGCACCTCCCCCAAGCTTGGCAGTTGCCAAGGGGAGTGTCGATACCCATGTATTTATGTCTCTTTCTTCGGAGGTGGTGATGATGGAGTTGTTGATGATGTAGGCTTGTCGTCCATCTTCCAAGGCATATGCTCACCATCATAGAAGGATGATCGAGTCTCCGGGATCCTCAAATCTGCAGCCAAACTCATCCTCTTGAATCTATATTCATACTCACAGTTTTGGTTTTGCAGGTCATAGATCTGGGCTTGGAGGTGCTCGATTTTACCGTGAAGCTTGAAGATGGTCTCCCCAATGTTCTTGGCATCCAGCTTATGGTTGTTGGTGAACTCCGCGATCATCATGTGGTTGGCGTTGAGTCCGTGTTCCACCATCCCCTGGCACTTGAAAACTTGTTGCTCCATTGCTTCGAGTCTTGTCTCCATGCTTCCGGTCCTCCTTGGTCCCTCAACATCGCGGATGTGCAGCACCCCTCATGCATCTCAATGGTTTGAGGGTGTTGCAGCACCTCCGCGAGGTAGGGTTGATGACCTTCTCGAAAAATTTGTCCTTGGGGCGCTTGAAGATGTCATGGTGATCTAGATTTGTCAGAAAAACAGCTCGAAACAAAAGCAGAGGATTGTGTCGTGGTACGGTGGTCAAAACCTTCAGGAGATTATATAATGAATTTTTGCCGACCAAAAGAAGTATCGTGCAAGAAAACGGAGTCCGGAGAGCACACAAGGTGCCCACGAGGCAGGGGGCGCGCCCAGGGGGTAGGGCACGCCCTCCACCCTCGTGGATGCCTCGTGTTCCGGACTACTTCTTATTTTCCTATTTTCTTAAATATTCCAAAACAGATAAAAATTGCTATTAGAACTGTTTTGGAGTTGGTTTACTTACCGTACCACATACCTATTCCTTTTCGGAGTCTAAAACGTTCTGGAAGTGTCCCTTATGTACTCCTCTGGGGTTATGGTATCAATAATGTTGGTTTCAAAATTTATGGGATTACCTGAGATATAATGTTTGATTCTTTGACCGTTCACCACCTTTGGATTTGTGCCTTCGAAGTTGTTGATTTTTATGGCACTGGAACGATAGACCTCCTCGATAACGTAAGGACCTTCCCATTTAGAGAGGAGTTTTCCTGCAAAAAATCTTAAACGAGAGTTGTATAACAAAACATAATCACCTACATTAAACTCACGCTTTTGTATCCTTTTGTCATGCAATCTTTTAACTTTTTCTTTAAACAGTTTGGCATTCTCATAGGCCTGGGTTCTCCACTCATCAAGTGAGCTAATGTCAAATAGTCTCTTCACTACTACAGGATGCTGCTAACGCGACACTACGATCAGAGACCCTTCGAGAAAATGTGTGTGATGCAATAATCGCAAACGGTGGTGTATGAAAACCGTCAGAAATGTATAAAGCGTTTGTGATGACGGATGCATCAAACACGGTTCAGGTTTTAGTTGCGTGTGCGATGAAGGGTATACGGTTCAGTTCAATTAACTATTTGCGATGAGGAGGAACAAAAGAAACGGGCAGCCAGATGAAGGCGTGTGCGATACACAGCATACGGTTCACTCGGATGAACTGTTTGTGATTAGGCAACACAAAAGAAACGGTCAGCCAGATCAAGGTGTGTGTGATTGAGGGCGTACGCTTCAGAAGGATTAACTGTTTGCGATTAGGCAACAGAACAGAAAAGGGTCAGCCAGAACAAAGTGTCTGTGATTGATGGCATACACTTCACATGGATGAACTATTTGCGATTAGCCACAACAAACTGAAACAGTTAAGATAGATCAACGTGTGTGCGCTAGACGGGCACACACATTCTAATTAAAAGAAGCGTGCGTGATGGTAATAACGAGCGTGCACGGTTGTTGGAACAAAACGTGTGCTGACATTGCCTATTGCGGTGCACCCTATGGTGCAAACACCACGTACGTGGCTGAGAAGGCGTACGTGCCCACGTTACGCTTTCCGAGAATAGTGTCGCACTTATAACCGTCAGTAAATTTTGAGCATGCGTCCGGTCACAATTGTTTTTAGAAGAATAGGGAGGTCGCGTCCCATCACATGCCAAATTGCAAACCTGTTCACACTGATCAAAACCTAAATGGTTTCCACTTAGGAGCGTATTACTACTCGGTTATAAGTACTACTACTCGAAGATGACTGCACAGTCATCCTCAACTCCTCATCCACAAAAACAAACAAGTCATTCATCATCGTTCCCTTGCGTCTGCCATGGCCAGTGTGAGTTCTGGGTCGAGAGATTGCCACCGGGTCAGGATGGGAACGGGCCGACCCGGCCCTAGCCTTGGACCTGGCCCTCATGGTCTCAAGGCCAATTTATGAGGCCACGGGTCGACCCATTTTCAAAAAACCAGTGCCCTTGCTGGCCCAATTGGTATATCAGGTCGGCCCAAATTCTAGTTCTTATCTTGTATCGCAGGTAATCAGATATGTCAATTTTTACTCAAAAAAATAAATCAGATATGTCAATTAAAAAAAGGTAATCAGATGTGTTGCAGCTACGGGTGCATGCATACGCAAGGCCGCGCTCACACACGCGCCTGCTGCGCGCGCTGTGATCCGCCCGGCCCGGCCATGTCCGCACGCATGACGCAGGCCTGCCAGCAGATCCTACATGCATCCACGTTACACATTCAAAGGAATTATCTAGCTACACCCGCGGGCACTAACGAACTAACGACTCCACTGCAACAAAACACATGCCCGAGTAACTAGCTGCTAACTCACGCCTCGGAGGTGGGTCGACCCTGCTGACCCATTGGGCCAGTTGGTGCCAGCTCCACTGACCCAACTATGGTTCGAGGCCGATCAACACGGCCCATTGGCCTCGATTTTTCGGGCCGGGTCAACGACCCGGCCCATTCCCATCCTGACCACCAGGGAGAGGCGAGCCTGGAAGCGGAAGCACGAGAGATGTCCCACCTCGCCGCGAAAGCAGCCAACATGTCCCGCCGCACGGCCGTAGCAGCAGAGAGGTCCTGCTGCGCCGCTGAAGCATCACGGAGGTCCCGCCGCGCCGTCGATGCAGCAGACTAGTCCGGCCGCGCCGCGGAAGCAGAAGAGATGTCCCGCCGCGCCGCGAATGCAGCATAGATATCCTCCCGTGGGGCGGCGTCCTGGGAAAATGTCTCGCAGGCAGGCGAGGACTCTTACAGGTGCATGCGTGCCCTCGTCCTTAGTCAGATGGATCAGATCTCCAGGTGGGCGAGGTTGTAGGATGACCTAAAAGCCTCATTTGAATAGTCTATTGGCGTCAGCCGACAACTCAATGAGAGCAATGCGAAGCCCCAAGTTGAGCGCGATCTGCTGAGGGCGAAGATCGTCGGAAGTGCGGGGCAGCAGGAGCAGACCACTGCCTTGTTGAAGAGGACCGGCGTCATCGTCGAGAAACTTATGGATGAGAATGTCATGCTGCGCATTGAGCGTAGAAGGCTGGTGGAGGAATTCGTGGATGCTCTCAAGCAGCATCTTGAGGACAAGAAAGAGCTCATCGCCGCTCACCGCGGAGACTAGTTCCCGTGGCCTGCAGCAACGCATCAACAAAGTAGAGATCAGCGAGCCAGATCGTTGTCTTCCTTCTTCTTTTGCCCTTGTGTATTTCGGGCGTTGCTGCATGTGACTTTTTTAATGTTGTTCCTAAATATGTAAGACAATTATTATCCACTGTCATCGTCCTTATATTCATCATGCTTGCTATAAGTCGCAGTCGATGCTATATAGGTCCCTCGGATCTTACAACAAGATTTGTGCAAAACTTTCTTTTCAGATTTTCATTTTCTCTCTTAAATCTCAGTCCAGTGAGGCATATAGCCACGCCTTAGAACAGGTGCTCGGGCGCCATTAATGGGGACGTTGGGAGGGAGGTGCACGGCGGGTAGTGGTCAAAGGGCTCTCCTCCCGATGAGCACGCGCAGTGGTCTGATCGCACGCCTCCCGTACTCAAATAGCTACCCCGCGCGTCACCTCCTAGCCAATAAAAAAGGGGGCGCGTGGCAGCACGTAATTGGTAAGTAGAACGCCCACGGTTTCAATAATACTTGTGTTTCTTATTTGTAACGTGACAGCACTTGTTCCAAAATGACTTTGTTGATTCTTAATGTGTGCCCCTTGGCAAATCAGACAGAAAAATTACCACAACATGTTGGTTCCATGTCATGACACCATGCCAAGTTTCATGATTTTCAGGCGTGTTTTGGATTTACAGGAATTAAAAAACCAAGTTTCTCAATCTTTCCGGCCGAGCCACGACGCCCAGATGTTTGGATTTCATTCCCATCTCTTGCATAGGACCTATAAATTCACCCAAGGACACACATGTGGTTTTTCAAACAACTTTGGTGCACTGAAGCCTATGCTTGTTGTTCAAACTTGAATTATGCACATTGAATGCGCAGAAACTCAATTAATGTATAAAAAAAGGCCAAACGAACCCGAAATAATTGCATAATTTAGCACGACACATATATTTGTTCTAATTTGCCTGTGTAAAAAATTAAGGCGGGAGAAGGCAGTGTACGTATGTCGTTTCGCACACGGAGGAGGCACGTTCCCTCTTGGAACCACGAGCCTTCTTGAGAGAAGCTCCGGTTTGCAAGAAGCTTACACCAAAGCTTGTCCCAATTCGGCCAAAAAATTACCGCAGCATGTTGGTGCCATGTCATCACACCATGCCAGGTTTCATGATTTTCAGCCGTGTTTTAGATTTACAGGAATTAAAAAAACAAGTTTCTCAATCTTTTCGGCAAGCCACGACGCCCAGATGTTTGAATTTCATTCCCATCTCTTGCATGGGACCTATAAATTCACCCAAGGACACACATGTGATTTTTCAAACAACTTTGGTGCACTGGAGCATGTGCTTGTAGTTCAAATTTGAATTATGCACATTAAACGCCCAGAAACTCAATTAATGCATAAAAATGCCAAACAAACGCGGAATAATTCCAAAATTTAGCACGATACTTCTATTTGGTCTAATCTGCCAGTGTAAAAAAATTAAGGCGGGAGAAGGCAGTGTACGTATGTCGTTTCACACACGGAGGTGGCACGTTCCCTCTCGGAACCACGAGCCTTCTTGACGGAAGCTCCGGTTTGCAAGAAGCTTACACCAAAGCTTGTCCCAATTCGGCCAAAAAATTACCGCAGCATGTTGGTGCCATGTCATGACACCATGCCAAGTTTCATGATTTTCAGGCGTGTTTTAGATTTACAGGAATTAAAAAACCAAGTTTCTCAATCTTTTCGGGCGAGCCACGACGCCCAGATGTTTGAATTTCATTCCCATCTCTTGCATGGGACCTACAAATTCACCCAAGGACACACATGTGATTTTTCAAACAACTTTGGTGCACTGGAGCATGTGCTTGTAGTTCAAATTTGAATTATGCACATTAAACGCCCAGAAACTCAATTAATGCATAAAAATGCCAAACGAACCCGGAATAATTCCAAAATTTAGCACGATACTTCTATTTGGTCTAATCTGCCAGTGTAAAAAAATTAAGGTGGGAGAAGGCAATGTACGTATGTCGTTTCGCACACGGAGGTGGCACGTTCCCTCTCGGAACCACGAGCCTTCTTGACGGAAGCTCCGGTTTGCAAGAAGCTTACACCAAAGCTTGTCCCAATTCGGCCAAAAAATTTACTCAAACATGTTGGTGCCATGTCATGACACCATGCCAAGTTCATGATTTTCAGTCTTGTTTTGGATTTACAGGAATTAAAAAACCAAGTTTCTTCAATCATTCCGGCCGAGTCATGATGCCCAGATGTTTGAATTTCATTTCCATTTCTTGTGTGGGACCTATAAATTCACCCAAAGACACACATGTGATTTTTCAACAAACTTTGGTGCATTGGAGCATGTGCTTGTAGTTCAAATTTGAATTATGCACATTAAATGCCCAAAAACTCAATTAATGCATAAAAATGCCAAACGAACCCGGAATAATTCCAAATTTAGACACGACACTCATGTACTAGTTGCATGTTCACTGTACGTAAATGTTCTAGCAATTCAAACACCATCCTTTCCCTCCGTAACACCATTTTGTCTTTAAAAACGTAATGAAAAAAATCAGGTATACCACAAACAATTTACTAGAAAGAATCGTGTGGGATGCGATATAAAATATCTTGGCGCACCATCTTGTCTAGCTTATGCAGGAAGCTTCGTCGTCTACAGTCCACCGCCCCCGCTTCAACCACACTTGCGCGCTAGTTTCTCGCGGCATCGAGCGAATTTTTTTGCCACCCCGGAAATATCTATCTCCCCGCCCCCTCCCTCCTACCAAAAGCCACATTTTCACTGTTCCTCCTTGCTTTCCAAGTTCAAACCTTCACTCCTGCTTACTGGCAGCTCAGCCTCCTCGCCGGCGACCCTTCTTCTTGCAGCGCCGCCTCCTCACCAGCTACCCTTCTTCTTGCAGCGCCGCCTCCTCGCCGGCTACCCTTCTTCTTGCAGCGCCACCTCCTCGCCGGCTACCCTTCTTCTTGCAGCGCCGCCTCCTCACCGGCGACCCTTCTTCTTGCAGCGCCGCCTCATCGCCGGTGACCCTTCTTCTTGCTGCAGAGCCTCCTTGCCGCCGACCCTTCTTCTTGCTGCGCGGCCTCGTCGATATGGTCAGGTAATCCACACCCCACCCACACCATCCTCCTCCTTTCCCGTCCCACATGCCCCGACCGACGGAGCGACACCTTTCACCGAAATCACTGGCCCCCTACTCCAATTAAGCGCCACCCACAACCATTTTGCACGTAGTATAACGTGGAGCTCAGTAGCATGCGTCCGCACACACGAACAAGGTCGCTATGGCTGCCATGCGTGTCAACCGCCAGATCTTGGAGGAGCACCTCGTCTTCAAGGCCACTGTCGACACCGCCACGCGGTTGTCTACTTTAAAATACAATCCGTGATGTTTTCTCGAGGCCACCGCCAGTGCCTTCTAGTGATTTGTCGTTTGTAATGTTAATATGCAATCTGATGTTCAGTTAACAGTTTGGTCCTCTGAAATGTAATGTTCAGTTAACACTTTGGTCCAACAATTGCTACATTTCGTAGTACTATTCTCAAGCATCCTTTGTTTTGTTAACTGTCTTATCTTCTCATACATGTTTCTATTCTGCAATGTCGTGCTCAGTTAACTATTTTGGTTCATTTGGTCTGGTGTCCATTTAACTGTTTGGTTCAGTTCTGCAATTTGATTTTCATTTGCCGTGGGTACAATTTTGTATTGTTATGCATGTGACACCAATCGAACTTGGCTGTACTCAATACATATTCTACTGATAGTATGGCAACTCTCAGTTAACCTGATCGAGATCTTCCTTATGTGTGTTGCAGGGAAACAATGGGAGACACTGCGGTTTACCATTGAGGTTTGTTCAAGCAGGGTCCTTTGGCTAATAGCACATTATTATGCAGTTGCAGGAATCATTCTAATATTTAGGTTTCTTACAATTTGGTCTTGCACATGTAGGTCCTGCTATCAGAGGCTTAGACCCACTATTCGACCCATTTTGCATATGGGGAAATGAGATGTCCATGAATATCAGTCAAGTCAAGAAACTCAGAAATATTGTTAGGATGAAGAAACTTGCGACGAATAACAGCAAGATTTTTGTTTCCACAATGAAGAACACATCAGTCAACTATAGGATGGTACCAACTCTTTTGCCTTGTTTTTACCCCTTGCGCCATTTCAAAATTTACAACAGCGATTTATGCATAGCTTTGTTTTCAATACTTTTCAAAGCAGTTCACCGATGATTACCTCTCAAACCACCTGCATGGTCAAGAGGCGAGGAAGGTATTCATTCAACACCCATGGTACAATAATGAAGTCTTGCTGAAGAGGATGAAGGTTGGGCGGGCAATTATCCATAGCCACTGGCCTAAAGTTGCAAGGACATTCAACATCACTGAAGGCTCAATATTTGCCTTCCGCTTCTGCAGTTTCCCAGATGAGATTCATCTGTCTATTTACCGTGTATGATGCTACTTTCCAAATGTTTTTTATGTTGCATGTGAAACTTGGTGCTGTTGTGTAATGGCGTAACTGAGTGCCGAAGCTATCTGATGTAATTCAATAATGAAATTCTGGTTGCTTTTATACGGATATGAAATATCTGGCGTGTTTTATAAGAAATATCAGTTTGATTAGTACATGGATTATCAATAATAGGCTAATTACCCTGCTTATTGGGGTTTTCTATAGCAAACGGTTACTCAGACAGCACCGTGGGCGATGAACTCAAACAACCCGCACGGTTTCTAGAAAGTACGCATGTTCGATCAACTAACAATCACACACGACTTCCGGCAGCGAACTGTTTGCGTTAGGCCATCTTGCACAAATGTTTCCACACAAAGAACTGTGTGGGATGTACATACCTACGGAAATGATTTTCTGGGATTCACCATGTGGGATGTACATACCTACGGAAATGATTTCTGGGATTCACCGTGTGGGATGTACATACCTACGGAAATGATTTTTGCGATTCATCGTGTGGGATGTACATACCTACTGAAATGATTTCTGGGATTCACCGTGTGGGATGTACATACCTACGGAAATGATTGGGTTTCGATGCCTCGCCCGATCGTACACGGCCCTAGCCTGGGTCCCAGGAGGGCCTATCCCCGACGATTTCTGGGTTGTGTGGGAAGGACCCCCCTATCGCCCACACTCACTTGGCGACGGTTCCAAATGCCTTTGCGGAAAGGGGTTAAAAACCGTTTGTTTAGCACATCGTTGTACCAGTGCTTCTCGCCGGCAAGTTTGAAATCACAATTGAGCTCTTTAATGGCCGAATATGCCTTATGTTCTAGTTCGAGAGGTAAGTGACATGCTTTTCCATAAACCATTTTATACGGAAACATACCCATAGGATTCTTATATGCAGTTCTATAGGCCCATAATGCATCATCAAGTTTCTTGGACTAATTCTTTCTAGATCTATTAATAGTCTTTTGCAAAATTAATTTAATCTCCCTATTACTCAGTTCTACTTGACCACTAGACTGTGGGTGGTATGGAGATGCAATTCTATCATTAACATCATACTTAGCAAGCATTTTACGAAAAGCACCATGAATAAAATGTGAACCACCATCAGTCATTAAGTATCTAGGGACTCCAAACCTCGGAAAAATAACTTCTTTAAGCATCTTAATAGAGGTGTTATGATCAGCACTACTAATTGGAATAGCTTCTACCCACTTAGTAACGTAATCAACAGCAACTAAAATATGTGTATACCCATTAGAGGAAGGAAACGGTCCCATATAATCAAAGCCCCAAACATCAAATGGTTCAATAACAAGTGAATAGTTCATAGGCATTTCTTGACGTCTACTAATATTACCAATTCTTTGACATTCATCACAAGACAAGACAAACTTACGGGCATCTTTGAAAAGAGTAGGCCAATAAAAACCGGATTGTAATACCTTATGTGCAGTTCTATCTCCAGCGTGGTGTCCTCCATAAGCCTCGGAGTGACACTTGTGTAGGATCTGTTCCTGTTAATGCTCAAGTACACAACGTCTAATAACACCATCTACTCCTTCTTTATAAAGGTGTGGGTCATCCCAGAAGTAATGTCTTAAATCATCGAAAAACTTTTTCTTTTGCTGGTATGTTGATAACCCACAAGTATAGGGGATCAATTGTAGCCTCTTTCGATAAGTAAGAGTGTCGAACCCAACGAGGAGCTAAAGGTAGAACAAATATTCCCTCAAGTTCTATCGACCACCGATACAACTCTAGGACGCTTAACGTTCGCGTTGCCTAAAACAAGTATGAAACTAGAAGTACTTTGTAGGTGTTTTTGGATAGGTTTGCAAGATAATAAAGAGCGCGTATATAAAAAGTAGGGGTTGTTTAGATAAATAAGCAATGAAGTTAGTATAGCGAGTGTGGAAAAGTGGTGGTAGGAGTTGCGAAATTGTCCCTAAGCAATTGACTACTTTACTAGACTGATAGCAAGTTTTATGTGGGAGAGGCCACTGCTAGCATGTCATCCCTGACTTGGAATTCTATGCACTTATGATTGGAACTATTAGCAAGCATTCGCAACTACTAACGTTCATTAAGGTAAAACCCAACCATAGCATTAAGATATATTGGTCCCCCTTCAATCCCGTATGCATCAATTTCTGTGCAAGGTTGAAGCTTCTATCACTCTTGCCCTCCAATACGTAGTCCTATCAACATACAACTAACCCTATGGTGTGATCCACGCGCGCGCTCATATGATGGGAACCAAAGGACAGCAACATAACCACAAGCAAATTAAACCAATCATAGCAATTCACCAATTACCGATAGGACAACAAAAATCTACTCAGACATCATAGGATGGCAACACATCATTGGATAATAATATGAAGCATAAAGCACCATGTTCAAGTAGAGGGTACAGCTGGTTGCGGGAGAGTGGACCGTTGTAGATAGATGGGGGAAGGTGATGAAGATGTTGGTGAATACGACGGAGGTGTTGGTGTAGATTGCGGTGACGATGATGACCCCGGCGGCGTTTCGGCGCCACCGGGAGAGAGGGGGAGAGAGCCCCCCCCTTCTTGTTCTTCTTCCTTGACCTTCCCCCTAGATGGGAGAAGGGTTTCCCCTCTGGTCCTTGGCTTCCATGGCGGCGGAGGGGCGGGAGCCCCTCCGAGATTGGATCTCTCTCTCTGTCTCTCTCTCTCTCTCTCTCTCTCTCTGTTTCCTTCTGTTTCTGCGCTCCCTAATTCTGCCCTTTCACCGTTTCTTAAATTCCCAGAGATCCGTAACTCTGATTGGGCTGAAATTTGGACACGATTTTTATCCGGATATTGGATTTCTTGCGGCGAAAGAAGGGCACCAACCGCCTTACGGAGTGGCCACTGACACGTCTCCAACGTATCTATAATTTCTGATTGCTCCATGCTATATTATCTTCTGTTTTGGACATTATTGGGCTTTATTATACACTTTTATATTATTTTTGGGACTAGCCTATTAACCGAAGGCCCAGCCCAGAATTGCTGTTTTTTGCCTATTTCAGAGTTTCGCAGAAAAAGAATATCAAACGGAGTCCAAACGGAATGAAACCTTCGGGAACGTGATTTTCGGAACGAACATGATCCAAAGGACTTGGACCCTATGTCAAGAAAGCTACCAGGAAGCCACGAGGTAGGGGGCACGCCTACCCCCCCGGGCGTGCCCACCACCCTCGTGGGCCCCACGTTGCTCCACCGACGTACTCCTTCCTCCTATATATACCTACGTACCCCCAAACTACCAAATACGGAGACAAAAACCTAATTCCACCGCCGCAACCTTCTGTACCTGTGAGATCCCATCTTGGGGCCTGTTCCGGAGCTTCGCCAGAGGGGGCATCGATCACGGAGGGCTTCTACCT
The DNA here is from genome assembly GCF_002575655.3 of Aegilops tauschii subsp. strangulata. Lineage (NCBI taxonomy): Eukaryota > Viridiplantae > Streptophyta > Magnoliopsida > Poales > Poaceae > Aegilops > Aegilops tauschii. Next base: position 37,612,952 of record NC_053036.3, read on the forward strand.
CAACACCATAGCCTCTCCGATGAAGTGTGAGTAGTTTACCTTAGACCTTCGGGTCCATAGTTATTAGCTAGATGGCTTCTTCTCTCTTTTTGGATCTCAATACAATGTTCTCCCCTCTCTTGTGGAGATCTATTCGATGTAATCTTATTTTGCGGTGTGTTTGTTGAGACCGATGAATTTTGGGTTTATGATCAAGTTTATCTATGAACAATATTTGAATCTTCTGAATTCTTTTATGTATGATTGGTTAACTTTGCAAGTCTCTTCGAATTATCAGTTTGGTTGGCCTACTAGATTGATCTTTCTTGCAATGGGAGAAGTGATTAGCTTTGGGTTCAATCTTGCGGTGTCCTTTCCCAGTGACAGTAGGGGCAGCAAGGCACGTATTGTATTGTTGCCATCGAGGATAACAAGACGGGGTTTTTATCATATTGCATGAATTTATCCCTCTACATCATGTCATCTTGCTTAAAGCGTTACTCTGTTCTTATGAACTTAATACTCTAGATGCATGATGGATAGCGGTCGATGTGTGGAGTAATAGTTGTAGATGCAGGCAGGAGTCGGTCTACTTGTTTCGGATGTGATGCCTATATACATGATCATGCCTAGATATTCTCATAACTATGCTCAATTCTGTCAATTGCTCAACAGTAATTTGTTCACCCACCGTAAATACTTATGCTCTCGAGAGAAGCCACTAGTGAAACCTATGGCCCCCGGGTCTATTTTCCATCATATTAATCTTCCAACACTTAGCTATTTCCGTTGCATTTTATTTTGCTTTTATTTTGCTTTGCATCTTTATCATAAAAATACCAAAAATATTATCTTATCATATCTATCAGATGTCACTCTTGTAAGTGACCGTGTAGGGATTGACAACCCCTTATCGCGTTGGTTGCGAGGATTTATTTGTTTGTGTAGGTGCAAGGGACTCGTGTGTAGCCTCCTACTGGATTGATACCTTGGTTCTCAAAAACTGAGGGAAATACTTACGCTACTTTGTTGCATCACCCTTTCCTCTTCAAGGGAAAACCAACGCAGTGCTCCAGAGGTAGCAAGAAGGATTTCTGGCGCCGTTGCCGGGGAGGCTTACGCAAGGTCAAGTCAAGATTTGGACTCCCGACAACGAGCCATTTCTGGCGCCATTGCCAGGGAGATCTACGCAAAAGTAAACATACCAAGTACCCATCACAAACCCTTATCTCCCGCATTACATTATTCGCCTTTTGCCTCTCGTTTTCCTCTCCCCCACTTCACCCTTGCCGTTTTATTCGCCCTCTCTTTTCCGTTTGCTTGTCGTTATGGCTAGTCCCTTATCAACTCCGTTGTCCCCTAAGTTTGAAGTTTTTCACTTCAAACAAAGACAAGGAGAAAACTTAAAAGATGCCTGGTTGAGAATAATGGAGTCTTACCGTAATTGTACCTTTGAAGTGAACCTGAGAATTTTGCTTCGCAATTTTTATGTTGAATTAAATATGTCTCATAGACAACTCTTGGATTGCGTTGCCAAAGGCAATTTTATTGAAATTGATCCCCATATTGCGCATGAAGTTATAGAAGGTATAGTGGGAACACTACCTCAACAAAAGGGGCCTCATCATACCCAGGAAGAGACACAAGTTTTTGAAAAAAATTGTGAAGTAACTAAGATTTTACAGAAGTCTCTTGAACCTCTGAAGAACGTTAGCGGAAATATTCACCGCATGAATATGTTGATTACTCTTTGCAATAAGCGGTTGGATTCTTTAGATCTAAAAATTTTAGAATATGAAGGGAAACGTAAAGGACCTCCCGGATTCGAGCTTGATTCCGCTAAAAAGTTGAGAGCCAAAGATGGCAATACCTAGATATATCCTTGATTTTATGCCTAGCTAGGGGCGTTAAACGATAGCGCTTGTTGGGAGGCAACCCAATTTTATTTTTAGTTTTTGCTTTTTGCTTCTGTTTAGGAATAAATATTTGTTCTAGCCTCTGTTTAGATGTGTTTTTATGTTTTAATTAGTGTTTGTGCCAAGTTAAACCTATAGGATCTTCTTGGATGATAGTTATTTGATCTTGCAGAAACATTCAGAAACTTTCTGTTCACGAACATAATTGTTAAAAATCACCAGAACGTGATAAAATATTGATTCCAATTGCTTCTGATCAATAAACAAATTGTCTAGGTCTTCCTATTTTGGCTGATTTTTTGGAGTTCCATAAGTTTGCGTTAGTTACAGATTACTACAGACTGTTCTGTTTTTGACAGATTCTGTTTTTCGTGTGTTGTTTGCATATTTTGATAAATCTATGGCTAGTAAAATAGTTTATAAACCATAGAGAAGTTGGAATAAAGTAGGTTTAACACCAATATAAATAAAGAATTATTTCATTACAGTACCTTGAAGTGGTCTTTTGTTTTCTTTCGCTAACGGAGCTCACGAGATTTTCTGCTGAGTTTTGTGTTGTGAAGTTTTCAAGAGTTTTGGGTGAAAGATTTGATGGATTATGGAACAAGGAGTGGAAAGAGCCTAAGCTTGGGGATGCCCATGGCACCCCCAAGATAATCTAAGGACACCTAAAAGCCAAAGCTAGGGGATGCCCCGGAAGGCATCCCCTCTTTCGTCTACTTCCATCGGTAACTTTACTTGGAGCTATATTTTTATTCACCACATGATATGTGTTTTGCTTGGAGCATCTTGTATGATTTGAGTCTTTGCTTTTTAGTTTACCACAATCATCTTTCCTGTACACACCTTTTGAGAGAGACACACATGATTCGGAAATTATTAGAATACTCTATGTGCTTCACTTATATCTTTTGAGTTATATAGTTTTTGCTCTAGTACTTCGCTTATATCTTTTAGAGCACGGTGGTGGATTTGTTTTATAGAAACTATTGATCTCTCATGCTTCACTTAGATTATTTTGAGAGTCTTAAATAGCATGGTAATTTGCTTTAAAAAATCCTAATATGCTAGGTATTCAAGATTAGTAAAAACTTTCTTATGAGTGCGTTGAATACTAAGAGAAGTTTGATGCTTGATGATTGTTTTGAGACATGGAGGCAGTAATATTAAAGTTGTGCTAGTTGAGTAGTTGTGAATTTGAGAAATACTTGTGTTGAAGTTTGCAAGTCCCGTAGCATGCACGTATGGTAAACGTTATGTAACAAATTTGAAACATGAGGTGTTCTTTGATTGTCCTCCTTATGAGTGGCGGTCGGGGACGAGCGATGGTCTTTTCCTACCAATCTATCCCCCTAGGAGCATGCGCATAGTGCTTGGTTTTTGATGACTTGTAGATTTTTGCAATAAGCATGTGAGTTCTTTATGACTAATGTTGAGTCCATGGATTATACGCACTCTCACCTTTCCACCATTGCTAGCCTTTTCGGTACCGCGCATTGCCCTTTCTCACATTGAGAGTTGGTGCAAACTTCACCGGTGCATCCAAACCCCGTGATATGATATGCTCTTTCACACATAAACCTCCTTATATCTTCCTCAAAGCAGCCACCATACCTACCTATTATGGCATTTCCATAGCCATTCCGAGATATATTGCCATGCAACTTTCCACCGTTCCGTTTATCATGACACGTTCATCATTGTCATATTGCTTTGCATGATCATGTAGTTGACATAGTATTTGTGGCAAAGCCACCGTTCATAATTCTTTCATACATGTCACTCTTGGTACATTGCATATCTCGGTACACCGCCGGAGGCATTCATATAGAGTCATACTTTGTTCTAGTATCGAGTTGTAATCATTGAGTTGTAAGTAAATAGAAATGTGATGATCATCATTTTCTAGAGCATTGTCCCAAGTGAGGAAAAAAAAGAGAGAAAGACCAAAAAAAGAGAAGGCCCAAAAAATGAGAGAAAAAGAGAGAAGGGACAATGTTACTATCCTTTTACCACACTTGTGCTTCAAAGTAGCACCATGATCTTCATAATAGAGAGTCTCTTGTTTTGTCACTTTCATATACTAGTGGGAATTTTTCATTATAGAACTTGGCTTGTATATTCCAACAATGGGCCTCCTCACGTGCCCTAGGTCTTCGTGAGAAAGCAAGTTGGATGCACACCCACTTAGTTTCTTTTGTTGAGCTTTCATACATTTATAGCTCTAGTGCATCCGTTGCACGGCAATCCCTACTCCTTGCATTAACATCAATCGATGGGCATCTCCATAGCTCATTGATTAGCCTCGTTGATGTGAGACTTTCTACTTTTTTGTATTCTCCACATAACCCCCATCATCATATTCTATTCCACCCATAGTGCTATATCCATGGCTCACGCTCATGTATTGCGTGAAGGTTGAAAAAGTTTGAGATTACTGAAGTATGAAACAATTGCTTAGCTTGTCATCGGGGTTGTGCATGATGAGAGCATTCTTGTGTGACGAAAATGGAGCATGAATAAACTATATGATTTTGTAGGGATGAACTTTCTTTGGCCATGTTATTTTTAGAGGACATAACTGCTTAGTTAGTATGCTTGAAGTATTATTATTTTTATGTCAATATTGAACTTTTATCTTGAATCTTTCAGATCTGAATATTCATACCACAATTAAGAAGAATTACATTGAAATTATGCCAAGTAGAATTCCACATCAAAAATTCTGTTTTTATCATTTACCTACTCGAGGACGAGCAGGAATTAAGCTTGGGGATGCTTGATACGTCTCCAACGTATCTATAATTTTTGATTGCTCCATGCTATATTATCTTCTGTTTTGGACATTATTGGGCTTTATTATACACTTTTATATTTTTTTTGGGACTAACCTATTAACCGAAGGCCCAGCCCAGAATTGCTGTTTTTTTTGCCTATTTCAGAGTTTCGCAGAAAAAGAATATCAAACGGAGTCCAAACGGAATGAAACCTTCGGGAACGTGATTTTCGGAACGACCATGATCCAGAGGACTTGGACCCTACGTCAAGAAAGCTACCAGGAAGCCACGAGGTAGGGGGCGTGCCTACCCCCCTGGGCGCGCCCTCCACCCTCGTGGGCCCCACGTTGCTCCACCGACGTACTCCTTCCTCCTATATATACCTACGTACGCCCAAACTACCAGATACGGAGCCAAAAACCTAATTCCACCGCCGCAACCTTTTGTACCCGTGAGATCCCATCTTGGGGCATGTTCCGGAGCTCCGCCGGAGGGGGCATCGATCATGGAGGGCTTCTACATCAACACCATAGCCTCTTCGATGAAGTGTGAGTAGTTTAGCTCAGACCTTCGTGTCCATAGTTATTAGCTAGATGGCTTCTTCTCTCTTTTTGGATCTCAATACAATGTTCTCCCCCTCTCTTGTGGAGATCTATTCGATGTAATCTTCTTTTGCGGTGTGTTTGTTGAGACCGATGAATTGTGGGTTTATGATCAAGTTTATCTATGAACAATATTTGAATCTTCTGAATTCTTTTATGTATGATTGGTTATCTTTGAAATCTCTTTGAATTATCAGTTTGGTTTGGCCTACTAGATTGATCTTTCTTGCAATGGGAGAAGTGCTTAGCTTTGGGTTCAATCTTGCGGTGTCCTTTCCCAGTGACAGTAGGGGCAGCAAGGCACGTATTGTATTGTTGCCATCGAGGATAACAAGAAGGGGTTTTATCATATTGCATGAATTTATCCCTCTACATCATGTCATCTTGCTTAAAGCGTTTCTCTGTTCTTATGAACTTAATACTCTAGATGCATGCTAGATAGCGGTCGATGTGTGGAGTAATAGTAGTAGATGCAGGCAGGAGTCAGTCTACTTGTTTCGGACGTGATGCCTATATACATGATCATGCCTAGATATTCTCATAACTATGCTCAATACTGTCAATTGCTCAACAGTAATTTGTTCACCCACCGTAAATACTTATGCTCTCGAGAGAAGCCACTAGTGAAACCTATGGCCCCCGGGTCTATTTTCCATCATATTAATCTCCCAACACTTAGCTATTTCCGTTGGCTTTTATTTTTCTTTTATTTTACTTTGGATCTTTATCATAAAAATACCAAAAATATTATCTTATCATATCTATCAGATCTCACTCTGGTAAGTGACCGTGTAGGGATTGACAACCCCTTATCGCGTTGGTTGCGAGGATTTATTTGTTTGTGTAGGTGCGAGGGACTCGTGTGTAGCCTCCTACTGGATTGATACCTTGGTTCTCAAAAATTGAGGGAAATACTTACGCTACTTTGCTGCATCACCCTTTCCTCTTCAAGGGAAAACCAACGCAGTGCTCAAGAGGTAGCAGCCACGAGGGCCCAGGGCGCGCTTGACCTCCTGGGTCAGACCCCTCACCCTCGTGGGCCCCTCGGGCATCGTCTCGCGTTGATTCCACTTCCCAAAATTCACATATATTCCAAAAAAAGCTCCGTCAGTTTTTATCCCGTTTGGACTCCGTTTGATATGGATTTTCTGCGAAACAAAAAACATGCAACAAACAGGAACTGGCACTGGGCACTGGATCAATATGTTAGTCCCAAAAATAGTATAAAAAGTTGCCGAAAGTATATGAAAGTTGTATAATATTGGCATGGAACAATCAAAATTTATAGATACGACGGAGACGTATCAGCATCCCCGAGCTTAATTCCTGCTCGTCCTCGAGTAGGTAAATGATAAAAAAGATAATTTTTGATGTGGAATGCTACCTAGCATAATCTTGATCATGTAATCTAATCATGACATGTATATTAATACACGAGTGATTCAAAGCAATAGTCTATCATTTGACATTAAGACAATAATACTTCAAGCATACTAATAAAGCAATCATGTCTTTTGAAAATAACATGGCCAAAGAAAGTTATCCCTACAAAATCATATGGTCTGGCTATGCTCAATCTTCACCACACAAAATATTCAAATCATGCACAACCCCGATGACAAGCCAAGCAATTGTTTCATACTTTTGACGTTCTCAAACCTTTTCAACTTTCACGCAATACATGAGCATGAGCCATGGACATAGCACTATAGGTGGAATAGAATATGATGGTGGAGGTTGTGTGGAGAAGACAAAAAGGAGAAAGTCTCACATCGACACGGCTAATCAACGGGCTATGGAGATGCCCATCAATTGATGTCAATGTGAGGAGTAGGGATTGCCATGCAACGGATGCACTAGAGCTATAAGTGTATGAAAGCTCAAACTGAAACTAAGTGGGTGTGCATCCAACTTGCTTGCTCATGAAGACCTAGGGCATTGGAGGAAGCCCATCGTTGGAATATACAAGCCAAGTTCTATAATGAAAATTCCCACTAGTATATGAAAGTGATAACTCAAGAGACTCTCTATATGAAGAACATGGCGCTACTTTGAAGCACAATGTGGAAAGAGGATAGTAGCATTGTCCCTTCCTTTTTTTGGCCTTCCTTTTTTTATTTGGCCTTTCTCTTTTTTTGGCCTTTCTTTTTTTATTTGGCCTTTCCCCCTTTTTTTTATTTGGCCGTTCCCCTTTTTTTTGTCATGGGAGAATGCTCTAAGAATGATGACCATCACGCTTCTATTTATTTACAACTCAAGGATTACAACTCGATACTAGAACAAAGATATGTCTCTATATGAATGCCTCCGGCGGTGTACCGGGATGTGCAATGATCTAGCATAGCAATGACATCAAAAACGGACAAGCCATGAAAACATCATGCTAGCTATCTTATGATCATGCAAAGCAATATGACAATAAATGCTCAAGTCATGTATATGATGATGATGGAAGTTGCATGGCAATATATCTCGGAATGGCTATGGAAATGCCATGATAGGTAGGTATGGTGGCTGATTTGAGCAAGATACAAGGAGGCTTATGTGTGATAGAGCGTATCGTATCACGGGGTTTGGATGCACCGGCGAAGTTTGCACCAACTCTCGAGGTGGGAAAGGGCAATGCACGATACCGAAGAGGCTAGCAATGATGGAAGGGTGAGAGTGCGTATAATCCATGGACTCAACATTAGTCATAAAGAACTCACATACTTATTGCAAAAATCTATTAGTCATCGAAACAAAGTACTACGCGCATGCTCCTAGGGGGATAGATTGGTAGGAAAAGACCATCGCTCGTCCCCGACCGCCACTCATAAGGAAGACAATCAATAAATACCTCATGCTCCAACTTCGTTACATAACGGTTCACCATACGTGCATGCTACGGGAATCACAAATTTCAACACAAGTATTTCTACAATCCACAACTGCCCACTAGCATGACTCTAATATCACCATCTTTATATCGCAAAACTATTGCAAGTAATCAAACATATCATATTCAGTGATCTACAAGTTTTATGTAGGATTTTATGACTAACCATGTGAATGGCCAGTTCCTGTCATCTCTCTAAATAGATATAAGTGAAGCAAGAGAGTTTAATTCTTTCTACAAAAGATATGCCCACGCTCTAACAAATATAAGTGAAGCCAAAGATCATTCTACAAAAGGCGGTTTTCTATGTGTAGGGAAACAGGCAATCCAAACTTCAAATGATATAAGTGAAGCACATGAAGCATTCTATAAAGCCATACTCAAAAGATATAAGTGAATTGCAAAGAGCATTCTATAAATCAACCATGGACTATCTCATACCAGCATGGTGCATCAAATAAAAGTGAAAACTAATTGCAAAAGACGCTCCAAGATTTGCACATATCACATGAATGAAACGAAACCGAAAACATACCAATACTTGTTGAAGAAAGATGGGATGCCTTCCGGGGCATCCCCAAGCTTAGAAGCTTGAGTATCCTTGAATATTTACTTGGGGTGCCTTGGGCATCCCCAAGCTTGAGCTCTTGCCTCTCCTCCTTCTCCTCACATCGAGACATCCTCGATCTTCGAACACTTCATCCACACAAAACTCAACAGAAAGCACGGTAAGATCCGTTAGTATAATAAAGCAAATCACTACTCTAAGTACTGTTGCAAACCAATTAAAATTTTGTTTTTGCATTGTAGCTACTGTAATATAACTTCTCCATGGCTTAATCCACTGATAGAAATCGATAGTTTCATCAAAACAAGCAAACAATGCATCAAAAACAGAATCTGTCTTAAACAGGACAGTCTATAGTAATCTGAACATTCAGCATACTTCTGGTACTCCAAAAATTCAGAAAAAATTAGAAACAATAAACAATTTGTATAGAAAGACAGTTCAAATAGTTTCAGAACCGTTTGACGTTCCAGTAAGAAATGTAAAATCGCGCACTACAGGAAAAGTTTATGTTTTGCACCGCACAAGCCAACAAGCAATGTAAACATCCTAAAGGCAAATCTTGGCACATTATTTTTATGATACAATGGATTTGTACTTTATAAAACCACGCAATAGAAATAAATGACTCTATAAAACTTACAGGTTGTCTCCCTGGCAGCGCTTTCTTTAAAGCCATTAAGCTAGGCATATAGTGCTCAAGTAAGGAATCCACCCGGATCCCAAGGTATATCAAAGCCAAATTGAATTAGCAATGATTTGGCATTTAGTAGTGAGCAAAAAGCAACATATATCAAGCAATGACGAAGTCTAACTCTCTTCCTATGCATCGGCATGTCATAAAAAAATTCATGCACACAAAGTAAAGGCCAATACATAACATAAGAAATTTCTTGCAATTTTATTTATTTATTTTTTTGACAGAAAGACTGTACGGGAACCCCCTACAGTATAATTGGTGCAACAACCCCACATTGCAAGTACCATGCCTTGAACCTGGGTGGGTGGGAAGGCATCAGCCCCTTCCCACCACTAGGCTATGCCTTAGTCTGCTTTCTTGCAATTTTGTCGTGTGGGAAACATAGAGAGGTGGAGATATAGTTCCTCTCTCATAATAATTGCAAGTAGGAGCAGCAAGCACATGCATATTATATCTATCAAAATCATCATGTGTAGTAGTAAAACGCAACCCATCAATATAATCCTTAATAAGGGCAAACTTCTCCGATATAGTGTAGTCGGGAGAATTCAAAAAGATAATAGGACTATCATGCGTGGGTGCAATAGCAACAATTTCATGTTTAACATAAGGAACTATAGCAAGTTCATCTCCATAAGCATAATTCATATTGGCATCTTGGCCACAAGCATAGCAAGCATCATCAAAAAGGGATATTTCATACGAGTGAACGGTAAGAACGAAGGGACATTAAATAATGTATGAGTTGGAGAGTTACTCTCATTAGAAGGTGGGCACGGGTAGCTAATCCGATCTTCCTCCTTTTGTTCTTCGCTCTCCTCATCATCTTTTTCATCCAATAAGCTCACAGTTTCATCTATTTCTTCTTCCATAGACTCCTGCAAATATTAGTCTCTTCTTGGAAAGCGGAGGAGTCCTGAATATATGGTTTAACATAGGCATTAGAAGCATAATTATCATAACAATATTTAAGTATGGCAAAAATTTGAGATTTGTAAAGAGTAGCATCATAGGTTTCAATCAAAGAAGCAATTTCATAAGCACCCTTAAAAGCAACAAATTCTTCAATTTGTTGAACATCATAGTAATTATAAACACCCTTAGCATAAGAAGATACGATTCCATTATCACTAAACTCACATTGGTAGGGAAGGTGTTTCTTAGGGTTTTCAGAACAACAAGTAACATCATATATTTCACATAAATTCCAAGCATAGCATTGCAAACGATGAATCTGATCCAGTAAAAGTTTCCCTTTTTCAGATATGCGGTGTCGCACATAACAAGCATGCTCATCTAAAGATATGCCCTCAACTAAGCTAGTTGGGGTTTCAGCACGAGCACATAGGGATCGAAGATGATCCAAGTAAAAAGCTTCAAGAGTGTGATAGATTTGGAGTGGTTCTTCAACCAATGGTTCAGTAGGTACCACTAATTTTTTTGGTATTTTGCGTTTCCTACCCATAACTAAAGATAGAAAACAAGAGCACAAAATAAAAACTACTTAGTGATAAAGCAAACAAGCACACACGAGAATATTCACCCCACGCTATAACTCCCCGGCAACGGCGCCAGAAAAAGGTCTTGATAACCCACAAGTATAGGGGATCAATTGTAGCCTCTTTCGATAAGTAAGAGTGTCGAACCCAACGAGGAGCTAAAGGTAGAACAAATATTCCCTCAAGTTCTATCGACCACCGATACAACTCTACGCACGCTTAACGTTCGCTTTACCTAAAACAAGTATGAAACTAGAAGTACTTTGTAGGTGTTTTTGGATAGGTTTGCAAGATAATAAAGAGCGTGTAAATAAAAAGTAGGGGCTGTTTAGATAAAGAAGCAATAAAGTTAGTATAGCGAGTGTGGAAAAGTGGTGGTAGGAGTTGCGAAATTGTCCCTAAGCAATTGACTACTTTACTAGACCGATAGCAAGTTTTTTGTGGGAGAGGCCACTGCTAGCATGTCATCCCAAACTTGGAATTCTATGCACTTATGATTGGAACTATTAGCAAGCATCCGCAACTACTAACGTTCATTAAGGTAAAACCCAACCATAGCATTAAGATATATTGGTACCCCTTCAATCTCGTATGCATCAATTTCTATGCCGGGTTGAAGCTTCTGTCACTCTTGCCCTCCAATACATAGTCCTATCAACATACAACTAACCCTATGGTGTGATCCACGCGCGCGCTCATATGATGGGCACCAAAGGACAGCAACATAACCACAAGCAAATTAAATCAATCATAGCAATTCACCAATTACCGATAGGACAACAAAAATCTACTCAGACATCATAGGATGGCAACACATCATTGGATAATAATATGAAGCATAAAGCACCATGTTCAAGTAGAGGGTACAGCCAGTTGTGGGAGAGTGGACTGATGTAGATAGATGGGGGAAGGTGATGAAGATGTTGGTGAAGAGGACGGAGGTGTTGGTGTAGATTGCGGTGACGATGATGACCCCGGCGGCGTTCCGGCGCCACCGGGAGAGAGGGGAGAGATCCCCCCTTCTTCTTCTTCTTCCTTGACCTTCCCCCTAGATGGGAGAAGGGTTTCCCCTCTGGTCCTTGGCTTCCATGGCGGCGGAGGGGCGGGAGCCCCTTCGAGATTGGATCACTCTCTCTCTCTCTCTCTCTCTCTCTCTCTCTCTCTCTCTCTCTCTCTCTCTGTTTCCTTCTGTTTCTGCGCTCCCTGATTCTGCCCTTTCACCATTTCTTAAATTCCCGGAGATCCGTAACTCCGATTGGGCTGAAATTTGGACACAATTTTTATCCGGATATTGGCTTTCTTGCGGTGAAAGAAGGGCACCAACCGCCTTATGGAGTGGTCACGAGGGCCCAGGACGCGCCTGACCTCCTGGGGCGCGCCCCTCACCCTCGTGGTCCCCTCGGGCATCGTCTTGCGTTGATTCCACTTCCCAAAATTCACATATATTCCAAAAAAATCTCCTTCTGTTTTATCCCGTTTGGACACCGTTTGATATGGATTTTCTGCGAAACAAAAAACATGCAACAAACAGGAACTGGCACTGGGCACTGGATCAATATGTTAGTCCCAAAAATAGTATAAGAAGTTGCCAAAAGTATATGAAAGTTGTATAATATTGGCATGGAACAATCAAAAATTATAGATACGACGAAGACGTATCATATGTGAAACTAGGTGGTATGAATTTAGCAACAATGTAATTAACATAATTAGCATACCATGGAGCAGTACAAGAAGCCTTTATGCCAGCTAATTGTTCATCGGGAAAGCTATCATCAATAGGTAGTGGGTCATCAAGAACATTCTCTAACCTAGATAAGTTGTCTGCAACGGGGTTCTCAGCTCCCTTTCTATCAATAATATGCAAATCAAATTCTTGTAGCAAGAAAACCCATCTAATAAGTCTAGGTTTATCATCTTTCTTTTCCATAAGATATTTAATAGCAGCATGATCAGTGTGAACAGTTACTTTAGAATCAACAATATAAGGTCTGAACTTATCACAAGCAAATACAACTGCTAAAAATTCTTTTTGAGTAGTAGCATAATTTCTCTGGGCACTGTCTAGAGTTTTACTAGCATATTGGATAACATTTAATTTCTTATCAACTCTTTGTCCTAGAACAGCACCTACAGCATAATCACTAGCATCACACATAATTTCAAAGGGTAAATTCCAATAAGGTGGCTGAACAATAGGTGCAGAAATCAAGGCTTTCTTAAGTATTTCAAATGCTTCTACACAATCATCATCAAAGACAAAAGGAACATCTTTTTGTAAGAGATTAGTCAGAGGCGTAGAAATTTTTGAGAACTTTTTAATGAACCTCCTATAAAAACCGGCATGACCAAGGAAACTTCTTATACCTTTAATGTCCTTAGGACACGGCATATTTTCAATAGAATCAACTTTAGCTTTATCAACTTCAATACCTCTTTCAGAAATTTTATGCCCCAAGACAATACATTCCTTAACCATAAAGTGGCACTTCTCCCAATTCAAGACAAGATTAGTTTCTTCACATCTCTGCAAAACTCGATCAAGGTTGCTTAGGCAATCAACAAAAGAAGTTCCATACACGGAGAAATCATCCATGAAATCCTCAACAATCTTTTCACAAAAGTCAGAGAATATAGCAGTCAGACATCTTTGAAAGGTAGCAGGTGCATTACATAAACCAAAAGGCATACGTCTATAAGCAAAGGTACTGAAAGGGCAAGTAAAAGTGGTCTTTTCCTGGTCCTCTTTTGACACAGGTATTTGAGAGAAACCAGAATGACCGTCTAGAAAGCAAAAATGTGTATGTATGGATAATCTTTCTAGCATTTGATCAATAAAAGGTAAAGGGTAATGATCCTTTCTAGTAGCTTTATTTAATTTGCGAAAGTCAATTACCATTCTATAACCTGTAACAATTCTTTGTGGGATCAATTCATCTTTATCATTAGGAACAACAGTAATACCTCCCTTCTTAGGGACACAATGGACATGACTTACCCACTAACTATCAGCAATGGGATAAATTATACCTGCCTCCAGAAGCTTTAGTATTTCATTTCTTACCACTTCTTTCATCTTAGGATTTAACCGTCGTTGATGATCAACAACTGGTTTAGCGTCTTTCTCCAATTTTATTTTGTGCTGGCATAGAGTGGGACTAATGCCCTTAAGATCATCCAGAGTATATCCAATAGCAGCACGGTGCTTCTTTAGAGTCTTCAATAATTTCTCTTCTTCCTGCTCTGAAAGGTTAGCACTAATAATAATAGGATATATCCTCTTTTCATCATGATAAGCATATCTAAGAGTACCAGGTAATGTTTTAAGCTCAAACACGGGATCACCCTTGGGTGGAGGAGGATCCCCTAAATTTCAACAAGCAAGTTGTGTTTCAAAATAGGCCCCTGTTTAAAGAATACTTCATCGATTTCCCTTCTTTCATTCATAAATATATTATTTTCATGGTCTAGCACATATTGTTCTAAAGGATCATTTGGAGGTAAGGCAATAGAAGCAAGAACGATAATTTCATCCTTACTAGACAATTCTTTATCATGGGGTTGTCTACGAAATTTAGCAAAATTAAAATCATGAGACATATCCCCTAAACCAACAGTAACAATATCCTTTTCGTAGTCTATATTAGCATTAACAGTATTCAAGAAGGGTCTACCAAATATAATGGGACAAAAGTCATCTTGTGGGGAACCAAGAACAAGAAAATCAGTAGGATATTTAACTTTCCCACACAAGACTTCAACATCTCTAACAATCCCAATTGGTGAAATAGTATCTCTATTGGCAAGCTTAATTGTAACATCAATATCTTCTATCTCAACACGTGCAGTATCATGCATAATTTCTTTGTATAAGGAATGAGGTATTGCACTCGCACTAGCACCCATATCACATAAGCCATGATAGCAATGATCTCCTATTTTAACAGAAACAACAGGCATGCCCACAACAGGTCTATGTTTATTTTTAGTATCGGGTCTAGCAATTCTAGCAGCTTCATCACAGAAGTAAATAACATGCCCATCAATATTATCGACCAAGAGAACTTTAACCATAGCAATACTAGGTTCAACTTTAATTTGCTTAGGGGTGTAGGTGTTCTAGCATTACTCTTACGAACCACAGTTGAAGCTTTAGCATGATCTTTTATTCTAACAGGGAAAGGTGGTTTCTCAATATAAGCGGTAGGAACAAGAGGATCAACATTATAAGTGATAGTCTTTTCTTCAACTTTAATAGGTTCAACTACTTTTACTTCAATGGGAGGATGGTATTTAAACCACTTGACCTTAGGGAGATCAACATGAGTAGCAAATGATTCACAGAAAGAAGCTACTATCTCAGAGTCAAGTCCATATTTACTGCTAAATTCACGAAAAGCATCGGTATCCATAAAAGATTTAACACAATCAAACTTAGGTGTTATACCTGACTCCTTACCTTCGTCGAGTTCCAATCTTCAGAGTTGCATTTAATTCTTTCCAATAAATTCCATCTAAATTCAATAGTCTTCATCATAAAAGAACCAGTACAAGAAGTGTCGAGCATGGAGTGATTATTGAGAGAAAGCCGAGCATAAAAATTTTGAATAATAATTTCTCTTGAGAGCTCATGATTGGGGCATGAATATAACATTGACTTAAGCCTCCCCCAAGCTTGAGCGATACTTTCTCCTTCGCGAGGCCAAAAATTATATATATAATTACGATCACGATGAACCAGATGCATAGGGTTAAACTTCTGATGAAATTCCAATTTCAATCGGTTGTAGTTCCATGATCCAATATCATCACATAGCCTAAACCATGTCAATGCCTTTCCCTTCAAAGATAAAGGGAAGACCTTCTTCTTGATAACATCCTCGGGCATACCCGCAAGCTTAAATAATCCACAAACTTCATCCACATAGATTAGGTGCATATCAGGATGTAATGTTCCATCTCCTGTAAAAGGATTAGCTAGCAGTTTCTCTATCATACCCGAAGGAATTTCAAATTAAACATTTTCAATAGGTTTAGTAGGTTCAGGAGCAACTCTTTGCTCTACTGGTCAGGGTGAAGATACCCGAACAAGCCCCTCAAAGAATTATTTTCCATACCAAATTCCACCTACCAAAGGCGCTTCACTCCCCGGCAATGGCGCCAGAAAAGAGTCTTGATGACCCACAAGTATAGAGGATCTATCATAGTCCTTTCGATAAGTAAGAGTATCGAACCCAACGAGGAGCAGAAGGAAATGACAAGCAGTTTTCAGTAAGGTATTCTCTGCAAGCACTGAAATTATCGGTAACAGATAGTTTTATGGTAAGGTAATTCGTAACGGGTAACAAGTAACAAAAGTGAACAAGATGTAGAAAGGTGGCCCGATCCTTTTTGTAGCAAAGGACAAGCTGGGACAAACTCTTATATAAAGGAAAGCGCTCCCGAGGACACATGGGAATTATCGTCAAGCTAGTTTTCATCATGCGTATATGATTCGTGTTCGTTACTTTGATAATTTGATATGTGGGTGGACCAGTGCTTGGGTACTACCCTTCCTTGGACAAGCATCCCACTTATGATTAACCCCCCTCACAAGCATCCGCAACTATGAAAGAAGAATTAAGGTAAACCTAACCATAGCATGAAACATGTGGATCCCAATCAGCCCCTTACGAAGCAACGCATAAACTAGGGTTTAAGCTTCTATCACTCTAGCAACCCATCATCTACTTATTACTTCCCAATGCCTTCCCCTAGGCCCAAACGATGGTGAAGTGTCATGTAGTCGACGTTCACATAACACCACTAGAGGAAAGACAACATACATCTCATCAAAATATCGAACGAATACCAAATTCACATGACTACTTATAACAAGAATTCTCCCATGTCCTCAGGAACAAACGTAACTACTCACAAATCATATTCATGTTCATAGTCAGAGGGGTATTAATGTGCATAAAGGATATGAACATATAATCGTCCACCGAATAAACCAACTAGCATCAACTACAAGGAGTAATCAATACTACTAGCAACCCACAGGTACCCATCTGAGGTTTTGAGACAAGCATCGGATACAAGAGATGAACTAGGGTTTGAGAGGAGATGGTGCAGGTGAAGATGTTGATGGAGATTGACCCCCTCCCGATGAGAGGATCGATGGTGATGATTCCCCCCTCCCGGAGGGATGTTTCCCCGGGAGAACAGCTCCGCCGGAGCCCTAGATTGGTTCTGCCAAGGTTCCGCCTCGAGACGGCGGCACTTCGTCCCGAAAGCTTCCTTCTGATTTTTTCCAGGGCAAAACACACCTTATACCAGAAGATGGGCATCGGGGGGCTTCCAGGTGGCCCACGAGGCAGGGGGCGCGCCCTCCACCCTCGTGGATAGTGGGTGGCCCCCCTCTGGTGCTTTCTTCGCCCAGTATTTTTAATATATTCCAAAACTGACTTTCGTGGAGTTTCAGGACTTTTGGAGTTGTGCAGAATAGGTCTCTAATATTTGCTCCTTTTCCAGCCCAGAATTCCGGCTGCCGACATTCTCCCTCTTCATGTAAACCTTGTAAGATAAGAGAGAATGGCATAAGTATTGTGAGATAATGTGTAATAACAGCCCATAATGCAACAAATATAGATATAAAAGCATGACGCAAAATGGACGTATCACCAGCCGACGCCGTCCGCCGCCCTTGAGCGCGCCCGGCCACGCCCCTACCCCGGCCCGCCCCCACCGTCGGCGTCGCCGACGCCCTCGCCGTCGCCCTCGGCGGCCGCCCCCGATGTGAGCCACCGCCCCCTGGCTCTGTTCAGTGCATTTTTTGTTCATATGTGTTTTTTTGTTCATATAATGTGTATTAATTTTT
Organism: Aegilops tauschii subsp. strangulata; assembly: GCF_002575655.3. NCBI lineage: Eukaryota > Viridiplantae > Streptophyta > Magnoliopsida > Poales > Poaceae > Aegilops > Aegilops tauschii. The sequence continues at coordinate 37,630,733 of NC_053036.3, forward strand.
TTGTTCATAGCATTTTTTTGTTCATATATATAATGTATATATGTATGTGGTATCTATATGATGAATGGATGTGGCTATGTATGTATGGATATAATGTTCATAGCATTTTTTGTTCATATATGTGTTAATTTTTTATTTAGGTTGTTAGTAGATATCGATTTTAGGTTAGTGCATTTTAGGTTAGTTGATTTAGTGTGTTTTAGGTTAGTTGTACTGTTAGTGCATTTTAGGTTAGTTGAAAAGAGGAAGAAGGAAGAAGAAGAAAAGGAAGGAGAGGAAAAAGGAAAATAAGAAGAGGAAGAAGGAGAAGAAGAGGAGAAAAAAATAAGAAGAGGAAGAAGAAGAAAAATGACCTTCCTCTTCTCCTCTCTTTTTTCTTCTTCTATTTTTTCTTCTTCTCCTCTATTCCTGCTTCTTCTTATCTTTTTTTCTTCTTCCTCCTCTTCTTATTTTTTATCGGGAACGAGGGTGTCGAGGATCGCCGAGCATCACCGAGGGGTCGAGGGTCGCCGAGGGGTCGAGAGGGGGGGCGTCGATGAACCCCCTCTCGCTCGACCAACTCTCGAGGACACCCAAACCCTAGAAAAGAAACGTTGTCGATCTCCTACCCCCTCCCGCCCCTACCCGACAAACTCTCTCGAGTTTATAAGAGATTTATCAAGAATGCCCCCATTATGGATGTGCATAATTAAGTTGATCCATATTTTTCCTGATCTCATCTACGCTTCTATATGTGCACGTTTTCTTGTGTCAAAGTATTGAAGAAATCCATGGTTTCATAATTAGCCAGAAGTAACAGGCGCATGATGGTATGAAGCTATCCAAAGTTATTTTGGGAAGGAGTCCTGATAGATAATTTGCTTTTTGGTACGAAGTTCAGCAAAGGCCTTGCAGATAGCGATAGTCGAAAGGCTATTGATGAACTTCGTACCAAAAAGCGAATTATCCTATCAGGACTCCGTTCCAAAATATCTTTGGAGAGCTTCATACCATCATGCGCCTGTTACTTCTGGCTAATGATGAAGCCATGGTTTTCTTGAATCCTTTGACACTAGAAAACGTGACATATAGAAGGGTAGATGAGATCAGGAAAAATAGGGACCATTTTCTGTACATCCAGAATGGCGCCATTTTGTTAAATCCCTTGTCGGTCCAGACGTCAGACACTCATGAGAGAGGCGGTCCGTCCCAAACCCTAGAAGCGTTGCCGAGGCCACCCCAAACCCTAGAAGCTTTGTCGAGGCCACCCAAATTTACCAAGTTAAAAGAGTGTTGTCGTCGAGGCCAGCCCAAACCCTAGAAGCGTTGTCAAGGCCACCCCAAACCGTAGAAGCTTTGAGGCCACTAATTAATATTCCTTGTTGTGATTAGCTAGCTAGGTCTATGTTTGCCACTAATATATCCATCTCTCATGTTTGTATATTAATTGCCATGTTGTAATATTTGCAGAAACTATGGAGCAAAGAGACTTGGAAACAGAACAGTTGTTGGGGGACATAATCCTCGGCGGAGGTGATGTCTTGTCGTATCTCAACGACACCGATTGTCTGGAAGGAGAGAGTGAAGGCTCCGGTGATCAAACAATGGAGGAGGAAGGACATGATCATGATGGCTCCGGTGACCGAATGCCAGTGGAAGAAGGAGACCGTGATAATGGCTGTGGTGACCGAACGGAGGAGGGAGCTGTTGCAAAGTCCGGCAAGGTATATATATTAATTAAGCCTGTGCTGATTAGCTAATTGATGCATTAATTGTTTTGGTATGTACACATATTAACTCTTCTTACTTCTTTTATAGCCCTCCGAATCGAGCCAAACTTCGGTAACAAGACGAGGCCCGAAGAAAAGGTTGCGCCAGGATGAAAGGTTCACGATCACAGCAATCTCGGACAATGGCCAACCGATTGAACCCAGGCGGACCAAGGAAGCATTTTCTGCTCAGTGCGGAGCTATTGTTAGGGACATGATCTCGATCAGCATCCAGTAATGGAATAAGCCTAATAATGAAGACCCTCAAGTTCCTTATGTCTACGATAGACAGAAAGATGATCTTTGGACCTCGCTGAAGGAAAATTTCACCCTACCGCCAGAGGAGGACCCAGATAAGCTAGTTATAGAGCCATTGGTCAAGGCTCATGCTCTTAAGAAGATGGCAGATCTATTCAGGAGGTGGAAGAATGTTTTGAAATCAGCGTATGTCGACAAAGGGAAGACTCCAGAATTCATCGACCGGTTTGAGAAGATAAGGGATCACTGGCCCGCATCGGAGAGGAGTAAGAAGATGTCAGAGAAAACAAGAACAATGTTGCAAAGAAGAAGTTTGACCATCGCACGGTGTCAGGTGGCTACCTCAAAGCCCGGCCGTTGTAGGACAAAGCTGAGAATGACCTGCTTGCTGAAGGGGTCGAACAAGAGACATTGAACTGGCCAGACCGTTCAAGGAGTTGGTTCTTCGTGGTTGGGGGTACCTTGGACCCTGAAACAGGGAAGTGCGTTTGGACGGACGAGCAACTTGCAACACCCGTTAAGAAGCTTCAGAAGTGTATCATCGCAGAGCAGTAAGGGACGTTCGTTCTCGACAGAGAGAATGACGAGCTGACCGAGGCCCTCGGGAATCCTGAGCACCCTGGATGAACACGAGGCATGCCAGGCTCTGTTGCGTGAAAGGTTGGGTTTCCCGGCGCAGGCGGTTACAAAACCCGGGAGAGGAAGAGGAAACTGGAGCAGAGCGAAATGCAGAAGCTGAATGCAAGAGTACAAAAGCTGGAGGAACAAGTTGAGAGCCAGTGAGCTGCCGGAGCTACCCCAGAAGCTACCCCGCCATCTCAGCTAAGAAGCAGCATGGCTTCCACCGAGCTCATTCAGCAGCCCGACTTCACGGCTCCTAGCTACCCCATGGATGCTATCACGGAGGCTCAACATTGCCAACTTATGACGCAATGGCAGAACCTCAAACTCAAGGCGGTTGTCGGCTCTGTTGTACCTCCTCAACCCGACAGAACTTTTCACTGCCGTCTGATTCCACATGGCTATGCTGTTGTGATGGTGGATGAAGTAACAGAGGGATTTGAGGAGCTCGAGCTTGACCACACTACAGGTGAAGGGGAGACTCAGCTGGGTCTTGCTCTGAAGACTCCATGTCTATGGCGGAAGGAGCACATCAAGCTTCCGAACTGGACGCCTCCGCCTCGTCCTCCTCCTCCTCCGGCGAGTGATCAGGGCACTCCGCCTCCTACTCCGGCTGCTCCGACGCATGAGGCCGGCACTCCGCCTCCTCCTTCGCTCCTCCGACGCGTCTGAGCAGTCTGCTTCCTTCTCCGCCTTGTCAGCAACGGCAGAAGACAAACGCCGCCGCTCCGGCTCCTCCGGCACGACGGAGCACTCCGCCTCCTTCTCCGCCTCGTAAGAAACAACGGAAGAGAGACGCCACCGCTCTGGCGTCTAGCAGTATAGCCAGGGGCGGGAGGTATTACAGATACAATCCATCTCTCAAGCCTCTAGAGAAGTTACCATACGAGAGGACCGTGGAGGAAAACGCGGAGATCTGTGAAGCCTATGTGAAGGACTTTTTTTGCAAAGAAACCTCTGATGACCCACAAGTATAGGGGATCTATCGTAGTCCTTTCGATAAGTAAGAGTGTCGAAAACAATGAGGAGCAGAAGTAAATGACAAGCGGTTTTCAGTAAGGTATTCTCTACAAGCACTAAAATTATCGGTAACAGATAGTTTTGTGATAAGGTAATTTGTAACGGGTAACAAGTAACAAGAGTAAATAAAGTGCAGCAAGGTGGCCCAATCCTTTTTGTAGCAAAGGACAAGCCTGGAAAAATTCTTATATAAAGGAAAATGCTCCCGAGGACACATGGGAATTATCGTCAAGCTAGTTTTCATCACGCTCATATGATTCGCGTTCGTTACTTTGATAATCTGATATGTGGGTGGACCGGTGCTTGGGTACTGCCCTTCCTTGGACAAGCATCCCACTTATGATTAACCCCTCTTGCAAGCATCCGCAACTACAAAATAAGTATTAAGGTAAACCTAACCATAGCATGAAACATATGGATCCAAATCAGCCCCTTACGAAGCAACGCATAAACTAGGGTTTAAGCTTCTGTCACTCTAGCAACCCATCATCTACTTATTACTTCCCAATGCCTTCCTCTAGGTCCAAACAATGGTGAAGTGTCATGTAGTCGACGTTCACATAACACCACTAGAGGAAAGACAACATACATCTCATCAAAATATCGAACGAATACCAAATTCACATGACTACTTATAGCAAGACTTCTCCCATGTCCTCAGGAACAACCGCAACTACTCACAAATCATATTCATGTTCATAATCAGAGGGGTATTAATATGCATAAAGGATATGAACATATGATATTCCACCTAATAAACCAACTAGCATCAACTACAAGGAGTAATCAACACTACTAGCAACCCACAGGTACCAATCTATGGTTTTGAGACAAAGATCGGATACAAGAGATGAACTAGGGTTTGAGATGAGATGGTGCTGGTGAAGATGTTGATGGAGATTGAACCCCTCCCGATGAGAGGATCGATGGTGATGACGATGGTGACGATTTCCCCCTCCCGGGGCGATGTTTCCCTGGTAGAACAGCTCCACCGGAGCCCTAGATTGATCTGCCCAGGTTCCGCCTCGAGACGGCAGCGCTTTGTCCCGAAAGCTTCCTTTTGATTTTTTTTCCATGGCGAAAGACTTCATATAGCAAAAGATGGGCACCGGAGGCCTGCCAGGGGGGCCCACGAGGCAGGGGGCGCACCCAGGGGGTAGGGCGCGCCCCCACCCTCGTGGATGGTGGGTGGCCCCCCTCTGGTACTTTCTTCGCTCAGTATTTTTTATATATTCCAAAACATGCCTCCGTGAAATTTCAGGACTTTTGGAGTTGTGCAGAGTAGGTCTCTAATATTTGCTCCTTTTCTAGCCCAGAATTCCAGCTGCCGGCATTCTCCCTCTTCGTGTAAACCTTGTAAAATAAGAGAGAATAGGCATAAGTATTGTGACATAATGTGTAATAACAACCCATAATGCAATAAATATCGATATAAAAGCATGATGCAAAATGGACGTATCAACTCCCCCAAGCTTAGACCTCACTTGTCCTCAAGCGGAAGCCGATACCGAAAAATATGTCCACATGTTTAGAGATAGGGGTGTCGATAAAATAAAATACGGACATGAGAGCATCATGATCATTCTTATAACAGCAGCATATATATATTGTCATATGATTTCTTATGCTAAAGTAACAATTTATTCACAATGTCAAGTATGAATCAGAAACTTCATTGAAAACTAACAAACTATAATCTCGGTCATTGAAGCAATTGCAACTTATCATAACATCGGAAAGAGTCAATATAAGAGCTTTTCAGCAAGTCCACATACACAACTATCATTTAGTCTTTCACAATTGCTAACACTCATGCAATACTTATGGGTATGGAGTTTTAATCGGACACAAAGAAAGATAGGGGCTTACAGCGTTGCCTCCCAACCTTTTACCTCAAGGGTAATGTCAACAATAATAGTTCATGATAACTTACATCCAATTGGGTATATATATCAGGATCTTTCCAACACAATGTGCTTGCCAAAGGATAAAATGTAAAAGGGAAAGGTGAAGATCACCTTGACTCTTGTATAAGGTATAAGACAAGAATAAAATATAGGCCCTTCGCAGAGGGAAGCAGAGGTTGTCATGTGTTTTTATGGTTGGATGCACAAAATCTTAATGCGAAAGAACATCTTATATTGCCACTTGTGATATGGACCTTTATTATGCAGTCTGTCGCTTTTATTTCTTCCATATCACAAGATCGTATAAAGCTTATTTTCTCCACATTAATAAATCATACATATTTAGAGAGCAATTTCTATTGCTTGCAACAATGAAAACTTACTTGATGGATCTTACTCAATCCATAGGTAGGTATGGTGGACACTCATGGCAAAACTGGGTTTAAGGATATTCAGAAGCACAAGTAGTATCTCTACTAGGTGCAAAGAATTTGGCTAGCATGAGGGGGGAAAGGCAAGCTCAACATGTTGGATCATCCATGACAATATACTTTATTTCGGATATAAGAAAACATAACCCATTATGTTGTCTTCCTTTTCCAACATCAACTTTTTAGCATGTCATATTTTAATGAGTGCTCACAATCACAAAAGATGTCCAAGATAGTATATTTATATGTGAAAACCTCTCTTTCTTTAATTATTACTTCCTATTAATTGCAACGATGACCAAAACAATGTTTGTCAACTGTCAACAACTTTTATTCATCATACTCTTTATATGTGGAGTCATTACTCTCCATAAGATCAATATGATCTCTTTACTTCTTTTTAATCTTTCTTTTTCTTTTATTCCCTCAAGATCATAGCAAGATAATCGAGCCCTTCACTCAAAACTAATCTTTATTATATATAGCTCACGGACTCGATTACATAGAAGGATCATAAAGCAAAACTCAAAACTAAATCATACTAAAACTTTATTCTACTAGATCTAGATATGACCAAAAGGATCGAACTAAGAAAAACGGTACAGATAGAAGTGTGATGGTGATACGATACCGGGGCACCTCCCCCAAGCTCGGAAGTTGCCAAGGGGAGTGCCCATACCCGATACTCAGTTCTCCTTTGCTGGTGAAGTAGATGGTGGTGATGATGGAGTGTCGCACATCGAGCGTAGGAGATCCTCCAATTTGCGGATAATGCCCTTGAGTGCGGTGATATGCTCCTTCAACAAAATATTTTCACGTGTGAGATACTTGTTTTGTATGCGAGCTAACTCAATCATCTTGAAAGCTTCAATCTCAGTTGGGGTAAGAAGATTGTAATGAGATTGAAGGATGTCTTCTTCTTCTGCTGCCGGAGCTTGATCCTCCGTGGCCTTCCTGATCCTATCCTACTTGTTGATCTCCCCGGGTTCTTCTCTCTTCAGCTCTATCTTCATTAGCCAAGCATCGTTGCCTTCATTGTTGGAGGAGGGGGACGACATGATGCCTGGCCTTGACAACTCTGACAGAAAACAGCTCGAAACAAAAACAGAGGATATTTGCGTGATACGAGAGTCAAAACCTTTGGGAGATTATATAATGATTTTTTACCGAACAAAAGAAGTATCGTGCAAGAAAACGGAGTCTCGAGGGCACACGAGGTGCCCACGAGGCAGGGGGCGCGCCCAGGGGGTAGGGCACGCCCTCCACCCTCGTAGATGCCTCGTGTCTTTCCCGGACTACTTCTTATTTTCCTATTTTCTTAAATATTCCAAAACTGAGAAAAATTGCCATTAGAACTGTTTTGGAGTCGGTTTACATACCGTACCACATACCTATTCCTTTTCGGAGTCTGAAACATTCTGGAAGGTGTCCCTTATGTACTCCTCTGGGGTTACGGTTTCAATAACATTAGTTTCAACATTTATGGGATTACCTGAGATATAATGCTTGATTCTTTGACCGTTCACCACCTTCAGATTCGTGCCTTCGAAGTTGTTGATTTTTATGGCACCGGAACGATAGACTTCCTCGATAACGTAAGGACCTTCCCATTTAGAGAGGAGTTTTCCTGCAAAAAATCTTAAACGCGAGTTATATAGCAAAACATAATCACCTACATTAAACTCACGCTTTTGTATCCTTTTGTCATGCCATCTTTTAACTTTTTCCTTAAACAGTTTGGCATTCTCATAGACCTGGGTTCTCCATTAATCAAGTGAGCTAATGTCAAATAGCCTCTTCTCACCGGCAAGTTTGAAATCATAATTGAGCTCTTTAATGGCCCAATATGCCTTATGTTCTAGTTCGAGCGGTAAGTGACATGCTTTTCCATAAACCATTTTATATGGAGACATACCCATAGGATTTTTATATGCAGTTCTATAGGCCCAGAATGCATCATCAAGTTTCTTGGACCAATTCTTTCTAGATCTATTAACAGTCTTTTGCAAAATTAATTTAAGCTCTCTGTTACTCAGTTCTACTTGACCACTAGACTGTGGGTGGTATGGAGGTGCAATTCTATGATTAACGTCATACTTAGCAAGCATTTTGCGAAAAGCACCATGAATAAAATGTGAACCACCATCAGTCATTAAGTATCTAGGGACTCCAAACCTCGGAAAAATAACTTCTTTAAGCATCTTAATAGAGGTGTTATGATCAGCACTACTAGTTGGAATAGCTTGTACCCACTTAGTAACGTAATTAACAGCAACTAAAATATGTGTATACCCATTAGAGGAAGGAAACGGTCCCATATAATCAAAACCCCAAACATCAAATGGTTCAATAACAAGTGAATAGTTCATAGGCATTTCTTGACGTCTACTAATATTACCAATTCTTTGGCATTCATCACAAGACAAGACAAACTTACGGGCATCTTTGAAGAGAGTAGGCCAATAAAAACCGGATTACAATACCTTATGTGCAGTTCTATCTCCGGTGTGGTGTCCTCCATATGCCTCAGAGTGACACTTGCGTAGGATTTGTTCCTGTTCATGCTCAGGTACACAACGTCTAATAACACCATCTACTCCTTTATAAAGGTGTGGGTCATCCCAGAAGTAATGTCTTAAATCATAGAAAAACTTTTTCTTTTGTTGGTATGTGAATCTAGGTGGTATAAATTTAGCAACAATGTAATTAGCATAATCAGCATACCATGGAGCAGTACAAGAAGCATTTATGACAGCTAATTGTTCATCAGGAAAGCTATCATCTATAGGTAGTGGGTCATCAAGAACATTCTCTAACCTAGATAAGTTGTCTGGAACGGGGTTCTCGGCTCCCTTTCTATCGATAATATGCAAATCAAATTCTTGTAGTAGGAGTACCCATCTAATAAGCCCAGGTTTAGCATCTTTCTTTTCCATAAGATATTTAATAGTAGCATGATCAGTGTGAACATTTACTTTAGAATCAACAATATAAGGTCTAAACTTATCACAAGCAAATACAACTGCTAAAAATTCTTTTTCAGTAGTAGCATAGTTTCTCTGGGCACTGTCTAGAGTTTTACTAGCATATTAGATAACATTTAATTTCCTATCAACTCTTTTTCCTTGAACAGCACCTACAGCATAATCACTAGCATCACATATAATTTCAAAAGGTAAATTCCAACCAGGTGGCTGAACAATAGGTGCAGAGATCAAGGCTTTCTTGAGTATTTCAAATGCTTCTACATATTCATCATCAAAGACAAAAGGAATATCTTTTTGCAAGAGATTAGTCAGAGTCCTAGAAATTTTTCAGAAGTCTTTAATGAACCTCCTATAAAAACCGGCATGACCAACGAAACTTCTTATACCTTTGATGTCCTTAGGACACGGCATCTTTTCAATAGCATCAACTTTAGCTTTATCAACTTCAATACCTCTTTTAGAAATTTTATGCCCCAAGACAATACCTTCATTAACCATAAAGTGGCACTTCTCCCAATTCAAGACAAGACTAGTTTCTTCACATCTCTGCAAAACTCGATCAAGGTAGCTTAAGCAATCATCAAAAGAAGTTCTTGTTGGGGAACGTAGTAATTTCAAAAAAAATTCCTACGCACACGCAAGATCATGGTGATGCATAGCAACGAGTGGGGAGAGTGTTGTCTACGTATCCTCGTAGACCGAAAGCGGAAGCATTAACACAACGCGGTTGATGTAGTCGTACGTCTTCACGATCCGACCGATCAAGTACCGAACGCACGGCACCTCCGAGTTCAGCACACGTTCAGCTCGATGACGTCCCTCGAACTCCGATCTAGCCGAGTGTTGAGGGAGAGTTTCGTCAGCACGACTGCGTGGTGACGATGATGATGTTCTACCGACGCAGGGCTTCACCTAAGCACCGCTACGATATTATCGAGGTGTAATATGGTGGAGGGGGGCACCCGGCTAAGAGATCAATGATCAATTGTGTGTTTAGAGGTGCCCCCCTGCCCCCGTATATAAAGGAGCAAGGGGGGGTTCGGCCGGCCAAGGGGAGAGGCGCGCCAGGAGGAGTCCTACTCCTACCGGGAGTAGGACTCCCTCCCTTTTCCATGTTGGACTAGGAGAGAGGGGGGGAAGAGGTGGAGGGGAGGAAAGAAAGGGGGGGCGCCGCCCCCCTCTCCTTGTCCTATTCGGACTGGGGGGAGGGGCGCGCGGCCCTACCCTGGCCTCCTCTCCTCTCTTCCACCTAGGCCCACTAAGGCCCATTAAGTTACCGGGGGGTTCCGGTAACCTCCCGATACTCCGGAAAAATCCCGATTTCACCCGGAACACTTCCGATGTCCAAACATAGGCTTCCAATATATCAATCTTTATGTCTCGACCATTTCGAGACTCCTCGTCATGTCCGTGATCACATCCGGGACTCCGAACAACCTTCGGTACATCAAAACATATAAACTCATAATAAAACTGTCATCGTAACGTTAAGCGTGCGGACCCTACGGGTTCGAGAACTATGTAGACATGACCGAGACACCTCTCCGGTCAATAACCAATAGCGGAACCTGGATGCTCATATTGGTTCCCACATATTCTACGAAGACCTTTATCGGTCAGACCGCATAACAACATACATTGTTCCCTTTGTCATCGGTATGTTACTTGCCCGAGATTCGATCGTCGGTATCTCGATACCTAGTTCAATCTCGTTACCGGCAAGTCTCTTTACTCGTTCCGTAATACATCATCCCGCAACTAACTCATTAGTCACAATGCTTGCAAGGCTTATAGTGATGTGTATTACTGAGTGGGCCCAGAGATACCTCTCCGACAATCGGAGTGACAAATCCTAATCTCGAAATACGCCAACCCAACAAGTACCTTTGGAGACACCTGTAGAGCACCTTTATAATCACCCAGTTACGTTGTGACGTTTGGTAGCACACAAAGTGTTCCTCCGGTAAACGGGAGTTGCATAATCTCATAGTCATAGGAACATGTATAAGTCATGAAGAAAGCAATAGCAACATACTAAACGATCGAGTGCTAAGCTAACGGAATGGGTCAAGTCAATCACATCATTCTCCTAATGATGTGATCCCGTTAATCAAATGACAACTCATGTCTATGGCTAGGAAACACAACCATCTTTGATCAACGAGCTAGTCAAGTAGAGGCATACTAGTGACACTCTGTTTGTCTATGTATTCACACATGTATTATGTTTCCGGTTAATACAATGCTAGCATGAATAATAAACATTTATCATGATATAAGGAAATAAATAATAACTTTATTATTGCCCCTAGGGCATATTTCCTTCAGTCTCCCACTTGCACTAGAGTCAATAATCTAGATTACACAGTAATGATTCTTACACCCATGGAGTCTTGGTGCTGATCATGTTTTGCTCGTGGAAGAGGCTTAGTCAACGGATCTGCAACATTCAGGTCCGTATGTATCTTGCAAATTTCTATGTCTCCCACCTGGACTAAATCCCGGATGGAATTGAAGCGTCTTTTGATGTGCTTGGTTCTCTTGTGAAATCTGGATTCCTTTGCTAAGGCAATTGCACCAGTATTGTCACAAAAGATTTTCATTGGTCCCGATGCACTAGGTATGACACCTAGATCGGATATGAACTCCTTCATCCAGACTCCTTCATTTGCTGCTTCCGAAGCAGCTATGTCCTCTGCTTCACACATAGATCCCGCAACGACACTTTGCTTAGAACTGCACCAACTGACAGCTCCACCGTTCAATGTAAACACGTATCCGGCTTGCGATTTAGAATCGTCCGGATCAGTGTCAAAGCTTGCATCAACGTAACCATTTACAATGAGCTCTTTGTCACCTCCATAAACGAGAAACATATCCTTAGTCCTTTTCAGGTATTTCAGGATGTTCTTGACCACTGTCCAGTGATCCACTCCTGGATTACTTTGGTACCTCCCTGCTAAACTTATAGCAAGGCACACATCAGGTCTGGTACACAGCATTGCATACATGATAGAGCCTATGGCTGAAGCATAGGGAACATCTTTCATCTTCTCTCTATCTTCTGCAGTGGTCGGGCATTGAGTCTTACTCAATCTCACACCTTGTAATACAGGCAAGAACCCTTTCTTTGCTTGATCCATTTTGAACTTCTTCAAAACTTTGTCAAGGTATGTGCTTTGTGAAAGTCCAATTAAGCGTCTTGATCTATCTCTATAGATCTTGATGCCCAATATATATGCAGCTTCACCGAGGTCTTTCATTGAAAAACTCTTATTCAAGTATCCCTTTATGCTATCCATAAATTCTATATCATTTCCAATTAGCAATATGTCATCCACATATAATATCAGAAATGCTACTGAGCTCCCACTCACTTTCTTGTAAATACAGGCTTCTCCAAAAGTCTGCATAAAACCAAATGCTTTGATCACACTATCAAAGCGTTTATTCCAACTCCGAGAGGCTTGCACCAGTCCATAAATGGATCGCTGGAGCTTGCACACTTTGTTAGCTCCCTTTGGATCGACAAAACCTTCCGGTTGCATCATATACAACTCTTGTTCCAGAAATCCATTCAGGAATGCAGTTTTGACATCCATTTGCCAAATTTCATAATCATAAAATGCGGCAATTGCTCACACGATTCGGACAGACTTAAGCATCGCTACGGGTGAGAAGGTCTCATCGTAGTCAATCCCTTGAACTTATCGAAAACCTTTTGCAACAAGTCGAGCTTTATAGGCAATAACATTACCATCAGCGTCAGTCTTCTTCTTGAAGATCCATTTATTTTCAATGGCTTGCCGATCATCGGGCAAGTCAACCAAAGTCCATACTTTGTTCTCATACATGGATCCCATCTCGGATTTCATGGCCTCAAGCCATTTTGCGGAATCTGGGCTCACCATCGCTTCTTCATAGTTCGTAGGTTCGTCATGGTCTAGCAACATAACCTCCAGAACAGGATTACCGTACCACTCTGGTGCGGATCTTAATCTGGTTGACCTACGAGGTTCAGTAATAACTTGATCTGAAGTTTCATGATCATTATCATTAACTTCCTCACTAACTGGTGTAGGAGTCGCAGAAACTGGTTTCTGTGATGATCTACTTTCCAATAAGGGAGCAGGTACAGTTACCTCATCAAGTTCTACTTTCCTCCCACTCACTTCTTTCGAGAGAAACTCCTTCTCTAGAAAGGATCCATTCTTAGCAACGAATGTCTTGCCTTCGGATATGTGATAGAAGGTGTACCCAACAGTCTCCTTTGGGCATCCTATGAAGACACATTTCTCCGATTTAGGTTCGAGCTTATCAGGTTGAAGTTTCTTCACATAAGCATCGCAACCCCAAACTTTAAGATACGACAACTTTGGTTTCTTGCCAAACCATAGTTCATAAGGCGTCGTCTCAACGGATTTCGATGGTGTCCTATTTAGAGTGAATGCAGCCGTCTCTAAAGCATAACCCCAAAACGATAGCAGTAAATCAGTAAGAGACATCATAGATCGCACCATATCTAGTAAAGTACGATTACGACGTTCGGACACACCATTACGTTGTGGTGTTCCGGGTGGCGTGAGTTGCGAAACTATTCCGCATTGTTTCAAATGTAGGCCAAACTCGTAACTCAAATATTCTCCTCCATGATCTGATCGTAGAAACTTTATTTTCTTGTTACGATGATTTTCAACTTCGCTCTGAAATTCTTTGAACTTTTCAAATGTTTCAGACTTATGTTTCATTAAGTAGATATACCCATATCTGCTCAAATCATCTATGAAGGTGAGAAAATAACGATATCCGCCACGAGCCTCAATATTCATCGGACCACACACATCTGTATGTATGATTTCCAACAAATCAGTTGCTCTCTCCATAGTACCGGAGAACGGTGTTTTAGTCATCTTGCCCATGAGACACGGTTCGCAAGTACCAAGTGATTCATAATCAAGTGATTCCAAAAGTCCATCATTATGGAGTTTCTTCATGCGCTTTACACCGATATGACCTAAACGGCAGTGCCACAAATAAGTTGCACTATCATTATCAACTCTGCATCTTTTGGCTTCAATATTATGAATATGTGTATCACTACTATCGAGATTCAACAAAAATAGACCATTCTTCAAGGGTGCATGACCATAAAAGATATTATTCATATAAATAGAACAACCATTATTCTCTGATTTAAATGAATAACCGTCTCGCAACAAACAAGATCCAGATATAATGTTCATGCTTAATGCTGGCACCAAATAACAATTATTTAGGTCTAAAACTAATCCCGAAGGTAGATGTAGAGGTAGCGTGCCGACCGCGATCACATCGACTTTGGAACCATTTCCCACGCGCATCGTCACCTCGTCCTTAGCCAATCTTCGCTTAATCCGTAGCCCCTGTTTCGAGTTGCAAATATTAGCAACAGAACCAGTATCAAATACCCAGGTGCTACTGTGAGCATTAGTAAGGTACACATCAATAACATGTATATCACATATACCTTTGTTAACCTTGCCATCCTTCTTATCCGCCAAATACTTGGGGCAGTTCCGCTTCCAGTGACCAGTCTGCTTGCAGTAGAAGCACTCAGTTTCAGGCTTAGGTCCAGACTTGGGTTTCTTCTCCTGAACAGCAACTTGCTTGCTGTTCTTCTTGAAGTTCCCCTTCCTCTTCCCTTTGCCCTTTTTCTTGAAACTAGTGGTCTTATTGACCATCAACACTTGATGCTCCTTTTTGATTTCTAGCTCCGCTGCCTTTAGCATTGCGAAGAGCTCGGGAATTGTCTTATTCATCCCTTGCATGTTATAGTTCATCACGAAGCTCTTGTAGCTTGGTGGCAGTGATTGAAGAATTCTGTCAATGACGCTATCATCCGAAAGATTAACTCCCAGTTGAATCAAGTGATTATTATACCCAGACATTTTGAGTATATGCTCACTGACAGAACTATTCTCTTCCATCTTGCGGCTATTGAACTTATTGGAGACTTCATATCTCTCAATCCGGGCATTTGCTTGAAATATTAACTTCAACTCCTGGAACATCTCATATGCTCCATGACGTTCAAAACGTCGTTGAAGACCCGGTTCTAAGCCGTAAAGCATGGCACACTGAACTATCGAGTAGTCATCAGCTTTGCTCTGCCAGACGTTCATACCTTCTGATGTTGCTCTTGCAGCAGGCCTGGCACCCAGCGGTGCTTCCAGGACGTAATTCTTCTGTGCAGCAATGAGGATAATCCTCAAGTTACGGACCCAGTCCGTGTAATTGCTACCATCATCTTTCAACTTTGCTTTCTCAAGGAACGCATTAAAATTCAACGGAACAACAGCACGGGCCATCTATCTACAATTAACATAGTCAAGCAAGATACTATCAAGTACTAAGTTCATGATAGATTCAAGTTCAATTAATCATATTACTTAAGAACTCCCACTTAGATAGACATCCCTCTAATCCTCTAAGTGATCACGTGATCCATATCAACTAAACCATGTCCGATCATCACGTGAGATGGAGTGGTTTCAATGGTGAACATCACTATGTTGATCATATCTACTATATGATTCACGCTCGACCTTTCGGTCTCCGTGTTTCGAGGCCATATCTGCATATGCTAGGCTCGTCAAGTTTAACCTGAGTATTCTGCGTGTGCAACTGTTTTGCACCCGTTGTATTTGAACGTAGAGCCTATCACACCCGATCATCACGTGGTGTCTCAGCACGAAGAACTTTGGCACCGGTGCATACTCAGGGAGAACACTTTTATCTTGAAATTTTAGTGAGAGATCATCTTATAATGCTACCGTCAATCAAAGCAAGATAAGATGCATAAAAGATAAACATCACATGCAATCAATATAAGTGATATGATATGGCCATCATCATCTTGTGCTTGTGATCTCCATCTCCGAAGCACCGTCATGATCACCATCGTCACCGGCGCGACACCTTGATCTCCATCGTAGCATCGTTGTCGTCTCGCCAACTATTGCTTTTACGACTATCGCTACTGCTTAGTGATAAAGTAAAACAATTACATGGTGATTGCATTTCATACAATAAAGCGACAACCATATGGCTCCTGCCAGTTGCCAATAACTCGGTTACAAAACATGATCATCTCATACAATAAAATATAGCATCATGTCTTGACCATATCACATCACAACATACCCTGCAAAAACAAGTTAGACGTCCTCTACTTTGTTGTTGCAAGTTTTACGTGGCTGCCACGGGCTTAGCAAGAACCGTTCTTACCTACGCATCAAAACCACAACGATAGTTTGTCAAGTTGGTGTTGTTTTAACCTTCGCAAGGACCGGGCGTAGCCACACTCGGTTCAACAAAAGTGAGAGAGACAGACACCCGCCAGTCACCTTTAAGCATCGAGTGCTCGCAACGGTGAAACCAGTCTCGCGTAAGCGTACGCGTAATGTCAGTCCGGGACGCTTCATCTCACAATACCGCCGAACCAAAGTATGACATGCTGGTAAGCAGTATGACTTATATCGCCCACAACTCACTTGTGTTCTACTCGTGCATATAACATCAACGCATAAAACCAGGCTCTGATGCCACTGTTGGGGAACGTAGTAATTTCAAAAAAAATCCTACGCACACGCAAGATCATGGTGATGCATAGCAACGAGAGGGGAGAGTGTTGTCTACGTACCCTCATAGACCGAAAGCGGAAGCGTTAACACAACGCGGTTGATGTAGTCGTACGTCTTCACGATCCGACCGATCAAGTACCGAACGCACGGCACCTCCGAGTTCAGCACACGTTCAGCTCGATGACGTCCCTCGAACTCCGATCCAGCCGAGTGTTGAGGGAGAGTTTCGTCAGCACGACAGCGTGGTGACGATGATGATGTTCTACCGACGCAGGGCTTCGCCTAAGCACCGCTACGATATTATCGAGGTGTAATATGGTGGAGGGGGGCACCGCACACGGCTAAGAGATCAATGATCAATTGTGTGTTTAGAGGTGCCCCCCTGCCCCCGTATATAAAGGGGCAAGGGGGGTTCGGCCGGCCAAGGGGAAAGGCGCGCCAGGAGGAGTCCTACTCCTACCGGGAGTCCTACTCCCGGTAGGAGTAGGACTCCCTCCCTTTTCCATGTTGGACTAGGAGAGAGAGGGGGAAGAGGTGGAGGGGAGGAAGGAAAGGGGGGCGCCGCCCCCTCTCCTTGTCCTATTCGGACTGGGGGGAGGGGCGCGCGGCCCTGCCCTGGCCTCCTCTCCTCTCTTCCACCTAGGCCCACTAAGGCCCATTAAGTTACCGGGGGGTTCCGGTAACCTCCCGATACTCCGGAAAAATCCCGATTTCACCCGGAACACTTCCGATGTCCAAACATAGGCTTCCAATATATCAATCTTTATGTCTCGACCA
The DNA here is from genome assembly GCF_002575655.3 of Aegilops tauschii subsp. strangulata. Classification (NCBI taxonomy): domain Eukaryota; kingdom Viridiplantae; phylum Streptophyta; class Magnoliopsida; order Poales; family Poaceae; genus Aegilops; species Aegilops tauschii. The sequence goes on from NC_053036.3 coordinate 37,648,104, forward strand.
TTTCGAGACTCCTCGTCATGTCCGTGATCACATCCGGGACTCCGAACAACCTTCGGTACATCAAAACATATAAACTCATAATAAAACTGTCATCGTAACGTTAAGCGTGCGGACCCTACGGGTTCGAGAACTATGTAGACATGACCGAGACACCTCTCCGGTCAATAACCAATAGCGGAACCTGGATGCTCATATTGGTTCCCACATATTCTACGAAGACCTTTATCGGTCAGACCGCATAACAACATACGTTGTTCCCTTTGTCATCGGTATGTTACTTGCCCGAGATTCGATCGTCAGTATCTCGATACCTAGTTCAATCTCGTTACCGGCAAGTCTCTTTACTCGTTCCGTAATACATCATCCCGCAACTAACTCATTAGTCACAATGCTTGCAAAGCTTATAGTGATGTGTATTACTGAGTGGGCCCAGAGATACCTCTCCGACAATCGGAGTGACAAATCCTAATCTCGAAATACGCCAACCCAACAAGTACCTTTGGAGACACCTGTAGAGCACCTTTATAATCACCCAGTTACGTTGTGACGTTTGGTAGCACACAAAGTGTTCCTCCGGTAAACGGGAGTTGCATAATCTCATAGTCATAGGAACATGTATAAGTCATGAAGAAAGCAATAGCAACATACTAAACGATCGAGTGCTAAGCTAACGGAATGGGTCAAGTCAATCACATCATTCTCCTAATGATGTGATCCCGTTAATCAAATGACAACTCATGTCTATGGCTAGGAAACACAACCATCTTTGATCAACGAGCTAGTCAAGTAGAGGCATACTAGTGACACTCTGTTTGTCTATGTATTCACACATGTATTATGTTTCCGGTTAATACAATTCTAGCAAGAATAATAAACATTTATCATGATATAAGGAAATAAATAATAACTTTATTATTGCCTCTAGGGCATATTTCCTTCAGCTCCATACACGGAGAAATCATCCATGAAAACCTCAACAATCTTTTCACAAAAGTCAGAGAATATAGCAGTCATAATCTTTCAAAGGAAGCAGGTGCATTTCATAAACCAAAAGGCATACGTCTATAAGCAAAGGTACTGAAAGGGCAAGTAAATGTGGTCTTATCCTGATCCTCTTTTGACACTGGTATTTGAGAGAAACCAGAATAACCATCTAGAAAGCAAAAATGTGTATGTTTGGATAATCTTTCTAGCATTTGATCAATAAAAGGTAAAGGGTAATGATCCTTCTTAGTAGCTTTATTTAATTTGCGGAAATCAATTACCATTCTATAACCTATAACAGTTCTTTGTGGGATCAATTCGTCTTTATCATTAGGAACAACAGTAATACCTCCCTTCTTACGGACACAATGAACAGGGCTTACCCACTGACTATCAGCAACGGGATAAATTATACCTGCCTCCAAAAGCTTTAGTATTTCTTTTCTTACCACTTCTATCATCTTAGGATTTAACCTTCGTTGGTGATCAACAACCGGTTTAGCGTCTTTCTCCAATTTAATTTTGTGTTGGCATAAAGTGGGACTAATGCCCTTAAGATCATCAAGAGTATATCCAATAGCAGCACGGTGCTTTTTCAGAGTTTTCAATAATTTCTCTTCTTCCTTCTCTGAAAGGTTAGCACTAATAATAACAGGATATATCTTCTTTTCATCAAGATAAGCATATTTAAGAGTATCAGGCAATGGTTTAAGCTCAAACACGGGATCACCCTAGGGTGGAGGAGGATCCCCTAGAATTTCAACAGGTAAGTTGTGTTTCAAAATAGGTCCTTGTTTAAAGAATACTTCATCTATTTCCCTTCTTTCATTCATAAACATATCATTTTCATGGTCTAACAAATATTGTTCTAAGGGGTCATTAGGAGGCACGGCAATAGAAGCAAGACCAATGATTTCATCTTTACTAGGAAACTCTTTATCAGGGGGTTGTCTACGAAATTTAGCAAAATTAAACTCATGAGACATATCCCCTAAACCAACAATAACAATATCCTTTTCACAGTCTATCTTAGCATTAACAGTATTCAAGAAGGGTCTACCAAATATAATGGGACAAAATTCATCTTGTGGGGTATCCCAATTGGTGAAATAGTATCTCTATTGGCAAGCTTAATAGTAACATCAATTTCTTCTATCTCAGCAGGTGCGATATCGTGCATAATTTCTTTGTATAAGGAATGAGGTATTGCACTTGCACTAGCACCCATATCACATAAACCATGATAACAATGATCTCCTATTTTAACAGAAACAACAGGCATGCCCACAACAGGTCTATGTTTATTTTTAGTATCGGGTCTAGCAATTCTAGCAGCTTCATCACACAAGTAAATAACATGCCCATCAATATTATCGGCTAAGAGATCTTTAACCATACCAATACTAGGTTCAACTTTAATTTGCTCAGGGGGTGTAGGTGTTCTAGTATTACTCTTACGAACCACAGTTGAAGCTTCTGCATGATCCTTTATTCTAACAGGGAAAGGTGGTTTCTCAATATAAGCAGTAGGAAGAATAGGATCAACATTATAGGTGATAGTCTTTTCTTCAACTTTAATAGGTTCAACTACTTTTACTTCAATGGGAGGATTATATTTAAACCACTTCTCCTTAGGGAGATCAACATGAGTAGCAAACGATTCACAGAAAGAAGCTACTATCTCAGAGTCAAGTCCATATTTAGTGCTAAATTCACGGAAAACATCGGTATCCATAAAAGATTTAACACAATCAAACTTAGGTGTTATACCTGAGTCCTTACCTTCGTCGAGATCCCAATCTTTAGAGTTGCGTTTAATTCTTTCCAATAAATCCCATTTGAATTCAATAGTCTTCATCATAAAAGAACCAGTACAAGAAGTATCGAGCATGGAGCGATTATTGAGAGAAAGCCGAGCAGAAAAATTTTGAATAATAATTTCTCTTGAGAGATCATGATTGGGGCATGAATATAACATTGACTTAAGCCTCCCCCAAGCTTGAGCGATGCTTTCTCCTTCGCGAGGCCAAAAATTATATATATAATTACGATCATGATGAACCAGATGCATAGGATAAAACTTCTGATGAAATTCCAATTTCAATCGTTTGTAATTCCATGATCCAATGTCATCACATAGCCTATACCATGTCAATGCCTTTCCCTTAAAAGATAAAGGGAAGACCTTCTTCTTGATAACATACTCGGGCATACCTGCAAGATTAAATAATCCACAAACTTCATCCACATAGATTAGGTGCAAATCGGGATACAATGTTCCATCTCCTGTAAAAGGATTAGCTAGTAGTTTCTCTATCATACCCGAAGGAATTTCAAAGTAAACATTTTCAGTAGGTTCAGTAGGTTGAGGAGCAACTCTTTGCTCTACTGGTCAGGGTGAAGATACCCCGAACAAGCCCCTCAAAGGATTACTTTCCATAGTAACAAGTGACAGTAAATTTCAGCACACTATAAATTTTTCCTTACCAAATTCCACTTACCAAAGGCGCTTCACTCCCCGGCAACGGCACCAGAAAAGAGTCTTGATGACCCACAAGTATAGGCGATCTATCATAGTCCTTTCTATAAGTAAGAGTGTCGAACCCAACGAGGAGCAGAAGGAAATGACAAGCGGTTTTCAGTAAGGTATTCTCTACAAGCACTGAATTTATCGGTAACAGATAGTTTTGTGATAAGGTAATTTGTAACGGGTAACAAGTAACAAGAGTAAATAAAGTGCAGCAAGGTGGCCCAATCCTTTTTGTAGCAAAGGACAAGCCTGGACAAATTCTTATATAAGGGGAAACGCTCCCGAGGACACATGGGAATTATCGTCAAGCTAATTTTCATCACGCTCATATGATTCGCGTTCGTTACTTTGATGATCTGATATGTGGGTGGACCGGTGCTTGTGTACTTCCCTTCCTTGGACAAGAATCCCACTTATGATTAACCCCTCTTTCAAGCATCCGCAACTACAAAAGAAGTATTAAGGTGAACCTAACCATAGCATGAAACATATGGATCCAAATCAGCCCCTTACGAAGCAACGCATAAACTAGGGTTTAAGCTTCTATAACTCTAGCAACCCATCATCTACTTATTACCTCCCAATGCCTTTCTCTAGGCCCAAACAATGGTGAAGTGTCATGTAGTCGACGTTCACATAACACCACTAGAGGAAATACAACATACATCTCATCAAAATATCGAACGAATACCAAATTCACATGACTACTTATAGCAACACTTCTCCCATGTCCTCAGGAACAAACATAACTACTCACAAATCATATTCCTATTCATAATCAGAGGGGTATTAATATGTATAAAGGATCTGAACATATGATCTTCCACCTAATAAACCAACTAGCATCAACTACAAGGAGTAATCAACACTACTAGCAACCCACAGGTACCAATCTGAGGTTTTGAGAAAAAGATCGGATACAAGAGATGAACTAGGTTTTGAGATGAGATGGTGCTGGTGAAGATGTTGATGGAGATTGACCCCCTCCCGATGAGAGGATCGATGGTGATGACGATGGTGACGATTTCCCCCTCCCGGAGGGATGTTTCCCCCGTAGAACAGCTCCGCCGGAGCCCTAGATTGGTTCTGCCCAGGTTCTGCCTCGAGACGGCGGCGCTTCCTCCCGAAAGCTTCCTTCTGATTTTTTCCAGGGTGAAAGACTTCATATAGCAAAATATGGGCACCGGAGGCCTGCCAGGAGGCCCACGAGGCAGGGGGCGCGTCCAGGGGGTAGGGCGCGCCCCCACCCTCGTGGATGGTGGGTGGCCCCCCTTTGGTACTTTCTTCGCTCAGTATTTGTTATATATTCCAAAACGTGCCTCCGTGAAATTTCAAGACTTTTGGAGTTGTGCAGAGTAGGTCTCTAATATTTGCTCCTTTTCCAGCCCAGAATTCCAGCTGCCGGCATTCTCCCTCTTCATGTAAACCTTCTAAAATAAGAGAGAATTGGCATAAGTATTGTGACATAATGTGTAATAACAGCCCATAATGCAATAAATATTGATATAAAAGCATGATGCAAAATGGACGTATCAACCTCCACCTCCGAAGGAGATGATAGATCCGGTGAAATTGAAGCGCACCATCGATGCCCTGAAGCGACCGCCACCGCCTCCGCCGGATGACAACCATGTCCGCGCTCTTAAAAAGACACTACAACAAGCGCGCCTGTCGGGAACTACTTCCAGTGATAAAAGGTTAGAAGAACGAAGAAGTGGCAAAAAATCCCCAGCTTGGGGAACAGGCGAACCAATCGTGCCCCCCGCTCAAAGTGTCTAGCGATATCGTCGCAAATCTGCCGGGGGTGGTGCCCGGCACCAATCCTGGTAATTACCTGGGTGATGATGTAGTGTTTGATACAATGGAGGTGGATGAATTCATATACCAGTACGGGAAGCCTCTCGTCAAAGATGGAAGTCCTCCTCTAACAATGATGATGCGAAGATTCCATGAATGGTACATGAAAACCTGCAGGGAGTCTGGGAAGGATGTTTTGACGACGAGAATTAAAGAGGAGCACGACCTCGTTGGAACTGGTCTGTTTTCTGTTGCATTTGAGGAGTTATTCCAGTTATACAATAAAAAGGCCCTCGACAAAACACTCCTGACTTGCTACTGTCTGTAAGTACTACTTCTATAATTAAGTCTCTCTACATATATAGCTCAGCTCTTTCATTGCATGTATATATAATTATCCTCACTATTATGCGGATTGAAGATCGTCGAATGCAGGAAAGCACAAATCTGGGACATTGGGTTCATTAACCCAGATATCATACATGAATGGACGGTTAAAAACAATGTCAAAGAAACCGAGGACAACTTGCTTCAATCGTTGCTTAAAAATCAAAACAAAGATAAAATACTCTTTCCACTACAAAAAAAAAATACTTCCATGATGATACGTGTTTGTCACAGTAGGTCGCGTTTTCTGTCATGCATGTACATCCATGACAAATTTATGACAGAATCAAGATAGTCATACCTGTGCTGTCGTAGAAGTGTTCCATGACATTGCCAAAATTATCATCACAGAAGTGTCCACTTCCATGACGATAAATCGCGCGTCACAGAAGTGCTTTCGTCAAGGGTGACCGACACGTGGCATCCACCGTAACGGAACGCCGTTAAGCTATCGGCTCGGGTTTTGGATCCGATAACCCGTTAACAGCCCCGACCAATGGGGATTTTCCATGTGTAAAATCATCATTGGCTGGAGGAAACACGTGTCGGCTCATCGTTGGGACAGATGTCATCCACTCATTGGACGGAAGGTGCCTATGATACGTCGACACGTGGCATGGCCCAACAGAGGCCCATTCCTGTGAAAAGGCCGGCCCATTTGACTTGGTTAAAAGGTGGCAGGCCGGCCCATGGAAAGCCTGTTAACGGCATGTTCGCATATAGCCCATTTACAGCCCGCTAACCCAAGGCCCATTACGCCCTATCCGAATTAGGCCCGGTAGCGTCATCTGGGCCATCCAATATGATTCCAGCCCATTTTCACTTCTGGCGCATGTATGGCCCATGACGTCTTTCGGCCCATATGAGGCCCTATGTAACTCTTGGCCTATTAACGGCCCGTGGTGAAACTGCCCGTAATGAACAGTGTATCACTTTACACCCATTAACGGCCCGTGGTGAAACTGGCCCGTAATGAACAGTGTATCACTTTATACCCATTAACGGCCCGTTATTCCGTTGGGCTGTTTCCAGCCCATGTTATCTTTCGGCCTTCTCAGAGCCCATTTATTCTTGGGCTCATTTCCAGCATTCATTTACTTACGGCCCGTTACTGTCATTTTCTGCTTGTGGGCCAAATTCAGCCCGTGGTTACAGTCGGCCCGTTTGTGGTCCGTTAATACGTTGGGCCGTTTTCATAGCGTCATCAAATACGGCCTATTAACGATGGCCCGTTATGTTCGGCCCATGAACGGACGATTCCAACTCTAGCCCGTTTACGGCCATAATGCGGTCTGTTTGGCCCATGTTTGGCCAATCGATCATACGGCCCGTATAAGGCTCATTGATGATACGGCCCGCAGAAGGCCCATTGTTTCTACGGCCCGTAGAAGGCCCATTGTTTCTACGGCCCATAGAAGGCCCATTGTTTCTACGGCCAGTAGGAGGCCCAGTGTCACTACAGTAAAAATTAGCCCATGGTTATTGTGGCCTAGTTTTAAAAAATAGGTTATTGCAGCCACTAGCTAACCGCGGAAAAAGAACTGCAATGACTACAAGCAAACAAATAAACAAGACAACAAGGAAATAAATAAGCAAGCAACTAACGCTAGGCTATCACGGCTATTACACATATTACATCCACTGGGCATCAAAGTTCGCCACCAGTGCAAATATAGGGAACAAAGCAGCATATCATATACACTGGTTGTCAAAGTTGGCAACCAGCGCAAATAAACGCCACAGCAAAACAAATCCAGAACTGAAACCACTTCAGAAGATCTCAAGAAACAATATCCTGGGTACCCATAATGCTGGCAAGATGCTTAGCAAGCTTATTAACTTTCTCTTGTTTGGCGCTTAAATCCTCCAGCGCTTGCTGTTGCACCAGAAAATATGCATCTGAATTCTGCAGGGACTTCCACAGTCCTTCAGCTTCCTGTCGCAGCACATCTGATCGATGTCTTTCAACTTGAAGTTGAGACTCAAGAAGACGAACTGATTCAGGCAGCGAGTTCGAAGAGCTTGTGCCAGCAGTAGTGACCAGTAACTCGAACACTACATCAAGACAGGACTTTTGGGTTCCCTCACTGTCGTCAAGATAGTTTTTATCATCTTTGACCAACAGGGATGTCTCACTATCTTGAACCTTATCTGCATTACTTCCTTTACCATTGGATAACGCGGTACTGTTCTCCAATATTTTGTCAGCATTATAAAAGAGAAACAAGCAGACACATCACATGTTTACCATGTTGTATATGAAACTCATTTTGGTAAATGAGTTCAGTAGTAAAGTGGACAGGATAACAGCATGAAACAAACATATATCGACCGTGTTGTTACTCCCTTAGATACTGCCATCACGCTCTCCAATTCAAATGGCTGATAAACAAGAAAAGTAATTGAAAGTATAGACATTGTATGATAGACAGGTGCAATGGATAGTGGGGAATAAAAGAGGGCATGAAATAATTCATATTTATGTTGTCTAACCAAACAGGATAGCATGACACAATTTCACATATACGATGGCTAACTAAACAGGATAGCATGACACAATTTCACATTATGATGGCTAACTAAAAAAGATGGAAAGACATAGTTCAAAATATGAGACTATGTAAACAGGATGACATGACATAACTATATAATGTGTTTATTAAATAGGTTGGCATGCCATAATTCACATACATTCACGGATAGAATGCCATAATTCAAAATATGATGACTGTAAACACTAAACAGGATGAGATGATATAACTATATGATGTCTTTATTAAATGGGTTGCCATGCCATAATTCAGATAGATGATGTGTATGTACTATGTAAACATGATGGCATGATATAATTCAAATATATGATTTATATAGTAAGCAAGTAAGCAGATGTCAATCCATATATGATGTAAAAACTAAGCAATGCAAGACAACATGCATGACATGGGTAATATAACCCTGCCAAGTTTGAGCATAGACCTCACGGGCGAAATAGGACTGGTCATCAGTCTCTGAATCCTCCTCTGAGGAGCTCTTTGTAACCAGCAAGATGTCTGCTTCAGCAGGTAGCATTGTCTGCTCTGAATACCTTGTTTTCACTCCAGATACTTCCATCACCGCTTCAAATGGCTGATGCATAGGAAGAGTAGTTGAATATACAAACGTTGTCGACAAATGGAACACGTAATACAAAAAAATGATAGCATGATATAATTCACATACATGATGATTGGCTAAACAGCATGGCATTGCATAATTCACATATATAATGCCTTTGCAACAAGATAGCATTGTATAATTCACATATATAATGTCTTGCAACAAGATGGCAATGCATAATTCACATATATGGTAATTAGACACTGAACAGGTGGCATTCACACAAAGCATGTCTAAACTAATCAAATGACATAGCAACGCGAGACACCATACGCACGATATGAGCAACATAACCCTGCCAAGTTAGAGCATACACCTCGGGGGGGAATAGGACTGGTCATCTGTCTCTGAATCCTCCTTTGAGGACCTATCCGTAACCAGCGAGATATGCACTTCGTCAGATAGCATAGTCTGCTCTGAAGACCTTGTTTTCACTCCAGAATTTGCCATCACCATGTCAAATGGCTGATGCACACGAAGAGCAGTTGAATGTACTAACATTGTTGACAAATGTAATATGTAACGAAAAAAAAGGATGGCCTGATATAATTTACATATAAGATGACTGGCTAAGCAAGATGGCATTGCAAAATTCACATATATGATGCCTGGCTAAACAAGATGGCGTTGCATAATTCACATAAACGATGAATAAACTAAACAGATGGCGTTCGCACAAAGGATGTCTAAACTAAGCAGATGACATATTTGATGTATAAAGTAAGCAATGCAAGACACCGCATGATATAACCAACATCAGCATGCCAAGTTAGAGCGAAGACCTCAGGGGGTAAATAGGAATTGTCTTCTCCTTCTGAATCCCCCTCAGAACAGATATCTTCCTCTCGATTACAATCCGAAATGCGTGGAGGGGGGCTGCCTTTGCGCCTACCATGGAGCAACGTCTGCATGAAATTTGATTGCCACGCAAGGCTCGTCTCTTTTGCTCTACATGTTCAGTTCCATTGTTTACAATAATTGTCATGCATAGGAATAAAACATAGTGAGATTATGTAAGGAGTGCATGCAGAAATCCAGAGTGATGGTAGCAACCTGTGGATAGACCCAAAACCAATAATAGCAGGCAGATAATGGCTTCAGTTAAAAAATACAGATAATGGCTTCTTTACTGTTTGTTTCCCACCCAACATGAAATTCATAGTAGACACTGGAGATTAACCAAATAGTAGATAGATACTATTGATAGCGGCCCCGATATGTACCCCACAACCATTTAAAAACTCAAGTTTGACCATTAGTTTGGAGCTGACTCAGAGTCTAATCGGTGAACAGGACGATAAAGTAGCATGTAACATTAAGCGATGCATAACGTAAGCAAACACAAAAGAGTGCGACCTCTCTTGCGGACCCGTGTAGTCCTCGAGGTCATCTGCTCGGTTGATGATGGTAATGCAGTTTTCATGGTTGCCAGCGGCGGGGAAGAAGATCTGAGGCGGCGAAAGACAGTCTGGAGGCCGGATCCCTGCTGTGCTGGACCCTTCTGTCGTTGGAGCAGCTGAGCTGGGGTGGACGACGGCGCAGCAGGAGCGGGACAAACCACGCAAGGTTTTCTTTGACAACTATCTGTAAGAGAAGTAATTCTGTAAGGGCTCATTTGAATTGGAGGATTCCAACAATGTAGGGATAGGAAATAGACAGGAATAGGATAGGAATGCATGTGCAAAACAGAGAATTTAAAAACACAGGATTTCTGCCAATCTGGGTGTTTGATTCACAACAATTGGAAGATCACAGGATGCAAAGAAGCATGGTGAGATTAAGTCAAACCACAAGAAAATGTACGGTTATAATGCTATTATGCTACTATCTCTTAGTCTTCTGCTTCATGAATAGGAATTTGAAAAGGAGGACAAGTGAAAATTAAAATTCCTACATTTTTTGTTTCAAGGAGACACTAAAGGAACAAATCCGTGTGCTCAGTGGACAATATATATAACATGTAGAGTAAAAAAGAGATGCAACAAGTGTACAACCTCTTTGGCGAAGCCATGCCAATCTCAGCGTGATTGGGTTGGCCGGTGAGGATGCTCCGGCTGACTTTGCTGTCGGAGGAGGGGAAGAAGATCTTAGGCGTCTGGAGATCGAGCCCGAGGTACTGCTCCACTGTGATGGAGGGTTTCGTCGTCGGAGCAGCTCCGGTGAGTTGTACGACGCCGAGGCTGAAGCAGGACAAGAGAGACAACGAACAACGTTAACCTGAGTGGAATTCTAATAGCATCTCCAATACATGACGTAAAATACATAACCACAAAGTGCTAGATGTAAAATACATCAGCCGCTCATCTCTGAACTTAACTGTCGAAACTGAACTTAACTGTCGAAACTGAACTTAACTGTCGAAACTGAATTTTGATGTCGAAACTGAATTTTGCTGTTGAAACTGAACACACTAGCAAGGTGAGGCTACACGTCGGTCGACTGACTTTTTCATCTCTGGTCAGTCGATTTTGCAGCCGTTGGATACGAAATCAAGGGCATGCGGTTCATCTTCAACGTCCACCCCCCTGAGCCGCCAGCCACCACCGGCCAAACAGCAGCCCCCCGTCGCCCGCGGCCGGCGGTGCGCCGCCCCGCCCGCCCCGAAAACACTCCCCACCGCCGGTCCGCCGCCGCCCCGGCCATCCCTCTAGGCCCCCCGTGCCGAGCTTTTTCTTCGGCGATCCCCACGCCACCGCCCCGTCAACGCCCCGCCACCGCCGGCGACCACCGCCCCCATCCTGAACCCTAAGATAGATAGTGGGGTACCTCTCCGGCGAGCCCCCCTCCCCGCTGCGGCTGGTTCTTCCTTCACCCCGGCAAGCCCCCCCCCCCCCCCCAATCTCTGAAAATTGACTGACCCAAAAGTCGATTCAGTCGATTGAAGTGTAGCTAAATCGGAGCAGCATCGCAAGCAAGAGCAAGAGCGAGAGCAGCAGCGCGAGCAAGAGCAGTAGCAAGAGCAGACCAGGTAGGGGACCGAGAGCAAGAGCAGAGCAGCAGCGCAAGCGAGAGCTAAAGCAGCAGCTCCTACTAATGTGGACGTCGCCGCCGAGGGAGCGACGCCGTGGAGGAAGTGGCCGGCGACACCGCCGTGGATGGAGCCACGCCGTGTCAGCTCGGGACCGAGCGCCGGCAGCACCGTGAGATCGAATCAAGAAGAAAATGCGGCGATTAGTGTACAACCTCTTTGGTGGCGCCGATTAGGCCGCAGCTTCATCCGAGGAAACGGTGATGGTGATGCTCTTCCGGTGGTGCAGGTGAAGACGGCGGTGTGGGAATGGAGGTGGCGCGAAAGATGAGGGGAACGTCAGGGCAGCTCCTTGGAGGTGGAGGACGGGGTGGCTGAACCGGCGGGACGATGAGATTGACGACGGATCCTCATCCGGTATGGTGGATGAGGGACATCGAGGTGTTGCTGTGGACGACGTCGTCGGGGAAGAGGCTATGGCTGGGTGGCGGACGGAGCAGGGTGTGGGGTTTCGTCGCGGGTTTTCGTGGCCTCGGTGTACGAATGGGTGGGCGGATGGGATGGCAGTGGGGAACCATGGCTTAGAGACGCGCTTGTCCGAAATGTGGGGTAAGTTACGAAAGTACCCCCACCGATTTGAGGCGGTTCTTTCGGTTCAGGGGTAGCACGGGCATTTCGCTTGTCGGGATTTCACAGGAGGTGGGAGTTTTCGCGTGCGTTGTAATTTCGGAATAGCAAGGCGCGGGTTGAGATGGAGGGAGTTGTCGGAGCACAACGAGACAAAGATATATCTTAAATATTTCGGGCTAACAAGGCGCGGGTTGAAATTTCCGGACAAGCCTAACGTGTACTGTACCAAATCAATGCGCACTACAAATGTCATTCAAAACTTTGAATTCATGTTATGTTCAATTAAAATATTTCGCTACATGTATAATGCATGCAACCTACTACTCAAATGAACGTTTTAGTGCATTCCAAACGTATATACTACCGCTTCAATATGAACTAAATTTGAATTCGTTTCTCTATTTGAATAAGATCTACGGTAATGATTGTTGTGAAGTCAAAGCATTTGAATTCATTTCTCTGTTTTAATAAGATCTACAATCATCATTATTGTCAAGTTAAACCATCGTTTGTGTATTATCTTCATAGCACACCACATGATTAGTCTCGAGTTACATATGAACTATGTGTACTATATGAACTCGAACTAGATTTTTTGAATCCACTTTATTTTGATTTCAAATCACATTACATTTTTAGCTCTAGCTAGATCTTCATAATCTAAACCATGTCTCATATGTATAATGTGTTTATCACATTATGTATGGTGCCCCGCCCCCTACGCCTACAAGTATTTAGATGTGAGTTGCAAACACCACACATTACCACAAATTGAAATAAAATGTGAGAATGTTCGATATATAGTATTGTTTAGATTGTTCGATATTTAGTTGTAAGCTGCAAACGCCACACATTATCACAAATTCAAATAAAATGTGAGATTGTTTGATGTATAGTATGGTTTAGATTGTTCGGCATTTAGCTGTGAGTTGCAAACGCCATGCATTATCACATTATGGTATAACATGTGCATAGCATGTGTATCACCGCTATATTCATGCATGCAATGTTTAAAACACTATGATCTCCTATTCAAATATATGAATCCGCTTTCATATCAAATTATGATCTTTGTTAGTCTCTTACACCCACACAATCCTCTAACCTTTGTAGCTACCACTAACTTTCTCTCGTGCATGCACACGCCCTCCTCGCCCTCCCCCTCCCTCGGCATTCTATCCACCGGGCACATTCATTTTTTTTCATTAGGTCGTTCTCCCAAAGTCTCCACAACTCCTTTCCGACACACACCGATCGATAAACCTCTCCAGCGATGCCTGCCTACAACATACACACACACCTTCAATCTCCTCCTTTATGTGTCCTTGCATAGTGTCTCTCATACGGTCAGACACACGTGTAAACTCTCGCCCCTCTTTTCATCGATCTCACAACCGCACACTCCTCCCCCTATCTAGCTAGTAGTTGGGCCTCTCGCACCACCTCCTAGCTCCATTCTCTCTGTCTATCTGTCTCGCTGGGCCTTATTTGCCTCTAACAAATGGACGTACACCGACCGATCTCTCGCTATACATATAGCTAGCTAGGTCCTTATAACTCGCTTTTACCCACACGTCAATCGATCTACCTCATTAGTTGTGTCTCTCCCTTCCTCCGACAAACAACAATTGATCTACCGATCTAGTTAGGTTTGCTTACCAAACACATGGTTCCCCTTCATCATCCATGGATGCGTCCCGACAGATCTATCACGCACAGGCACACACAGAAACACATCCCCACTCTTATTGATAACATTGCAGTTCCACCCTTAGTTTGTCTAGTAGGCCTCTCCCACCATCTTCGAGAAGCAACTCCATCACCCATCCAGCACTCTACCCCTCTCCCTCCCTCTCCCTCCCTCTCTCTCTCCTCTCTCTCTCTCTCTCTCTCTGTCCCATCATATTTCCCGTCCTTCAGTTATGTATGGATGTCGATCGATCTCCCTCAAGACATAGTTGGGTCTCTCCTTCTCAACACATATGCGAGTCGTTCTACCTCTATAGTTAGGCCTCTGCCTACCCCTCCCCCCACCCCCCTCCCCCCCCCCCCACGCACACCGATACATCGAGCACTCTAGTCATGTCTCCCTGCCGCACACAAACTTGACATGTGCCCTCTAATATTCCGGTAGGCCAGTCGCCCTATATCTTTGACTTGCACACACACACAATTTTGATGGCTCTCTTCATCGATCTCGCACCCACCCACTTGATCCTCTCTTCGACTCTATCGATAGCTATGACCCCTCCCTCTCTTCTCGTGGATTGCCCGACCCTCTATGTATGATATGGATAGGCCTCCATTTCACACACGTTGCATGCAAAATTTTGTTTGAGATGTCATCGACACATATTCCCACAAATAATTCACGAAATCAACCCCCCACCCCACCCCCCACCCCAAAACAAAAAACACTCACGAACGCGGTTTGTATCTCTCACACACACCCACGTAGGTGGGGGACGTGCACGAAGAGAAGAGGTGTATGCACGGCGCACGTACTCCCGTCTCTTTCCCAACCACACCCGCGCGGTACACGGTGGAGCTCATTTTTGTATGAAAAAGGCAGCCCACATGGTAATTTGGCACGTGTACTGGTTGTCCACTTGGTGGAGGGAGGATCGTCTACCACGGGTGAACAAACAAACTGCGACTTGACGTGTTATGTTAAAAAAAGAGGCAAACCATGTGGGGCCTACCTTAGAGGCAAGGCTCTATACACTGGAGTACTTTTGATGTGTCCCGTCAACTCGCAGAACAAGGAGAAGCTTGCTTAGTACGCCGTCTCCCCCGCCCACGGGCGCGGTGGCTCGCAGGATGAGGTGAAGCTTGCTCCGCCTTACGCCCGCTCCCTCGCCCATGCGCGCGGTGGCTCGCAGGACGAGGAGAAAAATTTACTACTCCCTCCGTTTACTCCTCGTCCCTACTACCTTGGTTATAGAGATTATATCATATTGTTTGGAATATATATGTCCTTTAGTAGATTTCAATATGAACTACTAGTACATACTCCAAACACTGATGTATATAGACGTATTTTAGAGTGTAGATTCACTCATTTTGCTCCGTATGTAGCACTCTCCCTCGCCCCTCGACCCTCGCCCACATGGTGGACGTGCAGCAATTCATTCGGTCTCATATAGCCAGAACGATATATACTGCACTACCATTATTGCTCGACTTCCCGAAGAGGCGAAGAGCCAATCGTAAGGTTAATATTTTGGAGATGCCAAGCGCAAGGTTATAGGAGAACGAGTAGTAGGTGCCGCGTCATTTATAAATAAAGTTTTTTTTCTTCAGTGGCACGTACGCAATATGATAGGTTCGTATGGAGAGAAAAGGAAACCGCTCCACTATATATATAGTCAGGACGGGCCAGCCTACATGGTTGCTTGCTGGGGTTGCTCTCTTCACACTCTCTCGCACAAAACGACTGTGGCCACATCTCTAACATCCCGGCGGATCACGTCCGCTTGGGGAAGGGGTGGATGCTTAGTGTAGATGCGGTGGCCGTCGCCGACGGCGAAAACCCACTGTCGGCACGTCCCGATCAGGGGTCCCCGCCGTTCTCTCTCACAAAGCCAGTGAGGTTGCCTTCATCCCTTACTCACTGCCGCGACGTGGGCAGTTGCCGCCCTCCTCAAGGTTGTGCTACGTCCCTCAGGTACAACTCCCTTTACAGCCAGCTTGCACCACTGCTCCAGCTGCCCACATCACTCCCTGTGGATATTTCTCTACTTCTTTGCCCCGCACATACCTCTACTGGCTTCTATGTACTGTATTTGTGATGAGTTTATGTCTCATCAACTAGTCCCAGTAATCTTATTCTAATCACGCGATTTTGGTGAAACTGCACAAAATGATCCGACGGTCAAAAGGTTGCAAACTTCATTTATTAGGAAGCTCGCGTTGCCAGCAAATTGAAGCCTGGTCAGGGTTCACGGTTCAAGGGCTAGGGACTGCATGGATCGTTTTTTTCTTTAGGTGCCTCTGTTCCAAAATAAGTGTCAACTTTAGTAGTAGTACAACTTTGTACTAAAGTTTGCACAAAGTTGAGACACTTATTTTGGAACGGAGGGAGTGCATATTTGCTATGATCTGTCAATCATTGAGATGCAATAGCATGCATGTTAGTCTCCTTTGTATTTCATGAAATGTTGCAACGGGCAACCTTGGACGCAAGATACATATAACAAAAGCTGGAAGCTTCATAGAATTTTACAAATTTATCTCGCTGATAAATTACAGTATGTACTATACTAGTACTTCCTTCGTTCCTAAATATAAGTCTTTGTAGAGATTTCACGATGAACCACATGCGGATGTATATAGATGCATTTTAAGTGTAGATTCATTCATTTTGTTCCATATGTAGTGGAATCTCTACAAAGACTTATCTACTAGTAATAGCTAGCCCCTACTACTAGGAATTCTCTATCCTCTCCTTGACCCACATCATCAAAATTGATGTAGCCGTTAGATGTAGTAAATCAGTCCATAATAGCCGTCTGATCTAGACATTGAGAGGCTCCGCACTAAGCCACATGCAAGCATGCAGAAATACCATGGCACATGCATGTGAGTGGGTTCTAAATCACATCAACATGTCTGCATGCAAGCATGCACCGGTAGCATGCATGTAAGTAAGCTTTTAAGTCCCATTAACATGTCAAAAAGAAAAATATAATCCCATTATGCAGTAGGAGTTGGCTGATCTTTTTTCCTTACGTGGGATGATCTAAATGATGATGGGAGTTTATTTAGTTTGGCTACCACATTTGTCATGCGGTTATAGAGTTTTTTTTAGTTCTATGAAATCGATAATTTTGCGCAGAGAGATATACCGCTGTTCCGCGGCAACGCGCGGGGACTCATCTAGTAATATTTAGGAACGGAGGGAGTACTATGTAAAGAGTTAGGTGTCGCACGGTGATAGTGTGAGGTGGGCCATGTAATCACTGAGCCTGTGTGTTTTCACTGCTCTTGCACGCCCCCGCTGTAAGAATGGGGAAAATTGTAATCTAGTAGAAGTACCTCCTTTCGCCGAAAGCATGGGACATCCAGCAGTCCTACCACCTCGGTAATAAAGACCAATGAGCCGTCAAATCACATAGACCCAGCAGTAAGTTGGACGGACGAAGCAACCATCACTCTTGCGCCAGTGAGAGGTCGCGTCCGCTCTGCCCGGGCATGAATGCGGCACCGATTCTTTGGAGCGGCGCTGACCGTTTCGGGCGGGAAGCGCGCGCGGGCGATGGAGGGGCTTTGGGTGGGCCAGGCTGGTCAGGAGCGGGCGTGGCAGCTGTCCGCATGTCCCTACCGGACACGCCCGGAAACGAGAGGATGCACCGACTCTCGCGGCTAAAATCGTACACTACACAACATCTCTCTGTAGGAGTAGGTCGATATGTCGCTCTCTCTAACACACACATGTTGTTAAACACACACACACACACACACACACACACGCACACGCACGCACCTTGGTCCCGTTGCACCTTCTAACGTGACTTATTACACCTAGATGGAGGGAGTAGTAAGTATACGAGATACGGTGGCACACTGACTTAAGTTGAATACAAGTGCCCAAAATTTGTGTGCATGTTATAATAAGGATTCACTTAAAATAGTACGTGAGCGAACAGAGGGATCAATTGGACAGTGTTCCCGAGCAGTAGCGAGATGTGTGAGGTAAGATACACCGCTGGCGCTTTTAATTTTTCTTATTAATTTGTTTGTTTCACCCTCTGACTGGTGGGACCCAACGTACTACGTGGAGAGAGGTAAGGTGACTAAGGCTACATTATTTCTGCACCACTGTGGATAGTCTTACCACCAAAGCCACATGACACGATTATGATTAAAATCCCAATGACTCCCACACACACAAAAAAACACGGCATGCTTGTCACACGAATGCAGGAATGTATAAAAGGTTATTTCCCTCTCGTTGAACATAACGGGAGGGTTGTGTAGCTGGTTAGCCTGTTTGCTCATCAAACTTGAGGTCTCGGGTTCGATAACTACACTTGAGCATAATTTGTGCCAGGAGGATTCTTTGACTAGTCAAAATGTTTTCTAGGGTTTGCACGCTTCACACTCTCTCTCCAGTATATATATACACGCTGGAGCCTCAGCGCTTGTAGTTGCTCTCTGCACACTCTCTCGCCCTCTCCCGCTGGAGCCTCGGCGCTTGTAGTTGCTCTCTTCACACTCTCTCGCCCTCTCCAGATCTAAACAAGACTTCGTTGGCCTCTCTCTCCCCTCACTGCTGCTCAAAGAGCCGGCTAGATCCGTCCGCCGGGAAGGGAAGGAGGCTTAACGTTGTCGTCGTCGGCGAGGGACTACCGGCGCAGCTGTTCACTTTCCACCCAGCGGCGGCGCGGGAGGGCCTCCGACCCCTTCTTCGTCGCCACCGTCCCGTCGCCCACCGAACCACGCCCCAAGTACCTTAAGGTATAATTTACTTACTCCACATGCATTGCTCTAGCTGCATGTATACCATGAATCTAGGACGTGGTTCAAAGAGGAAAGGAGTGGGGGAAAGTAGTGGGAAAAGTTGTATATAGCATGAATCTAGGACGTGGTTCAAAGAGGAAATGAAGGGGGAAAGTTGTATAGCATGAATCTAGGACGTGGTTCAAAGAGGAAAGGAATGGGGGAAAGTTGTATCGCATAAATCTAGGACGTGGTTCAAAGAGGAAAGGAAGGGGCGAAAGTACTAGTTCAAAAAGGAAAGGAAGGGACAAGGCTGTAGAGTTTGAGCAGGATTAGATTTGCTGCGCTCACATAGGGAAAGGTGTCTAAAGATAACAAAACTGGGACCAACACAAATATGCTCCTTGGTTGTTTGTTCTTTGTTGCAACAGACTGTGCATGACCACAGTACATCGGTAGATGCACATGGTGCTGGTGTGTCCACTGTCCCGTGCAACTCATTAGCTGTTGTTAATCTAAGGCCCTGTTTGGTTAAAAACTCCCTAGTCCCTACCTGCTTGGTTCTAGGGACTAAACATGGACTAGAGGTTATTAAATGACATGCTAAAAGACCATGTTACCCCTAGTAATGAACTAATAGAGACAAGGTGTGATGCGTGGCAGGGGCAACTGTTGGAAAAAGTCCCAAAAAGACTCCCTCGGGGTCTTCTTTCTTTAGTCCCAAATGCCCACTTTTAGTCCCTAAAAGTCCCTCCTGTTTGGTTTAGATGGGACTGACACGGAGTTTTTTTAGTCCCTACACCAAAATGTCCATGTAAACAAACACCCTCTAATAATGCCGCTGGAAAATTGATGCAATGCCACAGTTAAAAGCAAATTACATGTTTAATGAATTTTATTGTTAATATAATCTCTATGTTAATATTAATCAATGCCACCGTTTGAGAAATGCTAGTGTCTTGCTTTCTTTCCCATTTAGATAAGGTAGATGCTTCTTTTTGTTGGCTTATGTGTCATCCACCGTTATTGACCACTAATTGTTTCCTTTGCACCTCTGTGTAAACAGGGTTATCTACTTCACCTCGTTGCCATTGTGACCTTTTGTTGCACTGCACAAAACACTTTTATTTTAAGAGTGTTTTGTGCAGTTCAACCAAAATGTCACACCGACAACGTTGCTTGATTGCTTGATCTTAGTGGAACTGCACAAGAGGAGATCTTACTTCCTATCCGTTAAGGCGAATTTTGTTCAGATCTTCTTCTTGTGAGTTGTTTGAATTCTGCATCATGAGAGGTCAGTACTAGCCTTCTTTCACATGATTCTGCAGTGTGCTTTCATATGTTGTGCTACTTGTACGATAATGTTGCTTGATTTTAGTGAACTGCACAAATGGAGACAAGACTTCCAATCTGTATGTGCACCGTAATATCCCATTGAGGTAAGATAAGGATATTTCACAAGGAGCAGTTGAAGGATGGTTACATTACTCCCCACAAGACCAAACTAACTTCAGCTCAGAAGGACTGACAAATCTCCATTTTTTTGCTGTGATGCGCGAGTACAATGTTGTTCTAGGATTCTTTCTGGTGAGTTCCATTTTTCTAAAAGTGTGCTCTACATGGACCATGTATGTGCCTGTTGAAACTGTCAATTCATAGTACAGTTTGCTTTATACTAATCACTTTTTTGTATTTGTGCAAACAGGGGTGCTCAGCTTGATTTCAACGGGAACTGCACAAAATGTTCATGAATACATCGAATCATTCATTTCCACCACAAGAAAGGAGGTGCCGATAAGTTCAAGGCGTTGCAACATATAAGGGCGAAGTCATACAAGCTACGCGCGAATTTGGTTGATTTTGGTGGAACTGCACAAAAAGAACAGCTGGTTTATTTAGCACGAGGTGCCATGTCAATGTCCGAACTGATGGCAAACCCTGCCCATTCCACAATCGTAGGCATTTGATATTTTGGAATGGGACAACCTTGTCAAATTTTGCTCATTGATTTTAGCAAGACATGCGTTTGATATTTTCGAATGGGACGCCCTTTGCTGTCAGCAGCGTCGATCAATTTTTTCTTTATTCTTTAGTTGTGAAGTAAATATTGCCTCTGACATGTGAGTACCTGAGATGCATAATCATCGATTGTTTTGAATGTTCTCTATGAATTGCCAGGCATGTGTGTTTGATTGCAATGTACAGAAACGCTAAAAAGCTGCTCAAACTCTTTGTACTCCTTCTGTTCCTTTTTACTTCGCACATTGTGAAAGTGCATACTTTTTTGTATAAGATTGGTCAAAGTAGAGATACTTTGACTACACACAAAACTTGTATGCAGACTAGAAAGGACCGGAGGGAGTACATGTGAAACTGCTGCAAATGAGGTGATCACCCTGAGAATAATGCTAGTACGTATTGTTTTGCATGTTCATCTAATGCCAGTGATACAGGAATTCGAACTAATCGAAATAAATTCATTCATACACGGTCGGATTTCATATAAACATGCCGGATTTCATTACATTTCATACATTCTTCAACTAAAAAGGGGTGCGCTGGAGGTATAATTAATTAACCGAAGCTACCCACCTGTGTCCCGCTGAGCCGAACAGAAGCTTCAGTGACTTAACTGCAGGTGCAGTTGCGTAACTGACATGTGGCCTGTTGGGCCCACGTGTCAGTCAGCCAACTGCACCAGCAGTTAAGTAGAAGCAGCGTTCTTCTCCAGCGCAGCTCTCCGACTCCACGTCGCCGCCAAGAAGCTAACCGGCCGTCAATGGTCAACCCGTCTAGCTTGGCTTCAACCGGAGGGTAGCAGCGGTGGCCTTACTTGGACCCAAGCGGCAGCGACCTACCGTGTTCTACTCTTCCTCGTTTTCTGGGTGGCGCGGCCTCGTTGGCAGCGGGGCGGGGCCTCGGCGGAGCCGGCGATGTCCTCTGTCTCGTTGCCGGCGGGCGGCGCCTCAGCGGAGCGGTGGAAATCCTCCCCCACGTTGCCGGCAGGGTGGGGCCTCGGCTGAGCCGGCGATGTCCTCTGCCTCGTTGTTGGCGGGGCGGAGCCGGCGGTGTCCTTTGCCTCGTTGTTGGCGCCGCGGGGCCTCGGCGGAGCAGGGCCTCGTCGACGCCAGCGGAGCGGGGACTCGTCGGAGCCGGCATTGTCCTCTGCCTCGTCCTCGTTCTCGCCAAGCAGCGCCTCGCCCGCTTCATCGCCCTCTTTGCTAGCCTCTTTTTAGGCGGCCGCAGCCTCCGCCACCCGCATGCGGTACCGCCAGCGCTCGAGGCGGCCCTTGCGGGCGGAGCGGTACGAGTCGAGCAGCGCCTCCTGCTCCGCCCGCTCCACGGCGATCTGCTCCTCCGCCTGCACGTGCTCCTGGAGGAGATGGTGGTTGTAGGCGGCGTCGGCCTGCGCCTCCCAGAACTGCTCCACATGCATCTGCCTCAACCTGTCCATATATTGGGCACGGGCCTCGCTGATGGTCATGGTGCAATGCACCGGCGAGGATGGCGCGGAGGAGGGGGTTGGCGCCGGATCGTCGACTACCATGTTCTCCATTGGGACGTCGTCGTCCTCCGGCTGCCTGCCGGCCAGCCGGTCGGCAGCAATGGCTGCCATCTCCTTGTGGTCCGTCGTCCGCCCGTCCCAAAGAGCGCTGGAGCGCGAGGAAGCCATGGTGGGCAGTAGTGGTGTGGACAGGAGAAAGGGAACGGATGCGGATGACTGCGGCTATGGCCGGCGCAGCAGTTTATATAGCAATGGTGGGCGGGCGGAGGGACGGACGTGTGGCGCCAGAGTAGCCGCCTCGGCAATCGCGTATCATTAATGTGGGCGGCAGATGGACGGACGGACGGCACTTGTGTCGTTTGAAGGCGGAGCAATCGCCTGCACCGGGAAGCGGGGCGGGCGGCGCTGACTGTTTCGGGCGGAAAGCGCGCGCGGGCGAGGAGATGACTTTACTTGGAGAGGATGACAATGGGGACCCACCAGGTCCATAGCCTCACGTACGCAAGTGCCTCCTTATTATATATATATATATATATATATATATATATATATATATATATATATAACTATAATTTATTTTGCTTCCTCCTGGTTTCCTGACATCACGGTCCCACACCATTGTCAACCTATGTAGTAGTCAATAAACGAGAGAATTGCACAAGAAGCGGCCGACAGCTGGGACCAAGCAGCTCGACCAGTATTTGTGTTTTTGAGGTGTGAGCACTGCAGAGTTTTTCAATGTTTAGCCCAGATATTAATTTTTCTCCTCTGAACAACAACGAAAACATCGCTGCAGGTATTAACTGGGCGGGCTGTGGCCCGTCTAGCCCAGGCCAGATATCCAACCCAGATATTAATTTTTTTCAAGCTGAAAATGGCTAGCCAAGCTATACTTTTTTTTTAGGAATACCCATGCAAGGTCAAGTTGTTATTCTCCGCCCCGCTGGGCTGCAAATCTTTCCTAGGAGGGATGCATTAGGCTTAACAAGAAAATGGGCTTTAAGAAATAATAAATGGGATGTAATTATAAAAACTGGGCAGTAACTATAAAAAAATGCACCAAACACGTGATTACTTTATAAAATATTATTTTTGGATATTGAAAATTTTAATTTCATTAGTTGTTGCGAGCGCAATGTTTCGTTGGATTTTTACGTAATATAAATTTATATTGAAATTGTATTTAATCTGACTAGAAATTTCGGGATAAAAATATTTCGGATCCCATCAAAATGTGGGAAATTTTATTGAATTCTGTTTTGAACGGTTGGTTGAAATGGGCTGTACTTTTAACAAACTGTAAATGGGATGTAGTAAATTCCATTAGAATTCAAAAATGGGCTACACATTCTTACAAATCTCAAATGGGCTATAAGTTCTCTGCCACACACTTCTGGCCTTACTAAGTTGACGTGTCCCCTAAAAAAACAGAGTTGACACGGATGCAAGGCTTTGTCAACTTATAGTCAACACACGGTTCTCGCAGCAGTGGCCGTTGGATGTCCGTCCAACGGATGCCGTGCTTCTTCTTCAATCTTGGATATTCTAGCTTCACCCCCCCAAAAAATGATTCCTCCCCCTGACATCTGGGGCGCACCATTTCGGAAGCTGATCCTGTGGGCCTACTAAGCTGATCTGCATGCATTCAAAAAAAAGTTGACGTACCAAGGGCTTTGTCAACTTAGTCAATATAAACGATTCTAGCTGCAGTGACCGTATGATGTCCATCCAACGGCCGTCGTGCTTCTTCAACCTCTGGTCTTCTTGCTCCAGCCGCCCAAAGCAGCGCCGGTCGTGCCGCCTGCTCCTGCCGCCCGTGGCCGGCTGTGCTGCCGCGGAGGCCTCACCACCCCCTACTACTCCCAGCGCTGGCCAGGCCATCCCTCCACTCACCCACACCACCTGTTATTCTGCGGCGACGGTAGCCTCACACCGCAGCCGAACCAGTGAGCGCTTGTACTCCTCTCCGCGTGGGCATCCACTGCCGCGTCTTGCCCGGATCCGCGTCGTCCCCTTCCTAGGCCTCGCCGTCGTCCACCGCCGTGGTGCTCTCGGCGCGGCGTGGTCAATGTGGTCAACGACCGACTTTCATCGGAAGAGTACTGTACGTGGAGAGGCTGACAGCTGGGTCCACGGCAGCCGCAAGGAAGTGCCTCCTTATTACGCGGAAAATAATTATTCCTCCACCTGACAGCGGGGACCCACCGGACAGGCCACCAGTATTTTGCGAAAAAAATCGTTTCCCCCTGACTGCTGGGACCCACCGGACGGGCCACCGTATTTCGTGAAAAAAACGTTCCCCCCGCTGTCAGCTCGGACCCACCGGAAGTGCCTCCTTATTACGCACAAAAAATGAATACTCCCCCGGCTAGCTGGGACCCACCTTGGTGGGAGGCTGACTTGTGGGCCTACAAAGTTGACGGGGACGAAGGGCTTTGTCAACTTAGTCAATATGAACGATTCTAGCTCCAGTGACCGTACGATGTCCATCCAACAGCCGTAGTGCTTCTTCAACCTCTGGTCTTCTTGCTCCAGCCACCCAAAGCAGCGCCGGTCGTGCCGCATGCTCCTGCCTCCCGTGGTCGGTTGTGCTGCCGCAGAGGCCTCACCGCCCCCTACTATTCCCACCGCTGGCCAGGCCCTGCGGCGACGGCAGCCTCACACCGCAGCCGAACCAGTGAACCCTCGTACTCCTCTCCGCGCGGGCTTCCACTGCCGCGTCTTCCCCGGCTCCGCGCCGTCCCCTTCCTAGGCCTCGCCGTCGTCCACCGCCGTTGTGCTCTCCGCGCGGCGTGGTCAACGTGGTCAAGGAACGACTTCCATCGGAAGAGTACTGTACATGGAGAGGCTGACAGCTGAGTCCATGGCCACAGCCCAGTTTTTTTGTGATTTGCCAAGTAAGTCGCTTTGTCAGGCCTGCTGGGCTGCAAATCTTTCAAGACGAGGAGAGCTTTCATTCGGCTGGCCGAGAAAATGGCCCATCAGTAATGAGAAATGGACTGTATATTTTTTAAACACATCAAACCGGCAATTAGTTTCAAATATTTTTTTTTTCATTTCAAGATTTTAAATTACATTAATTTTTATGCGTGGAGAATTGTTTGGATTTTATATTGATATACATTTATTTTTAAAATCAGTTTGAATGTGAGTCGAAATTTCGGGATTAAAAACAGTTCGGACCGCACCGAAATTTGCAAAATTTCGTATAATTTCTAACCGTGGCCACAATATGGGCTGTAATGCTAACAAAAAGAATATGAGCTCCAAAAAAACCTTAAGAATTAGCAAATGGGCTGTAAATTATTAGAAATAATGGCAGGTGGGTTGTATGCTGTTTTCCACAGATTTGAGGCTTTCCTAAAAAAAGGTTGACGCACAAGCACTGACTGTTGGATGTCCATTCAACGGCCGTCGTGCTTCTTCAATCTTTGCTCTTCCTGCTCCAGCCGCTCAAACAAGCGCCGGCGGGACTGCCTGCTCCCTCCTCCCCGCGGCCGGCTGTGCTGCCGCGCGGGCCTCATCGCCCCACCGTACTCCCATCGCTGGCCTAGCCATCCCTCTACTCACCCACACCTGTTGTTATTCTCCGGCGACGGCAGACGAACCAGTAAACCCTCGTACAGTCGTACTCCCCTCCGCGTGGGAAACAACTGCCGAGTCTTCCCTGCCTCCGTGTCGTCCCCTTCCTAGGCCTCGCCGTCGTCCACCGCCGTGGTGCTCTCGACGCGGCGTGGTCAATGTGGTCAACGACCGACTTCCATCAGAAGAGTACTGTGCATGGAGACGCTGACAGCTGGGTCCACGGCCGCAGCAAGGAAGTGCCTCCTTATTACGCGCAAAATAATTATTCCTCCACCTGACAGCGGGGACCCACCGGACGGGCCACCGTATTTCGCGAAAAAAAAGTTTCCCCCTGACTGCTGGGACCCACCAGCTACACCTTCGCACGCAAGGAAATGCGTCCGGGCAAAAAAACAAAACGATTCGCCCCCCTGACTGCTGGGACCCACCAGCTACATCTTCGCACGCAAGGAAGTGCCTGACAGTCGGGACCCACCTAGTCGAAGCGTATGTAGCGTTGTCATTCTGGTCGCAAACGTGTATGTACATATATACTGGTGGACGTAGAGGCGCGCACGTGTCGTAGTAGAGGCGCGCACGTAGCATGTACACGTACGTACAGCGGCCATGGTGCAAGAAAGAAAATACGGCCACGTATGTGTACATACGGGCAGGGTCTCGAACGCCTACTCGCGCATACGTACGGCGAGGGCTCGTTGACATGGCTGGGTCGGAACGGAGAAACAGCGTCGTCGTCGTGTTCATGGGGAGGCAACGGAATGCGTCGTGTTCATGGGGAGGCAACGGAATGCGTCGTGTTCATGGGGAGGGAACGGAATGCGTCGTGTTCATCGGGAGGCAACGGAACGCGTGGGAGCCAACTGGCTGGGTCGGAACGAAATGCGTGGTCGTGTTCATTGGGAGGGCTCGGACGGAACAGGCGATGGAAACGAGGCCTGGCGTACCGCACAACGGAGGAAACAGACCTCCTACGTTCGGAACGGGGTCCTGTTGATCGGGAGGGGTGTGGCGTACCGCAAAACGGAGAAAACGGACCTCCTACGATCGAAACGGGGGTCCTGTTGATCGGGAGGGGTGTGGCGTACCGCAAAACGGACGAAACGGACCTCCTACGGTCGAAACGGGGGTCCTGTTGATCGGGAGGGGTGTGGCGTACCGCAAAACGGACGAAACGGACCTCCTACGGTCGAAACGGGGGTCCTGTTCATCGGGAGGGGTGTGGCGTACCGCAAAACGGGACTCCACGGGATACTGTTCATCTCCACCGTCAACCTCCTCCAGCCTCCACGGGCTACCGTCGACCTCCTCCAGCCTCCACGGGCTCCTGTTCATCCAGCCTCCACCGCGCGCTACTCCACCGGCTACTGTTCAACCACCCCTCCACGGGCACCCCTCCACCGTCTACTGTTCATCCAGCCCTCCACACCACGGGGTCCTATTCAACCACCCCTCCACGGGCACCCCTCCACCGTCTATTGTTCATCCAGCCCTCCACCACACCACAGGGTCATGTTCATCCAGAGGCAACGCCACCGCTCACTGTTCATCCAAACTCCCCCGCAACACTCACTGTTCACCCCAGAGGCAGCATCGATCGGCTTCAGTTAGCAGCAGTAGCGAAGGAATCGCTCGATCGGGTTCAGTTAACAGCCATCGATCGATCGCTCAGGTTCAGTAACGCGTAGCCTGCAGTGCAATCGCTCGGGTTCAGTTAGAGCCCAACGCCTCGCTCGGGTTCAGTTAGAGCCAACGCCTCGCACACACGCGCGTACGTGTACGAGAGAAACGCGCATCACTCGGCCCCCGACCTCCCACCGTAACCAGGAACTCCCCGAAATTTTCCTCGCCCTCGCTTCTACCACGGTTTTTTCCGTCATGGACGGCCCAAAGAATGTCATGCAGCTGCGTCTCCGGCCCGCCCAGGACGAAAAGCCCATTTTCTGTCATGATTTTTTGTCATAGAAGTAGGAGCCCACCACATCTATGATGATACCGGGTTTTGTCACAATTATCGTCATAGAAGTGTCATATATATGACAGAAAAAATTTCGTTCGGCCCAAAATGTCACGGATGTGTCTTTTTTTGTAGTGTTCCTTACAACTTCAAGTGAGTGTTAATGTCTTATGCATATTCGGTTTCCCTTATTATTACTCGAGGTTATAGTAATGTAATTGATGAGTTATGCATGCGTGCGCAACTTCCACTTTATTCTCCTAGAGATCCAGCTTGAGCGGGGAGTAGTAACCGTCTTAGACTCGAGACGAAAAGATCCCCAGGAGTATGCAAACATGACTGCAATGCTCCAGAAGTAAGTTCAATCGATCATTATCTCACCATATCGGCAACTTTGTTCATTTTATCCTGATATCAAGTAATTATTTTATTTGTCTGGCAGGGTTTGGAAAGAGTTCACCGAAAGGACTCCGGGACTGCCGAGCGAGCTGCGATTTACACACCCGAAAGTAAGTACTACTACCTAGTTCCGCGCATCTCTCATTGATTCTAGCTAGTTTCATCAATACCATTTATAATGCTTGATTATCAGTTTGATTGAACTCTATTTCTCGTAAAGTGGTTGTGGTAAGAAGTCAGGAATGATTTTTGTGGATACTACATTTGTGAGTACATCTACAATGCCACGATCTCTAATAAGCGGTGCTACTCTAAAAAAACAATATGATGTGCGTAAGCAAAAATATTCACAATTTTATTTTATTACCATCATTTGTGTTGAGTTTCATCCATATATATGTATTGACCCCCTTCTTCAAATTAGGTCTGGCAGATGCAGGATGAACTCCTACCACATGATCGCATAAACGCAATTCAAGAGGAATTGGCAGGATTCTTTCTTGACCACGTCATCAATAAAGCCGGAGACTATCATGTGAAACTTGACTTCAGATTTTAGGGATTGTAAGAGATCTTATATTGTATATATGTAGCTAGTAGCGTCGGATAGATATACGAAAACTTGTTGTTCGACCAATCTCTCGGAGAAGGAGAGGTCGATCACTTCTCTCTGTATATGTTCATGACGATCTTGTGTACTTAATGGTTTCCTTCATTTTCTTACTAGCTAGCATGTCGAGTCCTCTCTATACGTGTAGTACGTAGCGTCGACCAAGCACGGAGATAAGAGAGGTCACTTCTCTCTAGATATTAGCTAGCTAACACAACATATGAAACCCCCAAATTAACCGTTCAAACCCCCCCCCCTTGAAAAAAAAACAAAATCCCGAGCTCCCGAGCTGCTGACGCGTGGATGATTTTTGGTCCCGGTTGATGTTACCAACCAGGACTAAAGGCCCTCCTGCCTGGGCTCGCCGCAGCAGCCACGTGGAGCACCATCTGTCCCGGTTCGTAAGCGAACCGGGACTAAAGGTGATGGGCTTTAGTCCCGACCCTTTAGTCCCGGTCCCAGAACCGGGACAAATGGGCCTCTGGAACCGGGACAAATGGGTCTTTTTCTACTAGTGCGGAGACGACGAGACCATGACCTTATCCTTTCCCCGGTCGCTTTCTTTTTCCACATTTCCACTGGTGAGCGTCGAGCAGCCGAGCTGAGAGAGAGGTGAGCGGCCGAGCTGCTCGTCGAGGAAGTGCCAACGGATGTGGAAGCAGCCGACGGGGATGGCACTAGGCGGCGTGGTCCTAGCCGGAGCGGCATTTTAAGGAGGAGGTCGACGGCGACTGAGTGCTCACGTAGGAGGCTGATGATGGGCGGCATTTGGACGGGGTCGGGCACGTGGAGGATGTCAAGCATCCTCCAGCCCCACGGCCCGCTCCTCTCCATTGGCAGGGTGTCGCCTTGGTCGCTGCGTCCCTGTGCGTCTCAGGGCCGACGAGCTAGCTGCCAACCTCGGCACCAAGCGAGCGCCTGCATTGGAGACAAAGTGGTGCAGAGCAACCCACGGACAACCCCATAGACTCTACACCAAGACCCCCAAGCGCCAAGTGAACCAATGACTAGAGCACGTGCAAGCGCCCTTCAAGAAGAGGTTAACTCACTCCTCTTTACCATTCAATACATACAAGGCATAGCTACTACCTCAAGCGAAGACCTTGTGCATACTTAGGTATCAAGAAAGCGACCATGGAGAGGCAAAGGAGCAATGCCAAGCGAGGATGGAAAGGGAGCAAGGTGAAGAAGAGAATGAGATGACTCCTGACGACCCCGGTACTATCAGGCCCCACCCTGGTACTATTGACCATGGTAGGCGCCAGGCAACACACCCTGCTGTTGTGGACTGGCACTACACCGGTAGCGGCCCAGAAGTACTGGCTACTGCAATTTAACTGGTACTACCTGACATGACCCCGGTACTACCGGCCTCGATGACCCCAATGCGAGCACACTTTCCAGGATAAGTGATACTTCCAACCCTGACAACGGTACTACCAACCATCCCACCAGTACTATCAGCCTGCCTGCACGAAGTGGCCTATCAGCCTGCCTGCACGAAGTGAAGAGGGCCACGACCCGTGTACCCCTCTTTACCTATCTTGACCATATATATTTTTACCCCTGCACGTTTTAGGGTTAGAAAAGTATATTAGAGAAAAAATAAAAAGGCCTTTGCTCATCTACCACTCCATTAATTGAAGACCAAGACCTCCCCCCCCCCCACACGCACACACACAAAAAGAATACCCCTCAAGACCTCATCTCCCCTAGAGGATTCGGGAAGAACATTACCTTGTTACTTGTTTCCCTTCTTGATTATGGATCTTGTTACCATGTGTGGGTTTGAGGAGAGTGGACGTGTGATTTGGATCTTGTCTTGAGTGTTCCTCTTTGTGTTCTTGACTGTTCCTTTTGATCCCCTCCAAGATTGTCAAAGATTGGGCCACCGAGTGCTTTGCCCTACATCATAGAGGGCACGGTGGCGGAGGCGTTCGGGTCGCTGCCGTTGTCGGCGTGCTGGGAAGCAGCGATACAGGACTGCATCCGCGTGAGGAGCAGCAACAGGGGCGGCATTACGCGCGATTTGAAGTGGTGGAGGGCCATGGCATCGTCCCTCCTACACACAGTGATCCGTCTGTGAGGTAGTATGTTCACTTTACTTAGATTTTGAGCAATTTGCAAGTTGGTTCAGTTTTGTTGTAGCTCAAATTTGTGCTTAATTAGCTAATTGGTTATGTTATGTGATGAATTATAGAATTGGGGAAGCTATTTGGATATGCTTGTTATGCTAATTGGCCATTTTTTCATGCACTCACCCAATTGATATGTGTGCAAATGAGGATTTGCCTAGCCGTATTCAGGTTGCAACTCACAGGGCTGCCCCAAAACCCGAGTAGCAAGTTAAGTCATATTGTTTGTCTACTGCCAAGATGGCAACTCCCAGCACCCAAAATGTGAACTCAATGTTTCAATGTTGGTAAATTTTGCGGTTTATATCATGGTTGTTTTGGTCTTCAAATTCAATGCATTTGTGATGGTGTTAACTGACCAGGAAACAACTGGATGGCATGAGAGTAGCCCGAAGCATTTCTTTTATTCTAGTCTTGAGGGAAACTACTTTGCGCCGCCAAACCTCCTCTCCTTCTCGTCTCGGAGGAGCTAAAGGCCCCAAAGGTGTAGCCCTTGAGGCCGATTACCTCGTAGGCGCCAACCACGCACCCCCCTCCCCCCCACACACACACACTTTACGAAAAAGGGTTTCCACCCGCTTTATATTATAAAGCAAACCGCCAAGCATCCAACTACAACAGGTAACAAAGTGCAAAGTACAAAATGTAAATAAAGGAGGTCCGGCTGGGGGCACAGCCAAAACAAGCCCCAACAACAAGGAATGAAGCTCTAGTCAGGATCCGGTGGCGGTGGCGATGATGGAGTCGATGTAGTCACAACCACGCCGCTTGCTAAGCAGTCTCCAGAGCTGTAGGAATCCACACATTTTAGAGATGGTGTCAGTGACTCGGCAAGGAATGATGTGCTCAATCACTAATTTATTGCGACAATTCCAGAGAGTCCACGCGAGGGTGCCTACTGCGACCCAAAGGGCCAGCCTACGGATAGGCTGGGAATCTAAGACCTCCCTAAATAGGTCAGGGAGGTTATCATGGCACCAAGAGCCACCCACGACGTCCCGGAAACAACTCCATAGGAATCGCGCCGCCAGGCACCGAAAGAAGATATGGTTAGAATCTTCGGGGACGTGACAGAGTGGGCATTGGCCATCACCCGGGCCATGCCGCTTCTGGACCTCTGTGCCCAAGGGCAGACGACCACGAACCCATTGCCACATGAAAATACATATTTTCATAGGTAACTTGATTGCCCAAAGAACCTGCTACCTCTTGACCACTGCGTTGGTTTTCCCTTGAAGAGGAAAGCGTGATGCAGTAAAGTAGCATAAGTATTTCCCTCAGTTTTGAGAACCAAGGTATCAATCCAGTAGGAGACTACGCTCAAGTCCCTCGTACCTACACAAAAAAATAAGAACCTTGCAACCAACGCGGTAAAGGGGTTGTCAATCCCTTCACGGCCACTTGCAAAAGTGAGATCTGATAGAGATGATAAGATAATATTTTTGGTATTTTTATGATAAAGACTAAAAGTAAAGAAAGCAAAATAAACGGTAATAGAAATAACAGTAGATTCATATGATAGAGAATAGACCCGGGGGGCATAGGTTTCACTAGTGGCTTCTCTCAAGAGCATATAAGTATTACGGTGGGTGAACAAATAACTGTCGAGCAATTGATAGAATTGAGCATAGTTATGAGAATATCTAGGTATGATCATGTATATAGGCATCACGTCCGTGACAAGTAGACCGACTCCTGCCTGCATCTACTACTATTACTCCACACATCGACCGCTATCCAGCATGCATCTAGAGTATTAAGTTCATAAGAACGGAGTAACGCTTTAAGCAAGATGACATGATGTAGAGGGATAAACTCATGCAATGTGATATAAACCCCATCTTTTTATCCTCGATGGCAATAATACAATACGTGTCGTTTCCCCTACTGTCACTGGGATCGAGCACCGCAAGATTGAACCCAAAGCTAAGCACTTCTCCCATTGCAAGAAAGATCAATCTGGTAGGCCAAACCAAACTGATAATTCGAAGAGACTTGCAAAGATAACCAATCATACATAAAAGAATTCAGAAGAGATTCAAATATTGTTCATAGATAATCTTGATCATAAACCCACAATTCATCGGATCTCGACAAACACACCGCAAAAAGAATTACATCGAATATAACTCCAAGAAGATCAAGGAGAACTTTGTATTGAGATCCAAAGAGAGAGAAGAAGCCATCTAGCTAATAACTATGGACCCGAAGGTCTGTGGTAAACTACTCACACATCATCGGAGAGGCTATGGTGTTGATGTAGAAGCCCTCCATGATCAATGCCCCCTCCGGCGGAGCACCGGAAAAGGCCCCAAGATGGGATCTCACAGGTACAGAAGGTTGCGGCGGTGGAAATAGCTTTTCATGGTGCTCCTGGATGGTTTCGGGGTACGTAGGTGTATATAGGAGGAAGAAGTAGGTCGGTGGAGCCACAAGGGGCCCACGAGGGTGGAGGGCGCGCCCAGGGGGGTAGGCGCTCCCCCCTGCCTCATGGCCTCCTCGTTGATTGCTTGACGTCCACTCCAAGTCCTCTGGATCACGTTTGTTCCAAAAATCACGCTCCCGAAGGTTTCATTCCGTTTGGACTCCGTTTGATATTCCTTTTCTGCGAAACACTGAAATAGGCCAAAAAACAGCAATTTGCACTGGGCCTTGGGTTAATAGGTTAGTCCCAAAAATAATATAAAAGTGTATAATAAAGCCCATTAAACATCCAAAACAGAATATATAATAGCATGGAGCAATCAAAAATTATAGATACGTTGGAGACGTATCAGAACTGTAAGTTCATTGGGCCCCGGAGTCGGCAGAATAGCCCGGTACAGAGACTTAGTTGAAAAGGAGCCACTCGGCTCAAGGTGCCATGTCACAGAATCAGGCTCAGTAGAGGGGTTGTGTAGAGCAATGCATTCCAGAAGCTCATCCCACTGCGCACGCTCCAGATCCCAAAAGGTGCGACGGAAAGAGATGATGCGAAGGTCCTGAAGAGCCGCTCCCACCAAAAGCATCGGGTGAGAGTAGATCGAAAACAACGCATAGAACCTCTCGGCGAACGGTCTGGTTCCCGACCATCGGTCCAGCCAGAATAGGGCATTAGATCCCGAGCCCACAGCAATTTATGTGCCGATCCGTAGGACCGGTAGCAGTTGAATAATAGACTGCCAGAACTGGGAACCCCCAACCCTGGGGGCAAAGGCGAGTGGTTGTCCACGCAAATACTTTGCGAGGATGATATCCAACCACAGCCCACCGGCACCGGTCTCAATGCGCCAAAGCCACTTGGCTAGAAGGGCGATATTCATGCGCTTCGAGGAGATCACACTAAGTCCACCTTGGTCCTTGGATTTGCATATCTCAGACCACTTGACCATGTGGTATTTATGCTTATTGTTTTCACCCGCCCAAAAAAACCGGGAGAGGTATTTTGCAATCTCCTTGTGAAGGGATTCATGAAGACTATAGAATCCCATCAAGTACATGAGAAGGCTAATGAGGGGTGAGTTCATGAGAACCACCCGAGCTGCCTTGGAGAGCTACCGCCCTTGCCATGGCTCCACCCGGAATTGGAGCTTGGCGACCGTAGGGCGGAGGTCCTTCTCCTGAAGACGAACATCACTAATCGACATGCCGAGGTAGGTCGTCGAGAAGGATCCCAAGCGACAATTAAGGCGGTTGGCTATACTGGTTGCCTCCTCCATGGAGTATCCAAGCACCATAACCTCGCTCTTTGCGAAGTTAATCGTAAGCCCCGACATTTCCTGGAAGCCCAGGAGTAAGAACTTGAGGTGTCGGATGTCCTCATCCGAGCCCTCCACCATCAGAATCGTATCGTCCGCATACTGAAGGTGAGTAAGGCCCCCATCCCTAGTTAGATGGGGGGAAATGCATCTAATGTGGCCAACCCGCGTGGCCAAGTCCAGGATAGTGGCCAGGGCATCGACCACCAAATTAAAGAGGAAGGGAGAGAGCGGGTCGCCTTGACGTACCCCCTGACCTGTGGGGAAGTAGGGCCCCACCTCTCCGTTAATATTAATCGCCGTGCGTCCACTGGTCACTAATTGCATCACGCGAGTAACTCAATGAGGGTCGAATCCGCGTTTGAGCATCACCTCCCGAAGGAAGGACCAACGGACCAAGTCATACGCCTTGTGAAAATCAATCTTGAAAAAGACCGCACGGAGTCATTTTTGCCTAACCTCATGCAGGATTTCATGAAGGACTAGGATCCCATCCAAGATAAATCGACCTTTGGTGAAGGCCGATTGGTTGGGGTGATGGATTCTCGGTGCAAGAAGGGCCGCCCTAGTGGCATAACCCTTCACCAAAATCCGAAAGATAACATTGAGGACCGTAATCGGTCTGAGTTGCCTAATATCTGTAGCCCCGCGGATTTTCAGGATCAGGGAAATAATCCCATAATTCAGGCGGGCCACATCAAGGGTTCCTCTAGAGAACTCGAGGAACAGGGCTAAGACATCATCCTTGATGATGGACCAGAACGCCTGAAAGAAGCGAACAGGCAAGCCATCCGGCCCAGGGGCCGATGGCGGGTTCATGGACTTGACAAAGCATTCGACTTCAGTCGCATCAAATGGGGCCATAAGGGCCGCATTTTCTTCAGGAGAGACCTGTTGGGTCTGGGTCCAGATATGGTCTGCTAAGGCCACACCCCCCCCCCTAGGTCGTCCAGAGAATAGTTCCTTATAGAAACCATCCACATGAGCCCGAATCTCACTCGGGTCCTGTAGTATCTGACTACCATCCCATCACAGAGGGATGGTACCACGTCTATGCCTACCGTTGGCGATAGCCTGGAAGTACGCCGTATTGGCATCGCCAAAGAGAACCCAATTCTGGGTTCCACGCCGCCTCCAATATTCCTCCTCCTTGGAGAAAATCTCCATAAGAGAGTCCTCCAGACTGTAGCGGAGGGCCCACTCCTCCGCGGAGATCCCAACGGAGTCTGCACGGAGGTCCAGGGCTTTGACCTCTCCTAGAAGAGCCTCCTTGTGGACCCGAAGGTCCCTACCTAAATTCGCCCCCCATCCCTTCATAAATTGTCGGGAGCGCTTAGCTAGGTAGTGCCACTCATCAAGGGGTGACATGGTCCTGTGGGGTTCCGAACGGGCGAGGATCCAGCACGCCCGCACCGCCATCACGAAGCCTGGCTGCCGAGCCAGAATGATTCGAAACGGAAACGAGGGGGAGGACGCGGGCGATCATCCCGAGAAGAGAGGAGAAGAGGGACATGATCCGATCCAATGCGAGTGGTCGCCTGCAGCACCGCTAGAGGGAACCAGAGTTCCCAATCGGGGGAAATAAAGACCCGATCTAGTACACTAAGGGTAGGAGCTACTTGTTTATTGGTCCAGGTATATCTTGCTCTGACCTTGTCGAGCTCACGTAAGCCGAGGTCGGCAACCCAATCGTTGAAACGTTGTATCTCGGTAAGGTCAACCCAAGAGTTATTCTTGTCTGCGGTGGAGCGGAGGAGGTTGAAGTCACCTCCAACCACCACCGGAAGGGTGGCTGAGGAGATCTTGGCCCTTAGTTCCGCCAGGAACGCGGCCAATCGGCTATGATCAGCAGGGTCGTAAACCACTACAACCTCCCATTTGAAGTTCACATCTTGCTCCTAGAGCTCCATGCTGACGAAGAAATCGCCTCTGTCCATAGAGCCGACTTCAAAGGTGGCGTCATTCACACCGAGAAGGATGCCACCGGAGTGACCCGCAACTCCACTAGACGGCAACCAGTGCCAGGCAAACAGGTGTCTACTAAGCCGTTCAAGCTCGACCAGGGAGAAATCTGTTGGGGAACGTAGCAGAAATTCAAAATTTTCTACGCATCACCAAGATCAATCTATGGAGTTTACTAGCAACGAGAGGGAAGCAGTGCATCTACATACCCTTGTAGATCGCGAGCGGAAGCGTTCAAGAGAACGGGGTTGATGGAGTCGTACTCGTCGTGATCCAAATCACCGATGATCCTAGCGCCGAACGGACGGCACCTCCGCGTTCAACACACGTACGGAGCAGCAACGTCTCCTCCTTCTTGATCCAGCAAGGGGGGAGGAGAGGTTTATGGAGATCCAGCAGCACGACGGCGTGGTGGTGGAAGTAGCGGGATCCCGGCAGGGCTTCGCCAAGCGCAAGCGGGAGGAAGAGGTGTCACGGGAGGGAGAGGGAGGCGCCAGGGCTTAGGTTGCTGCTGCCCTCCCTCCCCCCCCCCCCCCCCACTATATATAGGGCCAAGGGAGAGGGGGGCGCAGCCTTGGCCCTTCCTCCAAGGAAGGGTGCGGCCAGGGAGGAGTCCATCCTCCCCAAGGCACCTCGGAGGTGCCTTCCCCCTTTAGGACTCTCCCTTTCCCTTATCTCTTGGCGCATGGGCCTCTTGGGGCTGGTGCCCTTGGCCCATATAGGCCAAGGCACACACCCCTACAGCCCATGTGGCCCCCCGGGGCTGGTGGACCCCCGGACCCCTTTCGGCACTTCCGGTACAATACCGATAAAGTGCGAAACTTTTCCGACGACCAAAATAAGACTTCCCATATATAAATCTTTACCTCCGGACCATTCCGGAACTCCTCGTGACGTCCGGGATCACATCCGGGACTCCGAACAACTTTCGGGTTACTGCATACTAATATCTCTATAACCCTAGCGTCACCGAACCTTAAGTGTGTAGACCCTACGGGTTTGGGAGACATGTAGACATGACCGAGACACCTCTCCGGCCAATAACCAATAGCGGGATCTGGATACCCATATTGGCTCCGACATGTTCCACGATGATCTCATCGGATGAACCACGATGTCGAGGATTCAATCAATCCCGTATACAATTCCCTTTGTCTACCGGTATGGTACTTGCCCGAGATTCGATCGTCGGTATCCCGATACCTTGTTCAATCTCGTTACCAGCAAGTCTCTTTACTCGTTCCGTAACACATCATCCCATGATCAACTCCTTGGTCACATTGTGCACATTATGATGATGTCCTACCGAGTGGGCCCAGAGATACCTCTCCGTTTACACGGAGTGACAAATCCCAGTCTCGATTCGTGCCAACCCAACAGACACTTTCGGAGATACCTGTAGTGCACCTTTATAGCCACCCAGTTACGTTGTGACGTTTGGTACACCCAAAGCATTCCTACGGTATCCGGGAGTTGCACAACCTCATGGTCTAAGGAAATGATACTTGACATTAGAAAAGCTCTTAGCAAACGAACTACACGATCTAGTGCTAGGCTTAGGATGGGTCTTGTCCATCACATCATTCTCCTAATGATGTGATCCCGTTATCAACGACATCCAATGTCCATGGTCAGGAAACCGTAACCATCTATTGATCAACGAGCTAGTCAACTAGAGGCTTACTAGGGACATGGTGTTGTCTATGTATCCACACATGTATCTGAGTTTCCTATCAATACAATTCTAGCATGGATAATAAACGATTATCATGAACAAGGAAATATAATAATAACCAATTTATTATTGCCTCTAGGGCATATTTCTAACAGTCTCCCACTTGCACTAGAGTCAATAATCTAGTTCACATCACCATGTGATTAACACTCACAGGTCACATCACTATGTGACCAACATCTAAAGAGTTTACTAGAGTCAACAATCTAGTTCACATCACTATGTGATTAACACTCAATGAGTTCTGGTTTGATCATGTTATGCTTGTGAGAAAGGTTATTAGTCAACGGGTCTGAACCTTTCAGATCCGTGTGTGCTTTACGAATATCTATGTCGTCTTGTGGATGCTACCACGCGCTACTTGGAGCCATTTCAAATAACTGCTCTACTATACGAATCCGGATTACTACTCAGAGTCATCCGGATTAGTGTCAAAGTTCGCATCGACGTAACCCTTTACGACGAACTCCTTTTCACCTCCATAATCGAGAAAATTCCTTAGTCCACTAGATACTAAGGATAAGTTCGACCGCTGTCATGTGATCCATTCCCGGATCACTATTGTACCCCTTGACTAACTCATAGCAAGGCACACTTCATGTGCGGTACACAGCATAGCATACTGTAGAGCCTACGTATAAAGCATAGGGGACGACCTTCATGTGCGATACTAAGGATAAATTCTCTTTCATCTAGTGTTGCATGGGAGGACATAAGTATCATGGTGTATTCATTTTTTATATGTAAATGAAATGATTTAAGGCTTGATAGGTATATTAAAAGCATAATATACATTATAAAAGGATCTTAGTTCAAAGAGAGCGCATCAAAATTCTAAGTGGAAGTGTTGGGATCTTAAAATACCAAAAAGACAGGGTGTGTGGAAGGCCGACCTAACTATAGAGATATATCTAACCTTCTATGTGTCTCCGCAGTAAGTGCAAATGCATTTGCAAAACTAGAATAAACTAGTCAATTGTAGGGTAAATCAGTACAGTATCTTTCGGATTTTGCTGGATCAAATTCAGGAAGCAGTAAACACTGTACTACTGGAGTCATTTCATTATTTCTGGTATACACTTAGTGGAGTGCTGGAA
The DNA here is from genome assembly GCF_002575655.3 of Aegilops tauschii subsp. strangulata. Classification (NCBI taxonomy): domain Eukaryota; kingdom Viridiplantae; phylum Streptophyta; class Magnoliopsida; order Poales; family Poaceae; genus Aegilops; species Aegilops tauschii. The sequence continues at coordinate 37,687,716 of NC_053036.3, forward strand.
ACAAAACCGAACTGTATTTGGTTTCAGACCATACAGCTGAAAAAGTGCAGCATTTTTCTGTAGAACTGACAAATGCAGCTATCGTTTCTTTGCCTTCAACTTGAAGACCATCATGTTTTCAGTTGCATACCATTTCTCAGTAGTAGTATGTAATGTCCTTGACTAAATTTAAAAGTTTACAGAGGGAGTAGTTCATATGAACAGAGTACGTATTGATCCAGTAAACAAATGGTGCAAAATAATTACTACCCATCAGATAAATTAGTAGCTACTCTGTAATTTCTTAGCAAATGCATATAGTGGCACAAGATAAGCTTGGCAGAGCTGCTGGGCATGAAACTTTATATCTTCTACACCATCCAAGATTATTCAAATAAATTTACCAGCAAATGTTGGCACAAGTCACATTTTATTTCACCAAAGTAATACCATCAGTCCAAAATTACACAAGCATTCGTGTGGCAGCATCGATAGAGCAACATATATATGACAGTAGAGTTCTTGTAGATGCCTTAGGAATAAGGATCACAATATAAGTAGATAAAGTAGGTTCCTCATAGGCCAAGGAGCTGGCAGTTCTCCCAGAGCGTCTTGGCGGAGCGGCGGAGCTGCGCGGCCTCGGCCTCCGTGAGGTCCATCTCGGCGACGCCGAGGACGCCGGCGCGGCCGAGCCGGGCGGGCAGGCTGAGGAACACCTCGTGGCCGTCGGAGATGCCGTGGAAGCCCGCGGCGAGCACGGACACCGGGTGCACACGGCGCTGGTCGCGGAGCAGGGACGCCGCGAGGCTGGCGACGGAGTAGCCGATTGCCCAGGAGGTGTAGCCCTTGAGGCCGATCACCTCGTAGGCGCCCCCCACCACGGCCCGCCGGATGCCCTCCAGCGCCGCCTCGTCGAAGCTCCGGTGGCTGTCGCGCAGCGACTTGAGCGCCGGCATGCCGCCCACGCTGATGCTCGACCAGATCGCCACCGAGCTGTCGCCGTGCTCACCCACCATGTACGCCTGCAACCCATCCATTCGATCAAATCAAATGCTGGTTAGTAAATTTCTGAAACAGAGAATGCCGTTCATCCAGTGTAGTGCAGCATGCAGTTGGTTACATACCTGCACGTCCTGCGCGCTGACGTCGAGGTGCTCCGCGACGAGGAACCGGAACCTGGACGAGTCGAGGTTGGTGCCGGAGCCGATCACGCGGCTGGCCGGGAACCCCGACAGCTTCCAGGTCACGTAGGTGAGGACGTCGACAGGGTTGGACACGACGAGCAGCAGCGCATCCGGTGAGTGCTCGGCCACGGGCGGCACGATCTTCCGGTACAGCGCCACGTTCCTCTGCAGCAGGTTGAGCCTCGTCTCCCCGGGGATCTGCCTGGCGCCGGCCGTGACGACGACGAGGTCCGAGTTCCTGGTGACGGCGGCGTCGGTGCCGGAGACGATGCGGACGCGCGGGAGGAAGGCGGCGGCGTGCTGCAGGTCGAGCGCCTCGCCGCGGAGCTTGTCGGGGAGGGCGTCCACGAGCGCGATCTCGTCCGCCAGGTTCTGGGTGAGGATGGTCTGCGCGATGGCCATGCCCACGTTGCCCGCGCCGATGACGGAGACCTTGGTGAGGCGGCGGTGCGGGGCGGAGGAGGAGGTGGGCGTCAGCGGGCAGCCGTCGGCCACCGCGCGGAAGAAGCCCGACGAGGCGTCGCCGGCGTCAAAGCCCAGCTCCGACAGCGACGAGGTCTTGTGCATCTTTCTTCGGTGGGAATGGGATGCAAATGCAGGTCGGATTCAGAAAGGAGGGGATTTGGAACTGGGATTGGATGGTGAACTCAATCGTCTTCTTGGTTGGGTATGCGAATGGAGAGGGAGCCGAACAGTTTATAAAGGGCAACGAAACCGCCCGCCGGTTACCGCTTCATCAGTCATGGTCATGGTTTGGGACTTTTTATCACTTTTTGAGCAAGAAAAGGAGAAAATATTCCTTTTATATTTGAGCAGCTGCGTTGTCTTGGCGATAAAGCTGACTTTGAAAAATAGGAAAGAAATCAGAACAATTTATAGGAGAAAATCTATATATGAAGTCTACCTAGGTGGGGACGAAGGCGAGGACAACGGTTGACCGATGCGGGTGGGGAGCCTTTTCGTTTCCATGATAGTCGGATTAGATAGTCCCGACCTCAAGATGGCGTCGTCGGTGAGGGCTTGGACAGGAACTCGCCAGAGGCAGGGCAGAGGGCTGACGGGGCGTTTGGGCTGCGAGGGGAAGAGGAACTATGTTCATTGGGAGAGGATTCCAATCCACCGGCAGGGACAAAATTGACTGAATCGTTTAAAAATAAAACAACTGAAGAATAGATCGGCCCTTCAACGACCGTCATTTCTCTGATAGAACTTTCTCACATGAAAAAAAATAGAGGTGGAAGAATTGTACATCGTTCAAGTAGTAGCTCCTAAAGACATTCAAGCGTATGATTTTTTTTTTTAAGTATTCGACCTAGAAATGTGTGAACGCATGCATTTTGGTGGTTAAAATCTGTGAATGTGTTGGTAAGTTCGGTCGAGAGCTATATACGTGTACGTGTATTTTTTTATTTTTTTATTTTTTTGCGGGGTGCCATATACGTGTTGTTTTGTTACCGGAGAAGCAGCCGCCGGCAGCAGCACACTGCAAAATCTGTAGTTTACGATGAAATCGATCGTGCATATTTGCTTTAGAACATATCGATCTCCCATTCACTGGCCATTGGCTTCCATCTTCTCAAGTAAAAGTATTCTGCACTCAGTTCAGTAGTTTGGCGGGAAACCGTGGATGCGATTGACGCAGCCTCCGGTATGGATGGAATTAATTAATGCATGGTTTGACCGTCGATCGACATCTTTGCTTTGATCGATGTGTGAGAACAAACCCACGCTGGCGTGGTGGCCACTGCCAAAGTCGTCAAAACGGTACGGTACGCATGGTCGACGCGAGACACCATACCTGCTTCGTTGCTCCGTGGCTTCCAGCGTGCATGCTTTTCTTTGCCAGTTTTCCGGCATGCATGCTACGCCTATTTCTTGGAGTAGTGTACTACCTTACTTTTTTTTCGAGAAACCGTCGATCTATTCATCTCCAATCATGGCAGTACAACAAACACCAGAAATAATAAAAATTACATTCAGATTTATAGACCACCTAACGACGATTAGAAGCACTGATGCGAGCCGAAGGTGCGTCGCCGTCATCGCCCCTGCCTCGCCGGAGCCGGACATAACTTGTTGTAGTAGATAGTCGGGAAGTCGTCATGCTAAGGTCCCATAGAACCAACGCCCAGAACAGCAATCGCCGCTGATGAAGAGAAGTTTAGATCGGAAGGATCTAACCGGAAGACACATCAATAAAGACGAACAAAAACCGGATCCGAGCGGATCCACCAAAGACAATCACCGACCAAATCTCGCGAGATCCGTCGGAGACATACCTCCAGACGCCCTCCGACGATGGTAGACACACCATTGGGACGGGATGTAGGCGGGGAAAACCTTATTTCATCTTCATCAAGAAGCCGCCACCATCTCGTCTTCTTGAGCAGGACACAAACCCTAACAAAACTTGAAGAAGCACCTGAAATCGGAGCCTTCCCACCGGCAAGGACCGGGATCCACCGCACACCCATGGCCCTAAGGCCACAGGAGACGTGGGAGACTGGCGGCACCGCCGACGGGAGGCAGAAACCCTAACCACCTTTTCTTGGAGGGACAAAGTACCTTACTTTTTCAGCTTTTCACTGGTCAACGTTTCTAGATTTGGTTCTACACTTCCCCGCAAAATATAAAAGGATTTTGTTCTAGACTAGAAGCATAAGCGCGCTTTCCCGCACTGTTTTTTCTCTAGCATCTTTTTACACCAGTAATAATAGATTTTTGGGCACGATGGTCGTCTGGAATGTTCCATTGGAATTTCCAATGCGTAGCACATGGCGCAACATGAATCGAATAGAAGTAAACAATGCTCGCAATGCATACTGCTTTCATCGTATAGCCAATTGTATAAACACATCTTTAAGGGATTATCACCTTGCTAGCATTTTTTTTTCTTTGAGGGAAAACGCCATCATGGCTTACTTTATTAAAATTCAAATAAAGCTTACATCATTCACGAGAAGATAGAGAATAAAGTCTGGAGGTTCATCGACCCATTTACAAGACAATTTTGTTCTCAAAACTATGCGTAGCAATCTCGTGAGTGACTGAATTTGCCTCCCGTAAGCAGTGACAAAACTGGACGTTCCCAATTGAAGCAATTAAGTCCATGCAAGCAGCAAAGATTGGGGCACTTTCATTCCACCATGTAGTGTTTATGCAAGCATCAATAACCTCAGAAGAATCAGATTCCACAATGATTTGGTTGGTACTCCAGAGATCGGGGCGGAGGAGGAGGTGGGCGTTAGCGGGCAGCTGTCGGACACCGCGCAAAAGAAGACCGACAAGGCGTCGCCGGCGTTGAAGCTCAGCTCCGACTTCGAAGAGGTCTTGTGCATCTTTCTTCGGTGGCAATAGGAGGGAATTAATGCAGGTCGGAATCAAATATCAGAGTGGGGGGTTGGGACTTGGGACTGGATGGGCATGTGGATGGAGTCGGACAGTTTATAAAGGGAAATGAAACCGCTCGCCGGTTACAGCTTCATCGGTTATGGTCATGGTTTGGGACTTTTTATCACTTTTCGATCAAGAAAGGCGAAAAGTATTCCTTTTATATTTGACCAGCAGTGTTGTCTTGGCGACAAAGCTGACTTTGAAAAATAGGAAAGAAATCAGAACAATTTATAGGAGAAAATCTATATGACATCTACCTCCCAAGAGACGAGGGCCGCGTCGCTCGCCGTCGACGAAGATGAGGACAAGGGTTTACCGATGCGGGTGGGGGAGCCTTTTCGTTTTTGCTGTCGCTCGGATGAGATAGTCGCCGAGCTCAAGATGGCCTCGCCGGTGAGGGCTTCAATAGGAACTCACCACAGGCAGGGCAGAGGAGTGGCGGGGCGGTTGGGATGCGTCACGTCGCGTGGGGAAGAGGAACAATGTGCATTGGGAGAGGATTTCAATCCAACGGCCGGGACAAAATTGACTCAAACTAAAGGGGAAAAAAATCAAGCAACTACGTTCCTTAGAAGTCTGTAGTTCGGGTTATCAAACTTTTGACTATTACTATCTCACATCACTTTTTTAGGTGGAAGAACTGTACACCGTGCATATACAGCTTGCAAACAGATTGAAACGCATGATTTTCCAAACGTGGTTAGATGGAGAGCTATAGGCGTGTTGTTGCCGGAGAACCACTCGCCGGCAGCAGCACAGTGTAAATCTTTTAGTTTGCGACGAAATCGATCGTGCTTTGCTTGGAATCTTGGATCATATCGAACTCCCACTCACTCACTTGCCACTCACGTCCATCTTTTGTGCTACTAAGTAAAAATACTCGATGGGAAAGGCTTCAGTAGTTTGGCGGGAAACCGGGACGCAGCCTCCGGTATGTGGGATCCGTGCATGGTTTCGTACGGGCATCGCTTAACCCATCGATCGACATCGACGTACGCCTTTGCTTTGATCGACGGCTACACCGTTTCTTGGGGGAGAGGCCCAGACCAGATCGCCGTCTCCATCTGGCTGGCAGTGGGAGTGGGAAGAAAGAAAGAACCCACCGGCCACCGCGAAGTCATCAAAACGGCACGGTACGGCACGCTCCATCAATACACCATCGCCGTATCTGCTTCGTTACTTCTCCTGCCTTCCGGCACGCCGGCGATGGTTTCCACCGTACCTTTTCATCGGTCAATGCTTCTAGATTTGGTTATGGATGATGCTGATGATATCACGAGAGATGAAAAATATATATGCATGATTGAACTCGGCTTCAGATTGATTATAAAGACTATCCTCGTTCCCGTGCCCTTTGCTCGTGCGAGCCCAAGGCGCACAGCTAAGGTTTCCGTGCCTCTCGTCGGCACCGCCGGCGATCCGCCTCTATCTCCCACTGGTGCAGCGACCCGGTGAGGGCTTGGACAGGAACTCGTCGGAGGCGAGGCCGCTGGCGGGGCGGTTGGGCTGCGTTGTGTCACGAGGGGAAGAGAACCAATGTTCATCGGGAGAGGATTTCAAATCCAACGGCCAAGACCAAATTGACTGAAACGAAGAAAGATCAAGCAACTGACGGATAAATTGGCCCTTAAACCACTGTCATTTTTGGGATACAACCTTTGACATTTATCTCACATCAAACAACAATGAGGTGGAAGGATTGTACATCGTGCAAGTAGCTTCCAAGCAAATTCAAACGTACTGATTTTTCAAAGTAACCAACCTAGAAATGTGTGAGCGCATTTGGTGGTTAAAATTTGTAGGCATAGGCGTGTTGTTTGTTACTACCGGAGAACCACTCGCCGGCAGCAGCACACTGCAAAACTTATTTGCTTTAGGTCATAATCGATCTCCCATTCACTGGCCACTGGCGTACATCTTTTCAAGTAAGAGTATTTTGCACTCGACCGGCATTTGGAGGGAGAAAAGCTTCAGTTCAGTAGTCTGGCGGGAAACCGTGGAATTAACTAGCTCACTGATGGATCAGTGGTTTATTTGGGACATGGTACTTGGCTCAACGCACACTCTGACGGTAGCATAGTCACCTCTCCATTAGGATGCCGACTGGCGACTGCACAGGAGAAGGAAGGACGCTGGATTTCCCCTCGTAAGTGTGCCACGTAAGCAATCCTGGAGCCCAAACGAGCTTCTAGCGAAAAACTGCCGGGATCGGCCGGGATTAGAAAGGATAGGGTGTCGATTTAAGGGATTTTGAGGTAAGGGTTTGATTCAGACTTTGAATACAAATTCAAGGTTTATTTCAGACTTTTCTCTGTAAGAAAATAGAAGTACTACTTAAGATAGACCAAATTCCATTCTGAACAACATGATCAATCTATCAGCCTTGCATATTGAATAGACATTACAAACGAAAATGAAATACGTAGCTTCTAAGAAAATGCCAGCGTGCATCCCTGTTAGAAAAATACATTCACTCAAAGGACGTGAGCAAGACCAAATCTCTTATCTTAATAGTGCCATTCTTGCTTCTTAACAATGTGAATTAGAAGTAAAACTTTGAGAATGCATGAACAATGGAAAGTTACAACACCATACATAGATACTCCATGGTTCAGAACATTAGCAGTATGTTCATGGCATCTTAATAAGCACCAGCTAATGAAATCAAATTTTTACCACAACCATCCAAAATCGCATGTCCTATTGGTATTACCGGTATGATAATAAACGAGAAGAGAACGAACGAAAGACATGATGTGAATCCAAGGGCAAGGCAAACCAGTAGTCTTCGACATTACACAACCCCTGCTGAGAATGGAGACTCCTTGTCTTCTTCTTGCATCTCATGGAACATAATTGGTGTAATATTCTCTTTGAGGCGGTATTGAGTAAGCAACATGCAATATTGACTATTTCCTATGTTCACCATAGCTAAGAAGTTGCCATCAATGTCGCAACGCATACCATGTTGTGAATTAAATCTGATCAGCAGCTCACGCTCGTTGAGCACAACCATATCATTGAACCATTGCACTGTTGAATGAAGTGGTGTTTTCTTTTTCTTTTTGTAAGAAGTTAAATAAAGTTTTCGTGATTTCTCCACTGTTGACACATCAATCCGGTATTTGAAAGCCCATATTTCGGCATCATGATCCGGCAACACCCAAACATCCATAACCGTGAAACAAGGAGTCGAGCTGCCGCAAAAAGCAAGCATCTCCTTCATTTTGAATAACCTCCTATTAGAGTACGGTCGGGCAGGACCGTGCATCCACCGGAATGACTCGACTTCTGTGTCAAACACAATAATGTCTCTGTAATCTCCCGTAATTTGCTTGGTAGAATAAGGACACCAGTGTAGGCTACCATGGTGGTCTATTAGTGGTGGACAATGAGGCAAACACCCCAACCCATTCAATAAACATATGTTTCACATTATTTAATGGTGTAGTTGGTATTCTGACTTCAGTGTGCCTCGGCTCGTTAGAGCCCACTGTGAGGACATAAGCTGAATATATGTGCCCATGAATATGAAACCCGGAGCACCATGTATTCTCCAGTTGGATGGTTCCGGTAGAAACTGATTACGTTGTTGTCGGCTTTCCCAACTTGTGGTTGAGGTAGGAGAGCATACGTACATGCGGGTGAGTGGGTTGCGAATGTAGAATTGAGATCTCCAGTAGATGATGAGGAAGCCATCACAGGAGTTTTGGATGCAATTCTTTGAATGTTGTTTGGCACCCGGAAGATGTGGCCAGATTTATTGACTGGAAGCGTTGGTGGTGGCATCATGGAGGACGACAAAACTGGCTGGCCGCCCTCACCCATTGATGATGGGGAACGATTGTTGCGAGCAATGGTGTTCGAGCATAAATTCAGGCGTGGAGGTGGCATCACGCCAGGACGTGCTAACAACACGACAACGACCAACATCCTTGGGTGTTAACCGGGCAAGTATATTGTCGATGTTCTCCCCAGGTAAGTCCTCGAGCACTGTCGCCCTCTTTTGTCTAGCATGGTACTCCGTTGAGTTCAGGTTCAACTAAACAAAGCAACAAGATTTATTGAATGGCTTGGGTGACTAGCTTATCTTAAATTAAGGAAGCAAGTAAAAAGAGTATGTGGAAGACGGGACCGGTTTACCTTAGAAGATGGACATGCAGAGCAGCAGGTTCCAATGATGGCGACGAGCAGTGTCCGCAACACAAATGTGTTTTGTCACCTATAGCCATGAATACACCGTCAATGTTAGATGGGGAGAAAAATGAAGAAGAATACACATAGAGACACACCGAGAGATACGGACACAGAGAGAGAGAGAACTAGTTTGCACGGTGAAGCTGCTTACCTGCGTCATGGAAGATAGCACTCCAACGTGCTCGCGTGGGATTAAAGTGAGCGGCAGAAAAGATCTCAGCGTGAAGTGGAGTAGTACGTTGGCCGGCCCCGCTTGGAGAGGAGTTCATCCCTTAGCGGGTCTCAAATTGGATGCCATTGCCTAAAGTACGGAGGGGAGCGATCTCGATCTGGAATCAAGGAGGCAGGACACGACGAGCAGCAGTTGCCAACTAGTTTCCGAGCAGAGGCCAAGTATCGTGGTGTGTTTAGATAGGATGTTTCAAGACTAAGCCAGTTTTTTTAACAAAATAAGAGTAACCATTGATTTGGGTAAGTCTTAATCACTTGCCTTTTTCAGATAACTGCTACCTCTTGAGCACTGCGTTGGTTTTTCCCTTGAAAAGGAAAGGGTGATGTAGTAAAGTAGCATAAGTATTTCCCTCAGTTTTGAGAACCAAGGTATCAATCTAGTAGGAGACCACGCTCAAGTCCCTCGCACCTACACAAACAAATAAGAACCTCGCAACCAACGCGAAAAAGGGGTTGTCAATCCCTTCACGGTCACTTACGAGAGTGAGATCTGATAGAAATGATAAGATAATATTTTTGGTATTTTTATGATAAAGAGAAATAAAGATGCAAAGTAAAATAAAAGGCAATAGAAATAGCTAAGTGCTGGAAGATTAATATGATGGAAAATAGACCCGGGGCCATAGGTTTCACTCGTGGCTTCTCTCAAGAGCATAAGTATTACGGTGGGTGAACAAATTACTGTCGAGCAATTGATAGAATTGAGCACAGTTATGAGAATATCTAGGTATGATCATGTATATAGGCATCACGTCCGTGACAAGTAGACCGACTCCTGCCTGCATCTACTACTATTACTCCACACATCGACCGCTATCCAGCATGCATCTAGAGTATTAAGTTCATAAGAACGGAGTAACGCTTTAAGCAAGATGACATGATGTAGAGGGATAAACTCATGCAATATGATATAAACCCCATCTTGTTATCCTCGATGGCAACAGTACAATACGTGCCTTGCTGCCCCTGCTGTCACTGGGAAATGACACCGCAAGATTGAACCCAAAGCTAAGCACTTCTCCCATTGCAAGAAAGATCAATCTAGTAGGCCAAACCAAACTAATAATTCGAAGAGACTTGCAAAGATAACCAATCATACATAAAAGAATTCAGAGAAGATTCAAATATTGTTCATACATAAACTTGATCATAAACCCACAATTCATCGGTCCCGACAAACACACCGCAAAAGAAGATTACATCGAATAGATCTCCACGAGAATCATGGAGAGCTTTGTATTGAGATCCAAAGAGAGAGAAGAAGCCATCTAGCTAATAACTATGGACCCGAAGGTCTGAGGTAAACTACTCACACATCATCGGAGAGGCTATGGTGTTGATGTAGAAGCCCTCCGTGATCAATGCCCCCTCCGGCAGGACGCCGGAAAAGGCCCCGATATGGGATCTCACGGGTACAGAAGGTTGCGGCGGTGGAATTAGGTTTTCGTGGATGATTCTGTTGGTTTGGGGGTACGTAGGTATATATAGGAGGAAGAAGTACGTCGGTGGAGCAACGTGGGCCCCACGAGGGTGGAGGGCGCGCCCAGGGGGTAGGCGCGCCCCCTGCCTCGTGCTCTCCTCTTTGCTTTCTTGACGTGGACTCCAAGTCCTCTGGATCACGTTTTTTCCGAAAATCACGTTCCCGAAGGTTTCATTCCGTTTGGACTCCGTTTGATATATTTTTTCTGCGAAACATTGAAATAGGCAAAAAAAACAGCAATTTGGGCTGGGCCTCCGGTTAATAGGTTAGTCCAAAAAATAATATAAAAGTGTATAATAAAGCCCATTAAACATCCAAAACAGAATATAATATAGCATGGAACAATCAAAAATTATAGATACGTTGAAGACGTATCAATAACCGTCATCACTTGCCTGAAAATTAAATTATTTAATATTATCCATTATTTCTTCTTGGCATTGGCTCCTCTTTCTTCTTACCTTTTTGATCGCACCTCGCGTTTCCTTCCAAATCCATTGGTCATTCGACTGACTCGCTACCCCACGGCTTCGTCGGCTCGGCCTGCCCCAACCATGACCATAAAATGTCGACGCTTAGCCACTCCACCATTGTTGGGGATATTACCACTGGGTGTAAACCGGCCAGGAGGCCGGGTTAACCCCATAAGTAGTTCATCTGTATCTGAAGCCCATGAAGACAGACGGTGACGCCTCATGAAGGCCCAGGGCCAAAGCCGGTTTAAGGCCTGTAGACACAAACCGGCATTGGTATGTAAACTTGTGTTGTAAGATAGAGGTAGCAGAGACCGAGCCGGACACGATTATGAGCCGGCCTCGGGATTCTGTAAACCGGCGGGCGTCAACCCATGTATATAAGGGGACGACCCGGCGGCGGTTCAGGGACAACAGACAACAACTCGAGACTCAGGCAAAGCGTATTCGCTCCCTGGTCATCGAAACCCCATCAATTCCATCACAACTAGACGTAGGCTTTTACCTTCATCGTAAGGGGCCGAACTAGTATAAAACTCTCTTGCGTCCCTTGTCCGCTTTAACCCCTTTAAGCTAACCCGTAGCGATGGCTCCACGACTAAGTCCTTTCTCTAGGACATCTGTCATGACAAAACCACGACAGTTGGCGCCCACCGTGGGGCTATCGCACGATGGTTTCAAGTTCTTGGAGGGCAACTTCGAAGGACTCAAGGGTTACGCTGTGGGCCGGATGACCAAGAGTCGTCGCAGCAAGCTCTACATCGACGATGCAGGCTGGGGCCCCGAGGCCGGCTCAATCGAGTACGGGTACCGGGTCCCCTTTTGTGGCATACACGTTTTCATTGGCAAGATCGGCGAACCGGGCCCTGAGCCGGACATCTGCACCGACCTCGTCGAAACGGCTCAGCGTGCGAGATCTGCCCGGGTCAAGCCTGTCATGAAGCGTGCCTTCGTGGGAGTTATCCATGGAGGGGAATCTGAGGATAGATCGGAATCTGGTGGTGAGACCGTCGTTTATTCCGGCGATGAGTCATCGACCGGAGAGACCGAGTCGTTATATCAGTTACAAGATGGCCGGATTGGGGGCTGTTCCGATGGCGACAGTATTTCGGACCCCTTTGATCTGCCAAACCAGGTTGCGATCTTCATGGCCGGCACGCAACCACGCTCCACTCTTCGACCGCAGCGGCAATGATTTCCGGATCAGCGGCGACGGCAGCGGCCGGGGCAGGAGGCCCTGTGCGACCGCCGGCTCAGGTTCTATCTGATTTGTTTGACGCGTTGGCAACGCTGATGGCGGAGGTTAACCCGATGGATCAGGATGCACACAATACGGAAATCACGAAAGTGAAAGATCAGATCACCCAGGCCAAAGCCGACTTAGCAGCTGAGGATACCAGGATAGCCGCGGAGCGGGCCGCTTTGGATGCACAAGCTTACCGGATTATGCTGGATTAGAGTGCGTCGAACGAAGTCCTGAAGAGGAGGCACCGATCTCGCCCGCCGCCGGTTTATGACGCTAGAAATCTCTTTAACACCCCAGGAGCAAGGACCAGTAATCCGCCGGTGGTAAACCGGGCGGAGGCACCTGGAGCAGGGGCACCGGTTCAGCCACGTTTGGTGGATCCGCCTCGTCAGAACAACATTGTGGCACCGCATGTCCCCACGCCACCGGGTCACTATTCTAACCCGATGGACAACATTGTCGCTGCCGCTTCACGGCTGGCGGCCATCCCGATCGAAGGCGATTCTCCAGCGGCGATCGAGACGCGTCGAGTTAAGGAGCTTCTTCAGACAGCCTTGATTCAACAGGAGGCTTATTCATATAGTCGCGATCGGATTCATTCCACTCCCCGTCCAAGCCAGAGTTATAGCAGGCGTATGGATGAACCGGCAGTGTCAAGCAATGCGCGGAACCGTGATCCGCCCCGTGGCAATAACCCGGCGGGTGGTGCTGGTGATGCTCAGGAGGTGGTGGACCGGGCTCGGGCACGCAGAGAGGCCGAGTTAGCGGCGCAGCATGAAGCCCGTCAGCTTACTCCGGTTCGTCCAACCACATCGGTGGAGCCAGGAGTTAACTCTAGTTCTTTGGGAGTGCCATGTCTTGTCCCAACGTTACGCAATGTGCGCCTGCCCAAGGATTTCAAGGGCCCGCGTAAGCTGCCGAATTACACCGCCGATTTATCCCCAGAAACATGGGTCGAAAGCTATGAGATGGCCATGGAGATGTTGGACGTGGATGATGCGGCATGTGCGAAGTACTTCACCATGATGCTAGAAGGGACGGACCGCACTTGGCTAAAGAGCTTACCGGCTAATTCTATCAGGTCATGGGCCGAGTTGAGAGCCCGGTTTATTCAGAACTTCAAGGATAAATGCAAGCAGCCCATGTCGATTGTGGACTTAGCTGCCTGTGTCCAGGAGGAAGGAGAGTCAACAACCCATTGGGTGCGCTGGGTTTCGGAGATTTTGCATTCATCAGACCGCATCAACGCCGACACCGCAGTTTTAACATTGGAAGGCAATTGCCGGTTTGAACCCCTGAAGTTGAAGTTGGGACGGCTCAAACGTCATTGTAATGACATGGGAACCCTCATGGCTGCACTGGTGAAGTATGCCGACTCTGATAGTACCAAGGATCCCGAGTCTGACGATGATAAGACAGGGAAGGGAAAGAAGAGCGGCAACGCAAAGGGGCAGCACCACAACCCGGCGGGCCATGGAAATGGCGGCAAGCGTAAAGCGGACCACGGTTTAGACTTTGTGGCTAACACTAATACACAGGACAAGGGCCAGCGGCGTAAGGGTAAACCGCCCCAGCACGGTGGAAGGCCAAGTCCTAATCCGGACCGTTTGTCTTATCTGTTGAATCAGCCCTGTCCAAAGCATGGGACGAAGGAGGAACCGTCCACGCACCTCTGGAAAGATTGTTACATCATGCAAGAGTTCAAAAATTCTGATTCTTTCCGGTATGATCATGGACCAGGAGGCGGTTCGGGCCCCGGGTCTCATGGGCCGGGTTATGGTGGAGGAAATTCCGGTTCAGGCTTCCACGGTAACCAGGGTGGACATAACAATCAAGGCAATCAGGGTAACCAAGGCGGCTATAATCATCAGGACAATCAACAGCAGCAGCAGCAGTCGGGTTACCAGAGCAACCGGAAGCAGTTGAATAACGGACAATATCATGTCTTCACCACTAGCTTGGACAAGCGTGATCAGAAGCTTCATAAAAGGGCGGTGAATGCCGTTGAACCGGCGGTGCCCCGTTATTTGCGCTGGTCCGAGCAGCCAATTGTGTGGAGTAGAGAAGATCATCCGCCCCGGGTTGACAATCCGGGTCATCTGGCTCTGGTGGTGGCACCTCAGGTGGGAGGTTATAACTTCACTAAGGTACTCATGGATGGAGGGAGTAGTATCAATATCCTTTATTATGAAACTTTTCGTCGCATGGGGTTAACAGATAAAAATCTTAAACCGTCCAATACGGTGTTCCATGGTGTGGTGCCTGGTAAGTTGGCATATCCTGTTGGTAAGATAGCTCTGGAGGTGGCTTTTGGAGATGAGCATGATTCAAGATCAGAGACCTTGACCTTTGAAGTAGTGAAAATCAGAAGCCCGTATCATGCCCTATTTGGATGGCCAGCTTATGCTAAGTTTATGGCACGGCCTTGTTATGTCTATCCGCAGCTCAAGATGTCAGGTCACAAGGGAACTATAACCGTGCACGGGAGCCGCAAGATTGCTCTGGAGTGTGAAGAAGGTGATGCGGCTTATGCTGTGTCGGTTTGCGCAACAGAAGAGTTGAAGTTTTACAAGGACAATGTTGATCCGGCAGATATGACTTCGTTGAAGAAACCAACTACAGAGCATGATCCGGCCCTGAACTTTAAATCGGCTGATGAGACTAAGCTTGTTGACTTCGTGCCTGGCGATTCATCCAAGCAGTTCAGCATCAGCACTAACTTGGATCCGAAATAGGAAAGCGCGCCCATCGAGTTCATCCGTGAGAATCGGGACATCTTTGCATGGAAGCCTTCTGACATGCCAGGTGTACCAAGAGAACTCGCTGAGCACACTCTCAATGTTGATCCCAAGTATAAACCGGTCAAGCAGTTTCTCCGCCGGTTCAATGAAGAAAGACGCAAAGCTATTGGAGAAGAAGTAGCCAGGCTCTTGGCGGCTGGATTTATTGTTGAAGTATTCCATCCTGAGTGGTTGGCTAATCCGGTGCTGGTCCTCAAGAAGAATGGCACTTGGCGTATGTGTGTGGACTACACAGATCTCAACAAAGATTGTCCAGCAGATCCTTTTGCCCTTCCCCGTATTGATCAAATTATTGATGCTACGGCGGGTTGTGAGCGTTTAAGTTTTTTGGATGCATATTCTGGTTATCATCAGATCAAAATGGCAGTTAAGGACCAGGAGAAGACAGCCTTCATAACTCCCTTTGGAGCCTTCTGCTATGTGTCCATGCCCTTTGGGCTCAAGAGTGCCCAAGCGACTTATCAATGGTGTGTACAGAATTGTCTGCACAAACAGATCGGCCGCAATGTTCACGCCTATGTGGATGATATTGTGGTAAAATCAAGGAAGAAGGAGACATTGATTGATGACTTGAAGGAAACCTTTGATAACCTGCAGGTTTATAAAATGATGCTTAATCCGGCCAAGTGTGTTTTTGGTGTACCTGCAGGCAAGCTCTTGGGCTTTTTGGTGTCTAACAGGGGCATTGAAGCTAATCCGGAAAAAATCAAAGCCATCACCTCCTTGGCTAAACCGAAGTGTATCAATGATGTTCAACGCCTGGCAGGCCGGATTGCCGCATTGAGCCGGTTTGTCAGTCGCCTTGGCGAGAAGGCCATCCCTTTATATCAGATGCTGAAAAAAACAGATAACTTCGTCTGGAGTGACGCTGCTAATGAAGCATTTGAGGACTTAAAGCGGCAGCTGGCTAACCCGTCGATTCTCGTTGCTCCAGTGGACAAAGAACCATTGTTGCTATATGTGGCAGCTAATGCTCGGGCTGTTAGTGTGGCTATTGTGGTGGAGCGCAAGGAGGCAGGAAAGGAATATCCGGTTCAGCGGTCGGTTTACTATATCAGTGAGGTACTTATTGAGTCTAAGCAGAGGTACCCGCATTGGCAAAAATTGGTATATGGGGTTTTCATGGCAAGCCGGAAGCTTAAGTAGTATTTCCAAGGTCACCCCATCACGGTGGTCAACTCTGATCCTTTGGGGGATATAATCCAGAACAGGGAAGCAATTGGTCGGATTGCTAAGTGGGCTATCGAGCTCGGGCCTCACGGGCTGAAATACATACCCCGAACGGCGATCAAATCTCAGGCACTTGTGGATTTCATCAATGATTGGACAGAATTACAAGCGCCAGAGGAGAAGCCGGATCACACTTATTGGACTATTCATTTTGATGGGTCCAGGCAATTGGAGGGTTCGGGGGCTGGAGTCATATTAACTTCCCCACGAGGTGATAAGTTTTGTTATGTTCTCCGTTTAATGCTCCCTTGCACTAACAATGCAGCTGAATATGAGGCTTTACTCCATGGTCTTCGGATGGCTAAGGAGATGAACCTAAGCCGAGTTAAGTGCTTCGGTGACTCGGATCTGGTGGCTCAACAAGTGTCCGACACTTGGGATTCCAAGGACCCACTAATGGCAGCATATCGTCGTGAGGTGGATATTGTTGCAGGTCACTTTAAAGGTTATCAGGTGGATCACGTGGACCGGTGGAAGAATGAAGCGGCGGACGCTTTAAGCCGCCTGGGTTCCCAACGTAAACCGGTTCCACCTAATGTCTTCCTGGATGTTTTGCATAATCCGTCCGTCAAGCTCCCTGGTGAAGAGGATTTGGCTGTTCCTGATCCGGAGGCCCAGTTGGTGGCGGCTCTTCATGTTATCCCGGATTGGACGGTTCCATATCTGGCGTATATAAACCGGGGCGAGATACCAGAGGATGAAACTTTGGCCAGGAAGATAACCCGGCAGTCCAAGTCCATGACTATTATCAATGGAGAGTTGCATCATTGCAGTGTAACAGGGGCGTTTCAACGCTGTGTGTCTCCTGAGGAAGGCCGTGAAATTTTGCGAGAGATCCATGAAGGAGATTGTGGTCACCACGCCGGTTCAAAATCTTTGGTGGCCAAGGCGTTTCGTCACGGTTTCTATTGGTTGACAGCTCATGCTGATGCCGAGGACTTGGTCAAAAGATGTGATGGCTGTCAGAAATTCTCAAGGCGCGCTCATGTATTGGCTCAAGAATTGAGGATGATTCCAATCACCTGGCCGTTTGCAACTTGGGGGCTGGATATGGTTGGGCCTTTCAAGAGGTCCAAGGACAAGAAGACCCACCTTTTGGTGGCGGTTGATAAGTTCACAAAGTGGGTGGAGGCAGAGCCAGTTAGTAAGTGTGACGAGCCACGGCGGTTCAATTCATTAAAAAGGTGATCTTCCGGTTTGGCTTTCCACACAGCATTATAACAGACAATGGTACCAATCTGTCAAAAGGGTGCCATGAAGGAGTTCTGTCAACGTGAGCACATCCGGCTTGACGTGTCATCTGTGGCTCACCCCCAGTCCAATGGTCAAGCGGAGAGGGCCAATCAAGAGATCTTGAGAGGCATCAAACCCCGGCTTATGGTTCCTTTGCAACGGACGCCGGGTTGTTGGGTTGAGGAGCTACCTTCAGTGTTATGGAGCATCAATACCACACCCAACAGATCGACAGGATATACACCGTTCTTCATGGTTTATGGAGCGGAAGCGGTTCTTCCTAGTGACATCTGTCATGACTCACCTCGTGTAGCGGCATATGTTGAAGCTGACAACGAGAAGGCACGGCAGGAAGCTCTTAACCTGTTAGATGAGGAGCGTGACATGGCGGCAGCCCGTTCGGCGATTTATCAGCAAGATCTGCGTCGTTATCATAGCCGCCGGGTTAGAACCAGAACCTTTCAAGAAGGAGATTTGGTGCTTCGACACATCCAGGATCAGACGGATATGCACAAGCTATCCCCCCCTTGGGAAGGACCTTTTGTGGTCAGCAAGAATCTGCACAACGGGTCATACTACCTAATCGATGTTCGAGAGCGCAAAGACTCACGTAAATCGGAGGAGGAGACCAACCGGCCGTGGAATATTGCTCATCTTTGGCCCTACTATACTTGAGCTACAGGCTCTGCTTATGTACATATTATGACATTGTATATATTATGATCAATATAATAAATCAGAACCTCAGCTAAAGCGGGGTATCTGTTGTTTTCTTACATCATGTGTGGTTACATGGAGCTTACAAAGCGGCGTCCGGTTTACCCCTTGATTTAGCTTCTCAAAGCTTGATATTAGATCACTTGGGGGCTTGGTCGAACCCGAACCATAGCTACACCTCTTGATCGGCGCAATGCCACAGCATCACTTGGGGGCTTGGTTGAACCCGAACCATAGCTACACCTCTTGATCGGCGTAATGACACAGCATCACTTGGGGGCTTGGTCGAACCCGAACCATAGCTACACCTCTTGATCGGCATAATGCCACAGCATCACTTGGGGGCTTGGTCATATCCGAACCATAGCTACACCTCTTGATCGGCGTAATGCCACAGCATCACTTGGGAGCTTGGTCGAACCCGAACCATAGCTATACCTCTTGATCAAATTTGGGGCCTGGCAGCCCGTGAAAAGCCTCGACTACAACGGTTTTTATTTGCCTTTTGCTGAGTTTTCTTTGTTTTCATAAGATTTGTGACATTTTCAAACCGGTGTTTATCAACCCGGTTAGACTGTCAACTACAAGTTGTCCGTACATGATCAAGTTATAATCCGGAGACTATCAGCCCGGTCTGGTTTTGACTCATAGTCACCAGTATGGAGTAAACCGGTGTTTATCACAACCCGGAACGGTTTTATTGTAAACCGGCATCATATAACAGGAGTTACTTTTACTCCGGATTAGGGTTATTACCCTCATTACAAGGTTGGTCAGCCAACACTATGCCTAAAGGTAACAGGTATCAGGTATTTCCATATTTGGTTATCTTTTACAACCTTGGTTATAAACCTTGGTCATATATATATTTGGGTATCATGACCCGCCCGGTGGTAAACCGCCAGGGCGCTTTTAACTTCTTATCTGCAGGAACAGCTTGAATAAATAGCTATGGATTATGAATATCATATCTTAAGCATGGCGGATTAACATGCATCAGTCGCAGATAAATATGCACGAAGGCATAACAGACCAAGTGTTTTAACTAGCCTATTACAAGGCGTTTCAGTGCCCAAAGGGATAATTGTTTCTCAATAAGCATTGCAGCAAGTGGAAGACTAAACCGGCCCCCGGATTATGATTGCTTATTAGCTTGACCTGACGGCTGCGGATCATCTTGCACCGGTTCATCTTCTTCGTCTCTACCCAGCGGCTGGAAGTCAACAGTTGTCCAGTCGATTCCAGTTAAAGCTTGGAACACGGCTTCGTCGCTTATAAGGGTTGACGGTTCAATATCAGGGGCATAAGTGTGCTTACGGATTGGAGGGATCAGATTTTGCGCTTCTGGAACTGGCGCCGCAACCCGTCTGTTCTTATCATCATAACTTGCCTGATAGTGTGAGAGATCAACTTCTTCAGCCAATTGACAAGCCAGTGGACGTACTTCCCGGTTTATGGCGCGGAGATCCTCCTGGCCAAATTCTGATCCGTCTTCTTTTAAGCTTGGGAAGCCTTTAGCCACGTCCACCGGATCAAGATCAGGCACCCACACCTTTGCCCGGGTTAGAGCGGTCAGAGCGCCAGCCCTTGTAGCAGACCTCTTTAGCTCTGTCTAAGGTATCCTTGATTAACGTCGGGGGCGGCTTATTGTGAGAAGCGGTGCAGATAATTCGTTGAGCGCCGGTATACAGTTGTTCTATCAGCGTGTAGGCAGCCTTCAGCTTCTTCTGAACATCAGAGCCCAGATGACTAATGCGAGTTCCTGCATCATTGCAAACATCAGTAAACCGGCAACGCATGGGAAGATATGTTTAAAGTATTAAGGAAAAGATGCTTACCAAACACAGCAGCGGTCATCGCATGCACTTGCCGCTTTACACCAGTCAGCTCGTCTACCACCGGTTTGAGAGCTGCTTCTGCGTCTTCAGCTCTTTTCCGCAAAGCGGATTTCTCTGTGTTCCAATCCGCCCGCTCCTTGGCAAAGCTCTCCTTTAGCTTTTCCATAGCGGCTAAAGCGCTCGTCAGCTCATCTTTTGCTTTTGAAGTTTCGGCCTGTTGGGACTTGATGTTCTCTTGTAGATCAGCGGTTTGGCTTTCCTTCTTGCTCAGTTCAGCCTATAAAGAGATAGATACACAATGAGTTGACAGTACATATTTGAAGTACCAAGCACAATACAAGTATTAATCTTGGCACTTGGGGGCTAATGTGTGTTTGCTCAAAAACTGTTGGTATGGGAAATCTTCTACAGTCCCGGTTCATCTTTATAAAGTTAACCCGACCCTTGGGGGCTATACCGGTGAAAGAGCAGTATGGAAAAATTTTAAGGAACCGGTTCATCTTAAAAAGGTAATCCGGTCCCTGGAGGCTAAATATGCAAAGTTAAGTTATCACAAAAGTCCCGATTTAGGTTGGTATCATAAACCGTCACTTGGGGGCTGCTAGGAGTTGATAAACTGTAATTGGACAAAAGAGAAAAATAGTAGTTACCTCATATCGCTCCTTCATCAAGTTTACCAAACTAGCTTCATAGTCACGACTGGTATACAGACGGTTCAAGAAGCCAGAGTGAATGTCTTGAGCATTGAGATTGGCGTAGCTTGATAAATCAGCATTCCATTTGCCTTTGCCGATAGCAGAGAGCTCGTCCTTGGCAGTATGATTTGGCAAAGCGACAGGGTTGCCAGGAGTGGTGTGGCCAGTGCCAGTAATCATAACGTCATCATCTTGATCATCAGCAGGCTTCGCTGGAGTTGGCGGTTTGTCAGTATCCTTAACCGGACTCGCCGGTTTGTCATCAGTTTGGACAGGGCTGGTTGGCCGGTCTGCATGGCTTGTAATGTCAACTTGCACTTGTTCAGCAAGGATGTCATGGTCTTGAGGCGGTGGATCGTTAAGCATGTAGTCAGCGTCGGTTTCTTCCGGATTTGGAGTTGTCTCCGGTTCAGCAGCTACATTATCATTAGCCGGTCTGCTTAACCGAGCCTTCTTGCTGGGTCTTGGCTTGGCGCTGAGAAAAGATAAGACATAAGGATCAGTACAGTATGTAAAGATAACACATCAAGAATAAAGACACGTGCATAGCTCACCCAGGAACTGTTTTGAGAGGTGGAAGCTGCGTGGCCGATGACTCGCCAGAGGATGAGTGAGAAGTACCCTGATAATTTGAATCAGACGGGTTAAGAGGCTGGCGGAAACAACCTGCTTTTGGGCATGAAGTATCAATGGGATAAGAGACCTCTGATTGGCGTTTCCGAACCGGACTGTTCGGTAAACCGGCGGAGGTAACTACCTGGGCACTGTGCCGGGTTGTACGGCGAGCTTCGTGCTGCTGCGTCTTCAAAAGAAAGTTTGGGTTTAAGTAAGCAAGAGGGTGATAAAATTTTACTTTCCGGTTTGCTTGACGGATTTTTGATGTTGGCAGAGGATCTGAATCGGAGGAAAGAATAGTTACCTCTACGTCCTCAGCATGACTGCCTTCAGCGTCGTCCTGATAATAATCATTGTCAATGAGATGTACGAAAAATGAACCAAGAGAGTCAAGTTCTACCTCTAGTTCCGGGTTACCCACATACTCATCAGCTGGTGGATCGGAGGATGCAGTGGTCCTTCTCTTGGCAGGTTTTTTAACAACCTTGGTCTTTGGACGAACCGGCTTGACCGGTTTATCTTGCGGCTTCGCCGGTTTGTCTTGGGATGGTTTCTTGTTCCAGAACAGATCATCACCCTGTCAGAAAATAATCACACTTTCAGAGAATATTTGGACAGAAGCAACTTTAGATAAAAAGATTATATGATTCTTACAGCTGGCGGTTTGTTGGAGGTGCAGAAAGGGAGTAGTCCGGTTTGGGCACAGACAGCCTCCGGTTCGTTCAGTATCTTCTTTACAGCTTCAGTGACTTCTGCATCTGTAAGCTGAATGTCAATGTGCCGCTGAGCATCCTTCAAACTCCCCGTGTACTCACACATCAAACCGGGGCGCCGGCTTAAGGGCAGAATACTCCAGCTTATCCAGCAACGAGCAAGATCAACTCCTGTTAAACCGTTCGCCATGAAGGCTCTAAGCTTTGATAATTGGGGAGCATAGTTGGCCCTTTCTCTTGCTGTCAACCTCTGAGGAAAAGGGTGTGTGTTGCTAAGACGTTCAGGGCGGTAACCCGGCAAAGGATTTTCATCAGATGGAGATGTATCAATGCAGTAAAACCAAGTCTGGTTCCACTCTTTGGGGTGACTGTGGAGTTTGGGGTGAGGGAAGGTGACTTCCTTCCTTTTCTGAACCGCCATTCCGCCCAGCTCCGTATTGGGTCCGTCTAAGAACTCTGTGCGACGGTTTAAGTGAAAGAAATCCCTAAACAGTTCGACTGAAGGTTCCTCTTGCAGATAAACCTCACAAAAGACTTGGAAGTGGCAGATGTTGGTCACAGAATTGGGACCGATGTCTTGAGGGCGCAACTGAAAATTGGCCAGTACATCCCGGAAATTTTTTGAACCGGGAGGGCTAAAACCTCGTCCGAGATGATCAACAAACACGACTACCTCTCCGTCCTTGGGTGTAGGAGGATTTTCGGGCCAGGGACCCTCCAGTGGATGACATCTTTCTTGGCTAAAGCGCCCGTTTTAACAAGATTGTTTAATTGTTCCTCGGTTACTCGAGAAGGAGCCCAATTGCATTCATACACTTGCTTGGCCATGAAAATGGAAGTCTGAACATGATTATTGCCGGTTTAAGATTTACAGTGGACAACTATACAGCAGTATAAGGATACAAGCATATTGATAGACCGGAATTGGTTATTCGTAAACCGGAGTCTGACAATGGAAACAGTACAATGATGAAAGCATTGGCGGTTCAACAGGGGACTAATGGTATCTACTGAGTCATCATTTTGTATGTGAAGTTAAACCGCCCAATCTGGTATTAAAGATGTATAAGTGAAGGGAAAAACAGGTTTCACAAGTTGGCATCGTAATTTTGGATCTACCGCATGTCAGAAAATGAAAATATATTCAGACCTAAATATTGGTACCGAAGCAGTTGATGAAGGTTCAGATGGGATTTTCTACTTAAACGAGATGAGTTGGATGTCAAACAGGTGCTAAAACTACTACCGCGCGAGATCTATGTGGTTTTTGGATCTAATCCATGGATATAAGTAAGGATAAAGAAGGGCGGCGAAGAGCACTGACGAACGACAGAAACCCTAAGTGCAGATCTATGGTAAGAGAAAGGGGAGACTTACGGAGGCTGTCGAGCAGCGGCGGCGCGCGGAGGAGCTTTGGTACGTTCAGGTCGATGCAGCGGCCAAGGTTGGTGTAGCAGTCGAAGGTTGACGGCGGCGGCTGAGTTCGAAGGCTCGGGCGTCGCGAGGATGACGATGACGCGAAGAGGCACAAGGGGGGAAATGGAAAGACCCCCTGGCCCTATTTATAAGGGAGATAACCGACAGGCGCGAAAATCGAGGAGCTGAATTTTTGGATATGAGGCGGAGCTGTCGCCTTGATTATCGGAGGCTCGTTAATGACAGGTGACGTCACGGCGGTTTATCATGATCCTAGAAGATGATGTCACGGCGGTTTACAAGATTGAATGAAGATGTTGAAGAAGAAATTTTCTGAAGTATTGAGGATTGACATGAACCAGTTCAAATCAATCTGGGGCCTAATGTTGGGGATATTACCACTGGGTGTAAACCGGTCAGGAGAGGCCGGGTTAACCCCATAAGTAGTTCATCTGTATCTGAAGCCCATGAAGACAGACGGTGACGCCTCATGAAGGCCCAGGGCCCAAAGCCGGTTTAAGGCCTGTAGACACAAACCGGCATTGATATGTAAACTTGTGTTGTAAGATAGAGGTAGCAGAGACCGAGCCGGACACGATTATGAGCCGGCCTCGGGATTCTGTAAACCGGCGGGCGTCAACCCACGTATATAAGGGGACGACCCGACGGCGGTTCAGGGACAACAGACAACAACTCGAGACTCAGGCAAAGCGTATTCGCTCTCTGGTCATCGAAACCCCATCAATTCCATCACAACTAGACGTAGGCTTTTACCTTCATCGTAAGGGGCTGAACTAGTATAAAACTCTCTTGCGTCCCTTGTCCGCTTTAACCCCTTTAAGCTAACCCGTAGCGATGGCTCCACGACTAAGTCCTTTCTCTAGGACATCTGCCGTGACAAAACCACGACAACCATCCCTCTATCCCCGAAGGGCAAATGCCAAATAAAATATTAGAATATGAAATTGCGATAGATTGTATAAATTAAAGTATGTTTAGCCAATACAAGGGAATGATCATTCTGTTGGGTTGGCCCGAGTACATATTTTTGCTAGAGTGGTTTCCATATTTGAGTGTATGTGCTTTAGTAGTGGCCATTGGATATGTCGGTTGTATCTAACTGATCATTATTAATTCTGTATGTACCCCCTTGATTCCGGCCCTGCCTAGTTGGTCATTGGTGACGGGCATTTCTCATGTGGTCAAATATTGATGAAAAAGTAATTACCGACGGGCCTAAATCCTTGCCCGTCAGGGGTGTTATTGTTACGGATAGTGGTCTCATGCGAAATCACTAATTAAGGTACCCTTTGAAATGGTCACCCCCACCTTTCAGGTTAGGACAAGTGGCACACATCATGTGCGCCACTTGTCGTAAACCGGAACTTTTCCTTTTCTTTGTAGATTTGTTTATTTAAAACGCTTTATCTTTTAAACTGTGTGTCCAAATCATGAACCGTTTTTACTGTTGGATT
The DNA here is from genome assembly GCF_002575655.3 of Aegilops tauschii subsp. strangulata. Classification (NCBI taxonomy): domain Eukaryota; kingdom Viridiplantae; phylum Streptophyta; class Magnoliopsida; order Poales; family Poaceae; genus Aegilops; species Aegilops tauschii. The sequence continues at coordinate 37,712,632 of NC_053036.3, forward strand.
TCTCGCGTCATGATCTTCGAAACTATATCTCATGTTAATAGGTTTTGCTAAACTTTGTTTCCCTCAAAAAAGGAAAAACTGGAAGAAGAAGAAGAAGAAGAAGAAGAAGAAGAAAAAGAGCCGAAAGCACGATTTTCCCCACTTTTTTCTATCATGCCTCCACGTGAAGCAAGTCTGTACCTCTCATGGAAGACAAAAAACACATTTTTTTTCCTTTCCGTGAGGCACAGCTGTGCCTCTCGCTGAAGTAAACCCGTAACTTCACCAGAAATAAATATGTGTCTCTCGTGAAATAAAAAAAATGTGTTTTATCTTTTCAAGAGGCACAGTTCGCGTAAAGCAAAACTCTGCCTTCATGAGAATCTAATTTGTGCCTCTCGCGAAAGAAAACGATACTTTTTTCTCTTTATGAGAGGCACAGTTGTGCCTCTCGCGAAGCAAACTCATGCGTCCACAAGTAGTAAACATGTGCCTCTCATGAAAGAAAAAATGAATATTTTTTCTTTTTCTAGTAGCAGATTTTTTTGTCCAAAACCTAGAGAAAACTGAAGAGTCAAAAAACAAGAAAACATCGAAAATGCGTACAAAAAAAATCCCAAGGAGCGCCTAGCACACGGTGACGGCGGTTGAGAGCGGGCAAAGTGGTGCACTCTCAGCCTACCAAAAGTGACCCTTGAGGGGTTCCCGCAAGGAGTACCCCTCAATTAGTTGCTCTTCGGTCTCATGCTACTAAGTCTGTTTTTTTCCTAATCAGTGTTATAGCTGATACTAGTAATGGGCTTATATTTTAGCATTTCTACGGTAAAAAAATGGCCGAAACAACCCAAATTACTCACGCCACACCCCTAGTGCTATATAAAACATCCACATCCTAACCGTTCCCCATCCACTTCGCGCCTGACCCTACCAGTAATGATCCCTAAACGCGTTGCTCTGCTTTCTCTAAGCCATCCACAACCCCCTTGATCCCACTCCTCTTAGCACCATACCCTCATTGACAATCAGGCGACAACATTGATAGCCTCTTAGCACTATTTCCACTATCCACACAAATATGTTTTTCTTCGTTTTTTTCTTCTGTCTTTCGTTTTTGTTTTCTTTTGCTTTTTGTTTAGCTTTTATATTTCTTCTCATGTTTTCTTTGGTTTTCGTTTTTTCGTCGTTATACTGCGTTTTTTGTTTTTTCTTTCATTTTTCTTTGGTTCCTCTTTGTTTCTTTTATGGGTTTTATTGGTTGTTATTTTCTTTCTCATTTACCTTTCCCTTTTCTTCGGTTTTTTTGTTTCCTTATTGGTTTTCAACGGTTTTTTTGTTTTCTCCATTTCTTTATTGTTTTCACAGTTTTTCATTCTTTTTGCACTTGTTTCTTCCGTTTTTTTGTTTTCTGGCTTCTTTTCGGTTTTCATCATTTTATTGTTTTTCTTTATTTCTTTTTTTCATTCTACATTTTTCGTATATGTCAATAACAATTTTCTATTACATGTTTAACATTTTTTAAATGCTAGCTTAACATTCTTTGAATATACGGTTAATATTATTTATATATAAATTTAAAAAATTCAAATGCTTGATTAACATTTCTGTAATATAAGATTAATATTTTTTAAATACATGGTCAAAAAATATTCTATATATGCTCGATTAACATCTTTCAAATACAAGATTATCATTTTTTCATACATGGTCACCATTTTTTCTATGCACATTTAACATATTTCAAATGCTTGATTCACATTTTTTTCAAATGTAATATTAATATTTTTATAATACATGGTCAACTATTTTTCTATATACATTTAACACTTTTCGAATGCTTTTTTTAACATTTTAAAAATACAAATTTAACATTTTTATAATACAATAAAGGTTTAACTTTTTTCTATACAGATTTAATATTTTTCGAATGCTTGATTAATATTTTGATATACTTGTTTAATTTTTTTCAAATGCTTGATCCAGATTTTTTTAATACATTATCAATATTTTTCATAAACATTGTTTTTTTTTGTATGTATTTTTCGTATACATGAGAAACATTTTCTCTATACATATTTAAAAAAATTCAAATGCTTGGTAAATTTTTTCCAAATGTTTGTGTAAAGTGATTTTTGGTAAGGGAAAATAAAAACTGAAAGAAAAATAGAAATAAAAGACATAAAAAAATCAAAGGAGCTAGGCCGTGGCCCCCCGCCTGCCTGGGACGGCACATCTAGATCTCCCCCTAGCGCGAGGCTTTCCTACATATCGTTACTAGTAATTTGCACGTGCGTTGCACGTTAGATTATTATGTGTTATCACAATACTAAATCATGTAAATTAAAAATATGTTATTATATGCTATAATAAAATGAGAACTTGTGGATTGTTTTTTACAATTCGTATCAAATCACGGTAGCACAATGAATTTCTATAAGAAGTTTTTTTTTAATATACTTTTATTCCAAAAGAAATGTTATTGATGTGTTTGTGAAATCTTTTAGCCTTTTCATGTTCAAACTTGAAAATACAAATAAAGTTAGTTTGATGTTAATTTTCAACTTTTCAAATTGTAAACTTTAAATAACTTAGCATCAGATGAAGAAAAATAAATTAAAATCTAAATCTGAATTTTCTATAGGCTGTTTGAATATTTCTCTCAACAAACAGCAATGCTCCTTTTGTTCCATAATATAATGCACATAGGTTTTTGGAAAAGTCAATCCTCATAACTTTGACCAAGTTTGTGGAGAAAAGCATTTACATCTAGAATTCCAAGCATATATCATTAGATTCATCGTACGATGTATTTTATAGTTTTATATTTTTGGTATTGTAGATATAAATAGTTTTTTCTATAAACTTGGTCAAAGTTTAAAATGTTTGACTTTTCAGAAAATCTATACGCACTCCATTATGAAATAAATGGAGTATTGCCATGCGTACATTTTTTTTCAACAACATACTAATTCTTTTGAGAAAAATAAAAAGTGGTTCCGTGCATGCATTCAACAGTGTTCATGCGAGGAGCAAATTCCGGGAACGGATCCTCTAACATCATGAAGGGATGTCACGAAGCTACAGTGCAATCCCAGTGCAAACGAAGAAGGGATGTCACGGGCACTATAGCAAAGACAATGTGCACATTTACTGTTTATAGAAAATAAAATCTAAAATTAATTCTATTGCACCATAAATTTGTTTGTATGTAATTTTTGTAAATGTATGCAGTAGATTTGTAATTTGAAGATTAATTCAAATCATTTTAGGCTTAATCATATGGATATGAAGAAGGGATGTCAGGGTACTGTGGCTTCCCTGACATCCCTTTGTGATGTTAGAGGATCTCGTTCCACAAATTCCTATAGCACACTCGTTTAGGCTTCTAGCCTACACTGGAGTAGTACTACATTGTCTAATAGGGCCAGTTCCCAATGTAAAGCTAGCTCGGTTGCTCCTCACTCGTTTAGGTTCCCAATGGAAAGTTCTCGAGCAAGTGTCAGGTTGGTCAGATGCCAGCTACGTTTAACTCTAGAAAGATCCATCGACCTCGTTTTGGCGCGCGGTTGTGCCCAGCGAATCCCAGGAACCTTGGCCGTCAGATAAGTTGGCTTGAACATTGATGAGTGGCAGTGATTCATCCCATGGAAGAAATCAACGACTAACAGATGCTTCTGCATCACTGTGGGCGGCTAGTCCAAATTTGAAAATTGGTGTACTATAGTAGTAGAGATAAGCGAGACATTGTGGCGCCCCATCTTTTTTTTTTCAATAACTACGGGGAGCATCTTCTAGCTTAGGTGTGTAATTGGGCTGGCCTACCAATTTTGGAAGCTTATAGAAACTTTTGACCGGTTTTTTGCTATTATGTGTTTAATATTTGGTTTTATTGAGTTTCCTACGGTTTTCTGTTTTTTTATCTTTTTGAAAAAATGTTTTGTACCACTTAAAAATACATGTTTACATTTGAAGAACATGTTTGTGTAATTCAAAAAAAAAATGTTCTGTACCATTCAGAGAAATGTATCTTACATTTTTAAAAATGTTCTCACATTTTAAATATTTTATAACATTAAAAAAGTTTATACAATGTATACAATATAATCGCATAATTTCTAAATTATTATTTTGAAATTTTTTTAACAAGTATTTAAAAATTGTTAATCACGTATTTGAAGTTTTTAAATGCATATATATTGTTTGACCATAAGAACTCGGTTAGATGTTTACAGAAAATGTACAATGTATATTGAAAAAATAGATATCAAAACCTATGTATCTAAAAAAATAATAGTCATGTATTTGAAAAAAATTGTGTATAAAAAATGTGCCGGTGTATACGAAAAATGTGCAATGTGTATGATTTTTTTTAGATATGTGTTAAAAAAGTGAAAGAAAACCGATGAAAACCAAAGAAAGAAATACAACAAACCAAAGAAAAAATGAAAAAAGGAAAAAAACAAAGAAAACCGGTGCAAAAGGGTGAAAAACAATTTATAAAACCATATAAAATAATTCTCCTGCAACTACATTATTGGGTTGGCCTAGTAGCGCCACGTTGTTGGCGAGACGTACTACGACTCACAATGGGCAGTATTTGCTTACGAGAGAAAGGTCGTTGCAAGACGGAAATTCACTTTGGCTCATAGGTGCATATGTACCCATTGTCTAAATACACATTTTAAAAAGTTTAAAAAATTTAAGAAAATATCTCGTGTGTAAATCCAGACATTATATGTGCGTGCACCAAGTTTTGATGTAAAAGGACAATTTTTTTGGCTTGTGTAAAAAAGACAAATTTCGATGCTTGATTACAACTATTCACGAGGCATTTTTTTATCTTTTTTATACATGGCACAAAAAATTTCATTTTTCACCAAAATTTTGTGTGTGAACATAGGATGTCCAGATGTACATGCGGGGTTTTTTTCTCAAATTTTTTTAACATTTTGAAATGTGATTTTATACATATTTCATAATAGGTGTATCTACACATAGGAGCCAAAACGCCACTGTCGTTGCAAGATGGTAACTGACCAATTACAAATACATTGTGCAAAATGGTAACTGAATACTTATAAATGCTTTAATAGCACACCAAATAAACACGTTATAATAACCACAAGGCCAACCTCACACACTCCATTATTAAGTATAGAACATCTCTAGTACAAGGGAAAATTCCAATACAAAAATTAATCAACAACATGTTTACATATATCCGTACCTTCGTTTATCTGTATTATTGCCTAACATTAGATTGCAACAATAGACGGGCGCAACAAACGTGCGCCGGCATGATCCATTAAGGAATAAGATTCTGCCAGCAACCTCTTATATTGTTTCAGCATAGCAAAATTAAAGTGGTGCAGATTCCTGAACACCATACCACATATTTACCTTACCAATGCATAATTCCCACCACGCACGCCAATGCATTTTTTTTGTCACCATGTCCTCACTAAAATTGGGGTATAGCTGTGGTTATCCCTTTACATACCTGCTTGTGTAGTTTCAAGCCCGTTAGAATAGCTTGAACAACAACCTTTAGCACCACCTTCTTCCCGCAAAATAGGAAGTTTCTTCTCCTTCCATCCACTCAACATTTTGAAGATTACTAAGTGTTGGAACCAATCTGACCTATCCATCCCAACTAGAGGCGCAACCCGAGATATTTATCGATAATCGTTTTTGTCAAATATTCAAGGTAGGACAAACCAATTTGACAAACCTCGACAAAAGTAAAAATGGCCGAAGAAATACTCGATTTAGGGCCTATCTAGGATTGCTCTGCTCCCTAATATTCAGCCCCGCTTTAAAAATGCAAGACAAACGGGGTATCTTCACGATGTCCCGCTCCAAAAAAAAGAATAGAATCCGAGGTACTATCCCCGGTTTTTCTTGAAGCTCTTTAGGAGGTGCTCCAAAAACTCTTAATTTGAAATGTACTCGTGGAGTTGGGGGGAAATTAACCATCATTGCCACTATTAAGTGGATACTCCTTTGTTTTATTCCCCTAAGCCAGGCAGTCTCCAATAGACCTCTCCCATTAATTTTTGCCATTAATTTTTGTCATTCCTGAAGCTGGAGCTAACCGGAAGCCAAACAAGATAAACTGCTCTATGATGGAGCTTTAACTCCAAGGTCGAACCGCTCCAAAGTGTTCTTTTTTCCGCCAAAAAAAGTAAAACAAAGTGCATTTGGTGAAGTGAAGCAGCTCCAGAGAGGCCCTTATTTTTTTCGAAAGCACACAAATTGCGTACCATATTTTTATAGAAGGCATAAAATATGTTACAATAAGAGAGGCCCTTATAGCTTAGTCATGGATCGTGTTAACTACTATCTGAAAAACTGTATTTTTATGAGAAATACTAGATTTTTTAATTTTTTTTGAGGTTTTCCAAACACTTTATTGATTAACAGAGGGGATTAAGAAGCCACAAGTGGCGACCCTTATTTTTTTAAATACAAAACCCACAGTTCAGAGTAAACTGGTATGGGCTCTGTTAAAACTGGCCCAAACAAAGAAGGCGAGGGCGTCCCGTTTCCCCGTCCAGTGCCAGTCCAGGGTCCATATCCCTGGAGAACAATCCAGAACCCCCGGCATAAAAAGTCTGCACTCCGTCATCCTCACCCAGCCACCGCAGCCACTCCACCGAGGCGAGAGTCCAGATCCTTCCAACCCAAAAACCCTAGACGCCGCCGCGCGCCAGCACCTCCGCCGCCGCGCCCAGCTCCCTCGCTCGCCTCGGCCCGCGGGGATGGAGCACGACGCGCCGCCCGCCCCCTCGCACCACGCCCAGGACGACGGCGCCGTGGACGACTGGGCGCGCGACGACGCGGAGCCGTCCGATCGGCACGCCGCCCCCGCGGAGGAGAGCCCCGAGGCCGCGGACGCCCCCGCCGCCCCCGCGCCATCTGCCGAAGGTCCGCTCTCCTCTCCTCTACCTGGTCCCGTCGCGCTCGGCTAGGATGTGCCGTCTTCTGGTGCTTTGGATGGAGGATTAGCAGCAACGCTCGTGTGGGATTAGCCCGCTCTCCTTCGGGGAATTTGTTAAGGGCTGTGATAATTGCGACGAGTCAGTGGCTGTCCCGATCGGGCGCACAAGATCTGGAGATGCAACGTACGTAGGTTACCCAAGTAGCGCAACAAGTTAGATCTGTGGCTATACACCTGTTTGTACCATCAGAGGAATCGCTCGATGCCGATCAGTGTGATGCTGAGGTCTGAAGGGCGGTGTGACTTCCTAGGTTTTGCTGCTTGGGGATTCCATTTGTGTCCCTGTAGATCTTTTAATTGGTTGTTTTGTTGTTGTCGTGTGCTTGGGTCAGCATGCAGGCAGGGCATCCATGTTTTATCGCGTGAGTTCAGAGGTGGTGTGCTGAGCGTGAGAATTTCCTTGGCAACAGTAAGAGCATTTGCAGTGGTTCTTAATTTGTATGCCTGCTAGCTTCTGGTGGATGGATGAATTGGTCTGACTGAGACAGTGTTCTATATGGGTTTACTAGTATACGTCAGTTACTGCATAGTTGGAACTGTAATTGCCAGTTAGGTTGCATAATCCGTCCAATTAGCCCGTACTATAGCTATTAGGTGGGTCACCCATTGAGATTGCAGCACCATTTCAGAAAATTGGGAACTGTAGTGAGGTGAAAACTACTAAGAACGGAAAATTGAAACTGTAACGAAGTGAAAACTACTAAGAAATAACTCACGAGCCTTGCTGGAAATATTTGTTGCACATCGGACACTGATTGTCTTAGTGCTGAAGTAACTAGTGGCTGGAGAAAGTGCATTGTTTGTCTCCTATTTTCTTCCTGTGCCTTTAAAAGATTTCACCTGCATTAGCATGGAGAAGGTCTTTCTAGTATACCATGGAAACTAAAAGTTCATTATCACCCCTAGTATAAACTCATCTTAATTCAACTAGTGGCATCCTCTGTGGTGATATGTTGTGAAACATTGGCCCTCAGTTCGTTATCACTGTGATTTGACTTCTAACATGTATTTGGAATTATGTTCTGGCAGGTGTCAATGACATTCAGTCATCACTTCAGTCGTTGGAGTTGAAGACAAATGGTATGTATTAGACCCTTCTTCAGACTGTTAATGCTAATTAGTTATAATGTTACCAGTACTCCGAAGAATTTTGTTAATAATTTTGTGCTTCATTTCTTGCAAATTTGGTCAATGGATGCAATAAGAGCATCTAACTATTTTGTGTTAGTTGGTAGTAACTTAAAGATAATGCCATCACACTATTGTTATTAGTTTTGTGAAAGCTGATACCAAGTTAACAGATTGAAATAGTTAATTATCTCGTGCCCCCATTTAACACAAAGATAACATTCTTGATAAGTTGATGATCCCCAGAAGGTTTCTCATTTGATTTTGTGAGTTTTATTTGTGTGGAATGCCATGAATTGCTTCGACAGAAAATATAGGAGTGAGAAGTCTGGTCCTACCTTTAGTTTCTATTTGTGAGTAAAAGGCTCTTAAGCAACCTACCCTGACTTCTGTATCAATCCAGCTGCTGCGCATGAGGATGTTCAAATGGTAGCAGATGAGGAAGAGGAAGCAAAGCGCCATATAAATTTGGTTTTCATCGGCCATGTTGGTAAGTTTTTCTTTTGGCCACATCCTTTGCATTTCTGTCATAGCATCGTTTGGGTCATAACATGTGATGAGTGTCTCTTGTCTTGGGGTTACTGAACTCATGAATCTTGATGAGAATACGCTCTTGTTAAAGATTATGAGTCTATTTAGCAACAACAATTATACGATGGGCCCTTCTTAAGGATTACGAGTCTATTTAATACACTCTTCTAGTCTCTTCTTGATCTTCTAGCTTGTTCAACCTTCATGTTTCGTTGTTTATGGAACCACCTCACTGTTCTTTAGGGCATGCTTGGTTTACAGCCAGAAGTTGGCCAGCCAATGTTTTGGGTGGTCAGAATTTTGCAAACTTGCCAACATTTGGCCTCTTATTCTAGAGGCTAGCAGGAAAAATAGTAGCCAATTCTTCTATTATGGTTGGCCCATTTCTGTATTTCTTCTAACCATCTTACTTCTGGTGTTCTGTAGGTTCTTTTCTCTAGTGTGTTTTTAACCTTAAGTATATTTTATTTTCTTTGTTTCATGTTTCCAGATGCTGGGAAGTCGACTGCTGGAGGGCAAATATTGTTCTTGAGTGGTCAAGTTGATGACCGGACCATCCAGAAATATGAAAAAGAAGCAAAGGATAAGAGCCGAGAAAGTTGGTGAGTAGGTCCTGGGCAATATTCAGGTTGCCTTTTTTGCGAGTGTAACCCATAAATTTTGAATATGAGAGCAATGCCCACTACTCCCTCTGTGTAAACTAATATGAGACTCTTTATAGATCACCGAAAGTCTTATATTAGTTAATAATGTGGATGTTCTTTCACATTCTGCTTCTTTTTTGTTCCAAGGCTTTTGCCCTTGAAATTGAGAACCACTCACTCCTTGCATTATAATTGGTAATCTGAATCTGAATACTTGCAGGTATATGGCTTATATTATGGACACAAATGAGGAAGAGCGACTCAAGGTATCTCTTCATTATGGCTGCTTAATGATCAGTGTGTTGAAGCTCTACAGTTCTTTTACACTTTCTCTTGCATGTGTTCAGGGGAAGACTGTTGAAGTTGGTAGAGCCCACTTTGAGACTGAAAATACAAGATTCACTATCTTAGATGCACCGGTACTTATCTTTCGCATACTACAGTGATACTCCTAGTTGTTATATTTTTTTTCTTGCGTGACCCTGTTCTTATTCTTTGGATTTATGTATGATTTTAGTACAACTTTGTACAAAGTTACAAAGTTGAACTTTGTACAAAGTTGAACTTTGTACAAAGTTGAGACACTTATTTTGGATTGAGGGAGTATGATTTAAGGTTCTTGAATATTTTCTACTAGATAATATAGAACTTAACAAAAATGTCTAGGATTCACTTGCCATGTAATGCGCTTGTCTTAGTTTACAGTACAAAATTGTAGATACAAAAGAATTCACATGCGCAATAGTTGAGCCGAAAGCGAACACAGGCACATTATTTAACACTAGGAAATATGCTATGGTTAATTCCCTTGATGGCTTTCTCGAAGTGATATAATTGAAATTCTGTTTATTTTGTGTACTGATATACAATAACATATTCTTATCGCCTTAGGTTAGTCATGTCATTCATTGATCTAATTCAATCCTTCTTGTTTCATGTTCTGGTCCATCCTTGCCTCATTGTTAGTTGCACCTCTGTGGCTTCAAAATCATAGTTTGAACCATTTTCTTTGTACTTTCAGTCCTTTGCTGGCATTTGGCAATGCTACTGTTCTGATTCATCTTATACATGCATACGTGTTAGGTGTACTCTTATGAAAATAAAGTCACACTTAATACTTTCGGACGTGCTGCTTCATTTGGACACACAGTACACGGCTTTTGTTAAAAGCTCCTAGATCGACTGATGATGCTTCCGTTTTTTTTCCTGTGTGTGACTGGTCTCCTTGCCATAGTTGATGAACTGAATTCTTGTTTCATGTACAGTATGTGCTTACTTGGGTGATCTGAACTTGCAGGGCCATAAAAGTTATGTTCCAAATATGATTAGTGGTGCATCTCAAGCTGACATTGGTGTTCTGGTAACTATAGGTCCCTGGGCATTGTCATTCCCATTTTCCTTGGTCATATATCTCTTGGTGAATATGTTCCTTTTTTCTTTTCAGGTCATATCTGCTCGGAAAGGTGAATTTGAAACTGGTTATGAAAGAGGAGGCCAGACTCGTGAACATGTACTGCTTGCAAAAACTCTAGGTGTTGCTAAGTTGGTAGTTGTCATCAACAAGATGGATGAACCTACAGTACAATGGTCAAAAGAAAGGTATGCCTGGTATTATATGTTTCATTGAAAGCTTCTAATATTACAGCAGGTAATAGCTGGAGTAAAATAAAATAATCAATTTTATTATTTGTTTCAGGTATGATGAAATTGAAGGGAAAATGATTCCTTTTCTCAGATCTTCAGGGTACAATGTTAAGAAAGGTACTACTCTACTTTTGATCCTATCTCAGAAATTAAATTGTCATTGGCTCGCAGTTTCAAGCTGGATTATGTGCAATAACTTTCTGTGGTCGTCTGTGTTTAGTAAATTGTGCCTTCAATGTCAATGTGTTATGTCAATGGTTCCCTTCCTATATGTTTAAAATAATTGGGATGAGTAGAGTCCTAGACTTGCAGGCTATGTCTAATCGCTTTCTTGCCATGCTAAGTTGACACCTACCTCGTGTTCCACAGTGAGTCATTAGGATTTTGTCAAATTAATTATAGAGGCTGTACATTGTACTTTCTGCAGTTCATTGGTAGGATCTTTATATGAAACTACATGTTCTATGATCATACCTGATTGTAGGTACTATGTCATTGTTGAGCGAACTAGATCATATTTCTTAAAGTTTCTTTGGCTTTGTTACCAGATGTCCAGTTCTTGCCTATTTCTGGTCTTTGTGGAGCCAATATGAAGACCAGAATGGATAAAAGCATTTGTAGTTGGTGGAACGGTCCTTGCCTTTTTGAAATTCTGGACAAAATCGAAGTTCCTTTGCGTGATCCCAAAGGTCCAGTAAGGTTTGGCAGCTATTCTTATGCTTAAACTCCGTATACTCCCTGTTAAAAAAAACTCCAATGTTTGGTTCTTGATTATTGATTTATATATTGTGGTATGGTAGCATATGATATCGTATTGTGACTACTTCTCTTTACATTCATATGATGCCTTCACATTATCAGCATTTGTATGTTTTATTGTTCAAAGTTTGAGTACACGTCTCTTGAAACATCATCTTGTTCTGATAGATGAATTTGCTCCTCTGTCCTTGTTCGACGACAGATGGCAATTCAAATGAAAAATGGATAAGACTATCTTCTATATCTTGCTACCTGTATGGATGGGTCTGCTTGATTTGTTGTGTTGATCACATGCCAGATGCAAGTTTTACAGTTCTCTTTATTATCAATGTAGGCTGCCAATTATTGATAAATATAAAGATATGGGCACAGTCGTAATGGGAAAATTAGAGAATGGGACTATCAGAGAGGGTGATAGTTTGTTGGTTATGCCAAACAAGGTATTTTCATTTTACCTGAGTGTAGCACCTTTGCTTACATGTTCTACTTTGGAGTCTGAAGCTCAATTTTGTATTTGAGCAGACCCATGTGAAAGTCACTGGTATAAACTTGGATGAGAAGAAAGTACGACGTGCTGGACCCAATGAGAATGTACGTGTCAAAGTGTCTGGAATTGAAGAGGAGGATATCATGGCAGGTTTCGTACTTTCAAGTGTTGGTAAGTGCATTCTTCAAGAAAAGTTAGGATGAGTTTCGATTGTGACGTGCGGAGTAGTACCTTACCAACTTCTTGGCTATGACCAAAATATTGGTCTTTGTTTGGATGAGTGCCAACTTTTTGGCATGCCAATACTCCTCTCCCATGTCTAGTTCATTTCTCTGGCCAGTATTGACGAATCTATGGGCGAGCAAAAATCAACCAAAATTTTTGATAGCCAATCTTCTGGTTGGGCAACCTTGGCCGCCAGCCAAATGCACCCTTAGAATAATATTAAGGTATCATGACCGTGCGTCCAGCTCCTACCAGAGCTGACATGAGGAAAGCACAAGGGCAAGCTAAAATCAACCAAAATTTTGTATAGCCAATCTTTCTGGTTGGGCAACCTTATTGAGAATAATAATACTAGGGTGTCATGACCGTCGATCCAGCTCCTACCAGAACTGACATGAGGAGAACAACAAACCCAGGGCTAGTGGCCTAGCTCACAAAATAATAAGCTGCACCACATAGTAGGCCCATCAGACATAGAAGGCATCAACAGGCTCATGGCAACTTCTAGTATCTATCTTAGAGATAAGATTAGTCATGATGCGATTAGTTGAGAGATGATTTGGTTCGTAGAGATCAGCTTCTTACTATTTTTTCTCAACTTCTTGATATGGACAAAACACATTTCTGTTATAGCTGCTTATAGGTGTGGATCACAACTACTACCTCTGCACCAAAATATAAGATGTTTTTGCAGTTCAAATTGAACTGAAAAAACGTCCTATATTTTGATACGGAGGGAGTACTAAGAAAGCCACCCTACAGAAGGGGCAGCATGTAGCTCATAATCATCAAGCAACACAATTATCAAGTGAAGATTCTGTCTTCTGGTACCCTTATCTCCGAGACTTATCTCCTCATCATAGGTGTCATGGCCGGCCAATTCCTGCTTTTCTGTCTGAAACATCTAATGTGGGTCCAGGTTCTGGTGTTGTGGTGTCGATACAGATTTGGACATTCATCCCGGGGTTGAGTGGTTGATTTAGCATGTGTTTGGTTTGAGGAAGGACAGTATCTGATACAGTTGCTTAGGCCTTCCCTGTAAAAGAGGGCTGAAAGTGGGTTGAGCTTCATTTTTATTACTGTACCACTAAAAAACTTGCATGAATTCTCTAACTCAATAATTTATGGCAGCGCCAAATTTGTCCATCCCTTGAATGTGATTATGTTATTTTAATATGCCTTGTGCTATACATCTGATATTTGTGGAGAGGCTGCTTACTAGTGGCTTTGTGGATAATTTTTTGATATGACATTCTCATCTTGATAATATCTATACATGCAGCTAATTTGTGTAGGCTGTTTACTTGTGGCTTGTGGATATTTTTTTAATTTGATATATATTCTCATGTTGATAATGTCTTTACATGCAGCTAATCCTATTGGTGCTTTCACTGAATTTAATGCCCAGCTGCAGATTCTAGAGTTGCTTGATAATGTAAGTGTTGTTTGATATTGCATAAATAAGCTATAGGAGACTAGTTTTCATATTTATCGTGTTCTCCGTTTCTAGTCTGTATCAACTTACTGACGAGGATTTATCGTTTATGCTTATGGGATATATATACATATGAATATGGAATTGATTTATTTAAGTGAAAATTGGATTGGCTTCTATGTTCAGCATGTAAGCTTATGACATTTCATACATTCATGCCAGTAGCAATGCTACATCTAACGTCCCATAGTATCTGGTTAATAGTCTAATATTTTGGCCACCATTTGTTTTTTTACACGAATTATGAGCAATTTGCATCATTCCAAGTATATATTTATTTATTACTGCTACACAATTTTGAAGATGTAGTGTTTCTCTTTGTAATATTTCAGGCTATTTTCACTGCTGGTTACAAGGCAGTGTTACACATCCACTCTGTTGTTGAGGAGTGTGAGATTGTTGATCTCATAGAGGAAATTGACATGAAGAAAGCGAAAGTAACTGACCCAAAGAAAAAGAAGACCAAGAGGAAGCCTCTTTTTGTGAAGAATGGTGCAGTTGTAGTTTGCCGTGTCCAGGTATATACATTCAAAACGTCCTTAGTAATATCATAACTTCTCATTGCTTGTAGAACTAATTGTGATGTGCTCTGCATATAGGTGACTAATTTGATATGCATAGAGAAGTTCTCTGATTTCCCTCAGCTTGGAAGGTTTACTCTACGAACTGAAGGCAAGTATACATGCTATGGAAGGTTCTTTCCCTTTCTGTGTTACTACAATAGTATGATTGCTGTTGGGGGGATGAAACCGGAACCAGCTTTATTCTAGTTCACCTGGAAATTTGTCTGGTTACCTTGAGATTTGTTAACCTTGCACTCCTGCAATAGAGTACACTATGCAACCAAAGAACCAAATAAACTTAATCTATCTGGATTCCGTTCCCCTATTTCATGCTAATCCCGCTGTTGGTTTATAACTTGTTAATGAATCTTTTTGGCTGGTCTTGCAGGGAAGACAATAGCTGTAGGCAAGGTTGTTGATGTTCCTCCAGTTGGCAGGTCAACGTTTTCAGCTTAAGCCAATCTTGACAGGATGATGGGTAGGCCCTTACGCTCGTCTTCTTTTACTGATCTCCACCGCTGAGATTTAGTATTATCTTTCCAGAGTTGGTTTATAAATGAATATTCCTTTTCACTGGTTTTGTTGACAGGAGAATGAAGTGGCGCTGTCTCGAAATAGGTTTTGGAAGCAGTGAGATCGATTTTTCCAGCCAGGCTCCATGAGTCACTTAGCATTAGTTTATTGCTGAGGTCCCTTTATTGAGTTGGGGTGTATAAGTGTTGTAGCTCTGGTCACATGTTTTAGAGGTTGTAAAATCAGTGTGGTTATATGTTCCCGCTACCCAATCTGATATGACAATATAACACAAGGTGTACTGTAACCGATCTTTTTTCCTCCACGTTACGGCAAGCTGCTGCCAGTTTCGAACATTCGATGTACCATGCTTGTGCTTATTTAGTTTTTTTTAGTTGCTTTGATGTATATTGATATCCGTAGTTTTGCTTGGTGTGCTCAAAGATGTTTGGAAACTAGAACTTTCGTGGGGTTGACAAAGTAGTTAACATATGCCCAGGATGCAACATATGTGCATGGCTTGAAAAAAAATAACGCTAGTTCGTACTCTAATTTAATTGTTTAAGTGTAGCATATGCATAGCGGCAAACATGCCTAAATTACCTAAATGAAAGGTTGTCACACATGGGCAAATCTGCCAAAGATGATGAATTGCCAAATCTGCCAAATTTATCTAAATATTGCAACTTGTTCAACTAAATTAACCTGAAGACAATGAAACTACTTCAACTAAGTGCGTATGTTACAAATTATCCATCTATTCAAATTATCTAGCACTGCCATATCATTTTTAATTATCCACATATTCAGATTATTTAACACTGCCATACCTGAATGCAGTTTCTACAAATTATCCGACTAAATGCATATGTACCCTACTCATTTCATTGAAACCTTGTGCGTAGAAGAGATTGTGGTACTATCCGAGGTATTTTTGTAAGTCCTCAAAATGGGATGACGGAAAAACTTTTTGTCCAAACACTAATTGGTCGTGTATTAGCAGACGATATATATATCGGTTCACGATGCATTGCCACGCGAAATCAAGATAACAGTGGAGTTCTATGGTGACGAACTTAATGGAGTAAGTTATTCTGATCCTGCTACTGTAAAAAGATATGCGAGGCGTTCTCAATTAGGGGAAATTTTTGAATTAGACCGGGCTACTTTGAAATCTGATGGTGTTAAACAAAAAAAGACCCAAAATTTCAAACATGTATCTAGAATTACTGGAAAACTACAAACAAAAATAGTGAAAATAAGCTCGTTAGGAGCCCATCCAAAATCGTTGTTTCTACGTGTGCAAATTATGCGTCTATTCAAGTTATCTAGCACTACCATACAATTTTTACAAATTATCAATCTACTCAAATTATCCTACACTACTATACCATTTTTAATTATGCATCAATTTAAATTATCTAGCACCGCCATACCTAAATGCAGTTTCTACACACGCAAATTATCCAACTAAATGCATATGCTGCCTACTCACTTCACTGCCAAACCATGGCAGTTTCTACGCGTGCAAATTATGCATCTATTCAAAGGACGTGGCTAGCATGCGCCCGAGCGCTCTTTCAAATATGGAAAGAGCTGCTGGCGCCCGACCCAACCCACCAAAAAAAGAATCTTGTCCCACGTGTATTTATTTAGAGGTCCAAAAAGTTTAAAAAGCTATAACTTTTGATTTAAGTATCGAAATCTAATTTCGCTTTCACAGCTGGGTTTCTCGCGACGAGTTCTTCAAAACTAGATCTCATATAGATAGGTTTTGTCGAACTTTTTTCGAGGCAACTTTAGTGCTATAGAAAAGCAACTTCATTGTTTTGCCTAGTAGGACTATCTATTAGGTTGGTTTGTGTAAAAATGAGAAAATCACAAAAAATGAGGCACCTTTAGTGGTATATATAAGTAACTTCGTTGCACTATGTGTATCAATGAATTTTGCTAAAATTATCACAACTGGCCTACCATGGTTGCTCAGCTGCTTACCATGGATATTCAATTGCCTATCAGTGATGCCCAGTTGCCTACAATACTATGAAATTGACCTACCATTGATGTCCAGTTACCTGCTATTGATAATTAGTTACCTATCATTACTGCTTAGTTGTCTAACTTTGCAAATTAGTTGCCTACAATTGTGAAGCTGCTTATCATTGTGTTTTTCCTAAGTTGTCTAAAACACTATGAAGTTAGCTATCGGTGATGATCGTTATGCAAACCAAATATCAAACAAAAAAAGTTAGCAACTTTTGGGGTGTTTTTGTGCAACTCCAGTGCATTCAACAAGCAACTCATGTGTGTTTTCCATCATTATATCTGGAGATTTCAATAATTTTCATGGGCAACTCATGCAAAAATTATGAACAACTTGTGTAGGCTTGTGGGCAACTGTCTGATCCGCCCCTATGAAACTTCTCATCACCCCCTATGCAACTTATCATCTGTCACTATTTATGCAACCAGCGAACACCCACGGCTTGGCTAGCCAACACCCACGCGCACTCCCCCAGAAAAGGAAAGAATAAGCCTATCACACCATCCATCTCCACATAGTTTCGAAATTTGGAATCATGATAGACAACTTATATCCCACAAAAACTTTTCAACATTGTAGGCAACTTAGGTCCCTTTATGGACAACGTTCATACTATTTTAGGCAACTGGGGTGTGTAGACAACTTCGTAGCAATATAGGCAACTTAGAAGCCATGTTAGGCAAATTTCCACTCTGCGGTAAGCAACTTTCGCAGTATCGTAGGCAACTAAACTATCGACAACTTAGTTTTTAATGTATGCAACTTAGCAACCATGGTAACCATCTATTAGAATATTGCACACAACTATTAGTAGGCTACTTCTTGAATCACTAATACACACAATGAACTTCATCTAGCATCAAAGTTGCTCCAATTTAGCACTACAGTTGCCTCATCTAGCATCAAAGTTGCTTTAAAAAAGCATCAAACCATATTCTTATGGGATCCAGTTTTGAAGAGTTCATCATGAGGAACCCAACGACGAAAACGGATCATAATTCCAACACGCGGTTTGAAAGTTATAGCCTTTTGGATTTTTCTTGTAATGAAATTAATGCATCGTATGTCATCGTTGGGTTCATATGGTTGGTCGGACGAGTTCGCGAAAGATCAACGTACTATAGTGGATGAATCCTTTCATATATGGGCAACTTAGGATGATGTTGAGCTACTCATTAGTCATGACACACAACTTAGGATATTGGTAGCCTACCTCGGAAACTAAGTTAAGTATAATACTATCAACTTGGAGGCAAAACTAGTTATGGTAGAATACTTGCTAGTTATGGTAGAAAACTTAGAGGTGAACCTAGTTAACTTGGTAGTATGGTAATCAACTTTGAAGGAATTTTCGATGATAGGCATTCATACTACACAGACTAACTAGAAGTTGCTTTCCTATAGCACTAAAGTTGCTTCTATACTATTCAAAGTTGCTCCCAAAAAAAGTTAGTCAAAACATACTCATATGAGATCTAGTTTTGAAGAGCTCGTCGCCAGGAACCTAGTGGTAAAAGCGGATCTTAATTTTGATACACTGTTCAAAAGTTAGAGCTTTTTAAAAATTTGAAACATGCATTAAATGCATGCACGTGATATCTTGCTGAGAAACTCACGGGATGGGATGGTACGCGGATATGTCGGGGACCATGTGCTTTCCATGCGTGTTAATCCTCTCTCTGGACCCCATGATTGGGTTGACTAATTGCACTTTGTATTAGCCACATGTCGGGAAGGAAATTGGCGGACATGAGCGTGCGCTCAAGACGACGATCTAGCGCAGCTGCGCGTTTAAGAATTCGGGCTATTCAAATTATCTAGCACTACCATACAATTTTTTTACAAAATATGCATCAATTCAAATTATCTAGCACTGCCATACCTAAATGCAGTTTCTACACATGCAAATTATCCAACTAAATGCACATGTTGCCTACTCACTTCACTATCCAACACTTGGCATTTTTACAAATGGATATACCATGGCATTTCCTACTCAATTACCTACACATGGCATTTCCTACGAATACAAACGCGTGGTAGTTTCCAACACTGTCATACAAATGATCCATCTATGCGAATTAGTACGGCACCACCATACAAACACATGGTAGTTCCCATCTATTCAAACTCCTAATTGTCCAACACATGTCATTTTAAATTGTTCATCTATTCAGCCTCCTAATTTTGCTAAACAAAAACCCTAGTGATGCAAATCAAATCGGGAGGGGATGAACTCACCGAAACCTTAGAGAGGAGAAAGAAGGTGGAGGGGGATGAACTCATTGCACCGGAACCCATCGGAAATGGCCGTGTCCGTTGCCGAAACCCTAGGGCAGAGAGAGAAGGATCGAAGGGGATGGGCTCACGGAAACCTAGAGAGGAGAAATGAGGTGGAGGGGAGATGTAGATGTTACCTCAGCACCGGAGCCCGCCAGAATCTACCGGTGACTAGCGACGATAGAAAGGGGCTCGAGGGCGCGGAGGCAGGGAAAGAGAGAGTGCAGGCAGAGAGAGAGAGAGAGAGAGAGAGCGAGGGGGTTATTCCCCCTTGGTTTTGAGCCACTGCCTCCCATGCATTTTTTTGGCTTGGCCCAATTAGCAAAAAAAATTCAATTTAACTAAAACAAATAAATTTGTTACTTTAATAAAAGTAATACAAAATTTCTACTTTAATAAAAACTAAAATAATTTTCTCACTTTCATAAAAAAATATTTTTAATTTAATTAAAAGACTAAATATATTTTAGAAAACGTCACCATTTCCAACTAAAACAATATTCTTACTTCCATAAAAGTAACTACAATATTTAGTAAAAATAAATTAAATATAATATAAAAATGTTCACCACTTACAAAAAATATACAAAATTAAAATTCTCAAAATATAATGTAAAAATCGTCACATTTCCAAAAAAAACATCATTAATTTAATAAATGTAAGTCCTATTTTTTTGCTAAAATAGTTAATAAATAATTAAACACATTTTAATAAAATAAGAATAAATAATTACAATTATAGTGTTGACGTGGCAACACATGACACGTCACAACTAAAGAAAATAGTGTTGGCGTTTCATGTCTAGCCAGGTCACCATTATATTAAGCCTTGTGCTAACTGTGGGTGCCTCCTACAAGTGGCATTCAACTATTTGCCAACGCCAGCACTAAGATCATAGCAATGTCGTACCAAATATGTCAATGCACCACTATTTGAAAAATATAGTGGTGGCGTTGATTGAAAATGAGGCATGTGTGTAGTGTTTTTCCTATGCTCATTTGTTTTTTGCTTAGTTCATATGTTGTTCTTTGTGTGCGGTCTTGTGTGGATTTGTTACTTTGAATAATTTGGACAACTTGGATGCTTTGTGATATTAGTGGCGCATTCATCGTGTATGTGTTCTTTTGTCCAAATTGTATCTCTTTGGATCTTGGTAGGCTTGTGCTCTACTTGATCCTTTATATAGGGTAAACTTCATAATATCCTTAATTGTTAAAGATGTGCATGAATTTTGAGTTCATATCCATATGCACATATTTAATGCGGAATTTACCCTATGTATTGTAGTTGGTCTAACTACTTCAGACCCAACAAGTTTGGGGACCAAATTGTGCCTTAATGTGTATTAGGTACTTTGGAGAAGTATTGGATGCTTGGCTTATTCATGAGGAAGGTGGAGACACCGTGGAAAATTACTAGAGCCAAGCTTGGTTGATTCTTCGATTTGAGGGAGAAGATAGTTAAAAATCCGGTTCGGTTGTAAGTGTTTCATTCTCATCATGAAAACCCGGTTAACTAAAAGGGTCAATTTGTTGGATACACATCAAACTCCCACACTTACCGTATTCTCAATAAATTCACGGGATGTATTGAGGAAACGGCGAATGTGGAGTGTGATGAGAATAACGGCTTCCATGCTGAGCAATTTGTTTCAAGTGTTGTAGGTGATGAGGGTCCTTCCCAAGCTACAAGTACAATGGGGATTGATCATATTCTTCCACAAGAAACACCCCATGTCCATGTAGAAGAAGGAGTAAGAGCCCCTCTTGTGGATCCACCACAAGGGAATTCATCACCCCCAACACAAGAGCAAGATGCTATGGGAGATCATGTACCTATCCAAGAACAAGATCAAGCCCCTCATGTTCGCGTACTAGATCAAGGGTCCCTTGAACCAATGCTCTCTCGGTAACAAGTACTCACTTCATGCATTTATTTAAATTAGAGTCAACATTGTGTATGTTGCATCTTGGCATGATTAGTACTTGTTGAGTTTGTGTTTCTTGCAAAATCTTAAACCTCCTTTTTTTTTGCATCTATGAGCCATTTGAGAAGGAGCATATCATGGGGATATCTAAAACCATGCTCATGGTTCACTTATCCCAAATATGCCAATTAAGCAATATATTGCATACCAATTCCTCAAAGTGCTCTTATGTGCAATATTGATAAATTTGCAAAAAACATTCAATTTGGTTGTGGTATTTTCTCTCATGCTTAGTAATTCATTTTTATGTAAATGAGATCAATTTACGCCATGTGCCTTGTGCCATGTGACAAAGCTCTTATGCTAAAGATCAAGTTTGTATAATAATGGATTCATTCAAGGATATCATGTTCTTATCTTTTGTATATTTTTTGGGTGTGCAAGTTTCTTTGTGGATGCTCATCTTGATGATTATTTTCCACATAAGAAACTTACACACGTGGGAAAGTGCATATCTTTCTTTGGTATCTATTCATTTACTACAGTCCATGGGATTGTCTCCTTTTGATTCTTTGATTGATCCGTAAGAGGATGAGTAGTGAGTGCTTGTATGTAATTCTTATATCTTTGCACTCATGAGTTTTTGGATATATTTTGTACCCATTCTTAGCATGATGATCCTATTGGACACTTCCCGTATATCTTGTCCAAAATATGTTCTTTGGATCTTTTGAATGTGTGATTATCTTGTTTTATCTTCTTGTTGCATTCTATGGATCCCCAATATAGTTTGAGCTCCTCCATGTATTCATAAATGGGTATGTGCATTTGATTCCACTCATATATGAGAAATGCACAAATTAAGGAGGAACTCATACTATATTGGTCCTCCAGATTTTTCTTCCATTTTGGCACTTGTTGCCAATGGGGGAGAAGTTTAGAGGGTTTAGGAGAAGTGGGATGGTTCCTCTCATTCATGCATATCTACATTTGCTGTGTTTGCTTGTTGCATGGATGTGTACATAGAGAAAAATCCACCAAGTTCTTTCACATGCATATATTGTGGGGGAGTTTGCTCTATATAGTGTGATTCTACTAGCATCAAATTCTTGTGTAGTATTTCGATGCTAGTACAACCGGTTTTGATAACATCAACTATCTTTGTGATATTTGAGGCTACCAAAACCACCTCAAGTATACAATTTATTCTCAGATAGATTGCATACTTGTTTTAAATTCATTATATAAACCCTCTTATTGAGATTGTCATCAATTACCAAAAAGGGGGAGATTGAAAGGGCATGTAGCCCCTAAGTGTGGTTTTGGTTATTAATGACAATCTCTATGGACTAATGTTTTCATTGAGATAGATTTGAAAGTAATGTCCATAGAATGTGCATCAAGGAATCAAGGATGTAGCCCATATATATATAAAGATATATTTTCTCTAAGCTTTGGTATTAATGGACAATTCCTATGGAACATCAAGTGCATTGTATCCTATATGAAGAAATGTTTCATAGTGATGCATGAAGCATGTTGTATTTATGTGGGAAGAGTTCCATCAAAAGCCTCCCTAAGAAGTTCTCATGGTGGAGTTCATTAGAGGATCTCAAAGATTGACATGTGTGGGCTTATAAGAATCAAGATCTTGAGAGAATAATCAAATAGAAGAATTCAAGTTATGGTTTCAAATCAAAAGGTCATGCTAAGATCATGTGTTGTGTTTTCCATTGATCAAGTCTTGAAGCAAGCAACTAGAGTGAATAATTCATTATGCCTCTCAAGAGATTACGATGGAGTTTTAGAAGAGCATGTGGTGACCAAGATACTATTCATAGTGGAACTTGATATGGTCATGAAAGAGTCTTTGGTGATATTGTCTTGAAGCAATGAAGGGAAATGAGAGTTCATTATGGCTTTCAAGAAACCAATATAGAGCATGAAGTAAATATGTTGATTGACCAAGATGAAGCTCGAAGATTATCTAGATGGTCAACTCACAAAGTGCAATATTTGTACCACGTGGGATCAAGTGATCTAGTGGTATGGTAAGTAATTGTGAATTGTGCTTTGTTACGTAACCCATACTATGTGTTTGTTATGTCTATATGGGTTAGGTATTTCTCATGGGCTTGCATCAAAAAGAAAGATTTCAAGTAACCTATGTGTGGATGACATCAAGTGGTGATGGTCATCAGGTTCGAGGAGTCTAAGTGCAAGATGAGAAGTCGGTGGTTATATGCTTTGAAGCCTGTGGTCCACATCATGATAATCTGCATGTGAAGATGAGTTTAAGTTAAGGCTTCCCTCACTGCAATATGAGGAAGCATTTCGAGTATCTTCACCAAGTGAGTGTTGACAAGAAAAGGATTCCAACTTGAGGAAAGCATTAAATTCATCATCAAGCTCAAGTGGAATGTGCAAGGCAAATGTACAACTTAGCTAGGTTTTCCTAGTTTTGCTGGTCTCATGGTGCTTGGTGGGAGACCGGATTATAGGTTTGATAGCCGTACTATCAAGAGGGACTTTCGGGCGAGTAGCTTGATCACGTCGCATAAAGAGAGCTCAGACCTTTGCATAATTTGCATCATTCTTTCTTGTTGATATTGGGTTGTTATCTATGTGAGGACCTTGGGCTTTTCCATAGCTTTAAAACGAGACCAAGATCATCGAATTCAGAGTTCGTATGCCAAAGTTGTGCATGTTTTAGTGGGCTGCTGCAGGCTGTCCTGGGTACCCCGTGGGCACGGGGGCCCCGTGCCCACGAGCTTGTACCGTGTGCACGGGACCCCGTGGGCACGGGATCACAACCCCTGAGGGCACGGGGTGCTCAGGAAGTGTCCGTTGGAGCTCTAACGGCTAGTTTTGGAAGTTGGCTATAAAAGAGCCCTTCCTCCCCACTGGTTTGGGGGTTGTTGATACATTTTCTAAACATCATTTTGAGCATCATAGAACCTCTCCCAAACCCCTATCTCCCCTCTATGTGAAGCGGGGTTTGTGGATGGACCTTGGAGCCATTTGTTGATTTCCTCCATTGCATCCCATCTCTTCAATCTCCTACTTTCAAGAGTGCATCTTGTGAGATTGAGTGAGTGAGTTGAGCATTTG
Organism: Aegilops tauschii subsp. strangulata; assembly: GCF_002575655.3. NCBI lineage: Eukaryota > Viridiplantae > Streptophyta > Magnoliopsida > Poales > Poaceae > Aegilops > Aegilops tauschii. Next base: position 37,736,960 of record NC_053036.3, read on the forward strand.
TTGTTTGACCTTGCATTGAATTTGTTGCATTGGTTTGAGCTCCCCGCATCGATTTGTTCGAGTGAGAGCCCATGAGTTTATTACTCTTAGAGGCTTCCGCCTCCTAGATGGTTTGGTGATATATTGAGAAGTTTGTGAAGAGGCCTAGGTGGCCAAGGTTCCTCCAGAAGGCTTCCTTTTGTGGTGTGCTCCAGGGAAGGGTGTGAAGTGGCCTAGGTGGTCAAGTTCCTCCAGAAGCTTCCGTGTTTGTGGTGTGCTCCAGAGAAGATTGTAAAGGTGTGGTGGTCGCCTTCAAGACCAACCCTGAGTGAATCGAGGCTCATTCGTTGGGGGTGACTCAGAAGGGAGAATACAGTGAGTCACTTGGTGACGCCCGAGAGCTTTGTCTACGGCACCGCTCTAACAGAGATTAGCACTCTCACGAGTGTGAACTTCGGGATAAATCCGTGTCCCCGACTCGGTTGTGGTTATTGCATACCCACACCCTTTACTTTCTGCAATTCGTACTTGCTCTTATTGATATATCTTGTGCTAGTTAAATTGCTTAGTTGTTCCTACATTTCCATATCTTGTGATATAGTTTGTGCTTGCTAGTTTCCTTAAGTGCTTATCTCGTTTAGCATAGGTTGTTGGTGCACTTAGTTGAGCCTATCATATTTAGGATTTGTGCTTGAAAAGTATCTGTTAGTTTAATTCCGCATTAGGATAAAGCCAAATCCGTAAAAGTTTTAAAACGCCTATTCACCCCCCTCTAGTCATCATCTTGATCTTTTCACATACGGAGAAAACTACTTCACATGTGAATGTCTGGCATTGACTTATCTGCTAACATACTGTCAGGTGAGATTCCAGAAGTTAGGGAATTTGAGCCATATCAAGATTCTCAATTTGTCAAATGATTTATTTACCGGTTGTATGCCTACAACCTTTGCAAACATGAGTGAGATTGAAAGCTTAGACCTAGCAGAAAATAGGCTGAATCGATCATTATCATGGCAGTCAAGTCTGCTGTCATCATTGGAGGTGTTCCTTGTGACTGGCATACAACACCTTATATGTCTACCAGACTCTGGTCAGTTTGGCTCATTTGATATGCATCGTTACATAGGGAACACCTTACATCATGCACTTCCAGTTCAGGTCCTGTGGCACGGAATGGTACTGTAGGAAGTGCGTCTGACTATTCTGAGCTAGTCCTCGTGGTCATTGCCATCAACCACAATAAGGCGCACTGAAGGGGAGTTCTCTTGCGATAGCCACGTCATCAGGGGTACCGTGTCAATGGGAGAGAAAACAAGAGAGAAGAAAAGGGCGCTGCTTGAGGGACATGTTACCTGGGCACGTTTTGCGCGTCATCCCTTCCTCATGAAGCAAACCCCATATCCCTCCTCTTCCGCCTCTCTAGCATGCAACCTCCGCTCCCTCAGCGCCCACATCTCTTTCTCTCGCCGTCTCCGCCCCCGCCCCCGCCACTTCTCCTCCTAGCCGAGCTCCAGCCTTGCGTCGTCCTCTCCTCCTTGCTCGTTCCTCTCCTCTAGTGAAAGAGAACATGCCCGTCATTGTGCCTGAGCCACCACAAGGACATCGAGTGGAGGGGATCTGGTGCGGACGACACACATCTCGGCCCCGTAGCCAGAGCGGGAGGTGTCGGCGGCGGCGATGGTCGACGGGAAGAAGGCTCTGCCCTTGATGCAGCCGGAGACGATGTTGTCTTGATATCGACCAGTGCATGGTGGAGAACGCACTGGTAAATAGCAAAGGCACTACGAGCCTAGCCGCCGTAGCCGAGGTAAACAATGCCTCCTATCCTTGCACTTGTAGGTTTGATTCGATGAGCATTGGGTTGTGCGGTCCCTACGGCTAGGGTTTGATTTCTGTTCGTTCGCGATGCAAGTTGCATTTGGTTTTAGTTAGCTTATAAAGCAAAATAAACAAAGCCTTATGATTATGGAAATCTGCATACGCATCACAATTTAGTTTCCTTATGCACCAGCATGTTCATTTGTGGTTTAGATTATTTTCTTAGGGACATGGCTAGCGAGTGCTCGTGCGCCTGCTCGTATGATCCAACACTCTTACCATATATAGAAAATGCAACTGGTCCCTCCACACGCGCTTCCAAAAAAGAAAGCACCATGGTCCCTTGCCACCATCTCCCCCCACGTGATCCTGTTAAATCAGCCTAGATCTTGTCGTCACGTGCATTTGTTGGGGGTTCAAAAATTCTTAAAAGTCATAACTTTTTATTCAAGCGTCGAAATCCAGTTCCATTTTCACCATTGAGTTTCTCACGACGAGTTCTTCAAAACTAGATCCCATATGGGTAGGTTTCGTCAAACTATTTTTTGGGCAACTTTGGGTGCGATGGAGGCAACTATAGTGCTATACGGAAGCAACTTCTTCTTTTTTATCCTGGTAGACTGTGTATTAGGTTGGTTTGCATAAAATAAAAAAAAACACAAAACATCGAACCCCTTTAGTGCTATATACAAAACAACTTCGCTGGACTATGTGTATCTGTGAATTTTGCTAACATTACCCCAACTTGCCTATCACGGCTACTCAGTTGTCTATTTTTTGATGGTTAGTTGCATACGGTTGATGTTCAGTTGCCTATAAATACCTTAAATTGTCTACCATTGATGCCCAGTTGCCTATAGTATTGTGAAGTGGTTTATCATTATGTTTCTAAGTTGCCTACAAATACTTTGAAGTTGCCTCGATTCACCACCAAGTTTCCTACCATGACTAGCAATAGCAGACAAAAAAATAATCAATGATAGATGACATTGTAATATTATAGGCAATATAGAAACAACGACTTATGATCATGAACAATAGAAAACTTAGAAGTACTGATGGGGAAGTTAGGAGAATGTCATACAAAATTAACTAGGACACAAAATGTAGAGAAGTTACCTATTTTTAGCACTAAAGTTGCCTCTAGTAGAAAGAAAGTTGCTTATGAAGATGATGTGATGTTATTTACATCTGTCTTGAAGTTGTTCTCTATTACTATTTCGTTGCTTATTGTTGGTAATTAGTTACTTTTAATGAAGTGAAGTTGCTTCTGTTTAGCACTAAAGTTGCCTCATCTGGCATTAAAGTTGCTTGTTTTTATAACATTAGTACATATCCATGTGGGATTTAGTTTTAAAGAGCTCAAGGCGACTTGGGTAGCCAATACTCACGCACTCAGTAGTGTTGTCGGGCAGACTCCCTCCTAGAAAAGGAAAGCACACAGATCTTATACCATCCATCCCCACATAGTTTCGAAATTTGAAATCATGATAGATGACTAGATCCATAAAAACCTTTTAACATCGTAGGCAACTTAAGTCCCTTACGGACAATTCCCATAGTATTGTAGGAAATTAAGGATCACTCGTAGCCAACTTCGTAGCGACGTAGGAAACTTTGTTTCTGAAGCCATGTTGGAGAAGTTTCCATTATATGGTAAGCAACTTTCACAGTATGGTAGGCAACTAAATAATCTACAACTTAGTTTCTGAACCATGGTAACCACCTATTACACTAGTGCACACAACTAATTAGGAGGCTGCTAGGCGAATTCACTAGTACACACGATGCAATTCTTGTAGCATCAAAGTTGCTGATTTTTAGCACTAAAATTGCCTCATATATCATCAAAATTTCTTTTAAAAAAGTTCAGCAAAACATATTCATATGAGATCTAGTTTTGAGGAGCTTGTCGCGAGGAACCCAATGGTGAAAACGGTTCTTCGTTCTGACATCCGTTTCAAAAGTTGTAGCTTTTTGAAAAAAATTGTAACCGAATAAATAGGTGACGTTAGCACATGCATGTGCATCGGCCGTGGCTATCCACATGCACGTTGACACAGTCCTCACACACTGGCACCAACTGTTGTGTTAAAATAATCAAAGCATGAGCACATGCATGCATCGGACGACTCACGCGCGTGCGCTCGCAACGCCCGATTAGCATAGCTGCGCATTTAAGTATTTAGGTTTTTTTAGGGTATTGTGGTTTAGATTATGATATGTGCTTTATGTTGTCTGATTTTCTTTGTTTGAGTAGGAAATTAAATCCCATTAAAATTGGTCAAATGCCCAACTCCCTCGTAAATATTATATCTAGAAAGTCTATTAAACAACTAGGGTGAAGAATAAGAATAGAGTTAATGACACTTTTGATACATAGACTTACTCTCGATGTATAAATTCATACATAAACTTGAAAAATGACAAAAATCAATCTTACAACTTGTGTTTTGGATATGTTTGATTACATTTCCGTTAACTCTTCCTCTTCGTTAAACACTAAACCCCAGGAGGCCTACGCTCCATACCTGCATGTGGTCCCACCCCAGGTGGCCCACGCTCCATACCTGCATGTGAGTCCCACTTGTCAATAGCAAAGAAGGAACTGGAAACGTAATAAAAATAAACACGCCCAGCTGAATTCAAACTCTCAACGTCACAGCCTACGCAGCAAGCTCTAGTCACTGCCCCACACGAAGCCTTGTGATAATGTATGAGATAGACTATATTTATACTGTTGAGAAAAATAATTGTTTTTTTACAAGTGAGCAAAATAATTGATTTGAAGCCACTAGACACTGCACGGGAAATTTTAAATGTTTTTTTTCTTCATTTCGATTTTTTGCAGGAAGGACCGACAAACGTAGTTTCAGGAAATTTTTGATTTTTTTGTTATTTTTAGTTCAAATTTTTTAAACAAATTCTTAATTAATTTTTTTATAAGTCTATGTATGATGGAGCATCAAAATATTTTTTCGGTTTGCATCAACGTATAGTTTTGGTTTTGTAATTCAAAATTTGGCATGGGGGTTTGCAACTTTGCATTAACGTATTTTTTTTAGTTTTTGAATTCAGAATTTGTTTGAAATTTTTGAAAGAAAAAATGCTGAAAACTTCAAGATTTTCTGGTCCCTTTGGAAAAAACCGAAATCGAAAAAAAGAACTTCATCAAATCCCGTGCAGTGTGTAGTTTTCTCGAATACGCATAAGCACACGTATCATCACATTAGAAAAGAAGCGGCAAAGAAGCCGGGTACAACGCTTTTCGGCCATTACAATGCTAATTATGTGGATTAGCAACCACACACACCCAACGCGAAACTACAAAACATGCATCACTTAGATCAAACACAAGCCGTTGGCCATGAGGCAAATCACAGAGATACCAAGCCGCGTCACAACCAACACCGCAAACCTCTACAACATGACCAAGACCCGAGGCCAATACAAACCAATGTACCCCCACCCATTTGCGCCAGGTGGAGGTCGACAGGTGGAAGGCAGGGCCGGGGCAAACCTAGAGAAGGCGTTGTTGAGAGAGCGCTAGCAATGATGTACATTGTGCCTCCAAGGCTCACACCCAGATGTCGTCGTCGTTTGCATGCTTTTGTATGGATCTAATGTTTATAGTATGAGAGGTCCAAATGCAGAGGAGCAAATTTGAGATGTGGCAAGGGGATCTAACCCGACTTCTCCGCCGCTCCCCACCTCTGCGCCCCTTTCGTCACCACCTTCACTTGGCCGGCTTTGCCGAAAAAGGCTTTCACCCCGCTTTATATATAAAGCACCGATCATGAAGCACCCAGTACAAACACACGCCACTGCAACACACGCACACACCCAGGGCAAGATACATAGGCGCTGAGACAACAACACCACCCCTAGCACTATCGCCACGAAGAGATGAAGCTACATATGACGAACCATGTGCCCCAAGGCGGCGCCTTCAGGAAGGGTACGGCATCGGAGCGCCGCCACCGCCCGATCCAAGGATCAGAGTTTCCCCTGGAGCTGCATGACGGGCAATGAGAGCCGCGACGACGCCTTCAAGAAGGGAACGATCTTCGCCGCCGCCGGTCCATCCGAAGATAGAACAGGTTTCATCTCGGCCAACACTCACCGCCACCAAACGCCACACCCAGGCAACCACGCCGCCCACACGACCATGGTGACCGGGCAGCACCAAGGCACGGGCTCTGCCTAAGAGCACCGCGCTACCACCACCAGGGCCGCGGCCCAGGCATCCAGAACCTTGACACCACCTTACCCGAGACCTGTCGCAACCCCAACAAAAGAGACGAGAGAAAAGGTCCCACCGTTCGCACCCCTGGGCGACCCCCAACATCGAGACCCAATAGGCCGGCCAGAACTGGCATGCACCGACCCGTCTCGCTGCCCCGAGCGCGAGACGAGCTCGATCCTGCAGCACCGAGAGGGGGACGAGGTCAGTCCTACTGCACCGTGCGCGAGACGAGCTCGGTCCGGCTGCACCGTTGATGTCTACTACACAACCTTCTTCTTGTAGACGTTGTTGGGCCTCCAAGTGCAGAGGTTTGTAGGACAGTAGCAAATTTCCCTCAAGTGGATGACCTAAGGTTTATCAATCCGTGGGAGGCGTAGGATGAAGATGGTCTCTCTCAAGCAATCCTGCAACCAAATAACAAAGAGTCTCTTGTGTCCCCAACACACCCAATACAATGGTAAATTGTATAGGTGCACTAGTTCGGCGAAGAGATGGTGATACAAGTGCAATATGGATGATAGATATAGGTTTTTGTAATCTGAAAATATAAAAACAGCAAGGTAACTAATGATAAAAGTGAGCGTAAACGGTATTGCAATGCTAGGAAACAAGGCCTAGGGTTCATACTTTCACTAGTGCAAGTTCTCTCAACAATAATAACATAATTGGATCATAAAACTATCCCTCAACATGCAACAAAGAGTCACTCCAAAGTCACTAATAGCGGAGAACAAACGAAGAGATTATGGTAGGGTACGAAACCACCTCAAAGTTATTCTTTCTGATCGATCTATTCAAGAGTCCGTAGTAAAATAACATGAAGCTATTCTTCGATCTATCATAGATTTTGTACTAGAATAACACCTTAAGACACAAATCAACCAAAACCCTAATGTCACCTAGATACTCCAATGTCACCTTAAGTATCCGTGGGTATGATTATACGATATGCATCACACAATCTCAGATTCATCTATTCAACCAACACAAAGTACTTCAAAGAGTGCCCCAAAGTTTCTATCGGAGAGTCAAGATGAAAACGTGTGCCAACCCCTATGCATAAGTTCACAAGGTCACGGAACCCGCAAGTTGATCACCAAAACATACATCAAGTGAATCACGTGATATCCCATTGTCAACACAGATACGCACATGCAAGACATACATCAAGTGTTCTAAAATCCTTAAAGACTCAATCCGATAAGATAACTTCAAAGGGAAAACTCAATCCATTACAAGAGAGTAGAGGGGGAGAAACATCATAAGATCCAACAATAGTAGCAAAGCTCGCGATACATCAAGATCGTATCACCTCAAGAACACGAGAGAGAGAGAGATCAAACACATAGCTACTGGTACATACCCTCAGCCCCGACGGTGAACTACTCCCTCCTCGTCATGGAGAGCGCCGGGATGATGAAGATGGCCACCGGTGAGGGTTCCCCCCTCCGGCAGGGTGCCGGAACAGGGTCCCGATTGGTTTTTGGTGGCTACAGAGGCTTGCGGCGGCGGAACTCTTGATCTATTCTGCTCCCCGATGTTTTTAGGGTATATGGATATATATAGGCGAAAGAAGTCGGTCAGGGGAGACACGAGGGGCCCATGAGGGTGGGGGGCGCGCCCAGGGGGGGCAAGCGCGCCTCCCTGCCTCGTGGCCACCTCGTTGCTTCCCTGACGTACACTCCAAGTCTCCTGGATTGCTTCCGTTCCAAAAATAACTCTCCCAAAGGTTTCATTCCGTTTGGACTTCGTTTGATATTCCTTTTTTCGAAGCACTGAAATAGGCAAGAAAACAACAATTTGGGCTGGGCCTCCGGTTAATAGGTTAGTCCCAAAAATAATATAAAAGTGTATAATAAAGCCCATAAACATCCAAAACAGATAATATAATAGCATGGAACAATAAAAAAAAAATAGATACGTTGGAGACGTATCAGCATCCCGAAGCTTAATTCCTGCTCGTCCTCGAGTAGGTAAATGATAAAAACAGAATTTTTGATGTGGAATGCTACCTAACATATTTATCAATGATATCTTCTTTATTGTGGCAAGAATATTCAGATCCATAAGATTCAAAACAAAAGTTTAATATTGACATGAAAACAATAATACTTCAAGCATACTAACAAAGCAATCATGTCTTCTCAAAATAACATGGCCAAAGCAAGCTATCCCTACAAAATCATATAGTCTGGCTATGCTCTATCTTCACCACACAAAGTATTTAAATCATGCACAACCCCGATGACAAGCCAAGCAATTGTTCCATACTTTTGATGTTCTCAAACTTTTTCAATCTTCATGCAATACATGAGCGTGAGCCATGGACATAGCACTATAGGTAGAAGAGAATGGTGGTTGTGGAGAAGACAAAAAGGAGACGATAATCTCACATCAACTAGGCGTATCAACGGGCTATGGAGATGCCCATTAATAGATATCAATGTGAGTGAGTAGGGATTGCCATGCAACGGATGCACTAGAGCTATAAGTGTATGAAAGCTCAACAAAAGAAACTAAGTGGGTGTGCATCCAACTTGCTTGCTCACGAAGACCTAGGGCATTTTGAGGAAGCCCATCATTGGAATATACAAGCCAAGTTCTATAATGAAAGATTCCCACTAGTATATGAAAGTGACAACATAGGAGACTCTCTATCATGAAGATCATGGTGCTACTTTGAAGCACAAGTGTGGTAAAAGGATAGTAGCATTGTCCCTTCTCTCTTTTTCTCTCACTTTTTTTAGGCCTTCTCTTTTTTATGGCCTCTTTTTTTTATTTAGTCCGGAGCCTCATCCCGACTTATGGGTGAATCATAGTCTCCATCATCCTTTCCTCACTTGGGACAATGCTCTAATAATGATGATCATCACACTTTTATTTACTTACAACTCAAGAATTACAACTCGATACTTAGAACAAATATGACTCTATATGAATGCCTCCGGCGGTGTACCGGGATATGCAATGACTCATGAGTGACATGTATGAAAGAATTATGAAAGGTGGCTTTGCCACAAATACGATGTCAACTACATGATCATGCAAAGCAATATGACAATGATGAAGCGTGTCATAATAAACGGAATGGTGGAAAGTTGCATGGCAATATATCTCGGAATGGCTATGGAAATGCCATAATAGGTAGGTATGGTGGCTGTTTTGAGGAAGATATATGGTGGGTGTATGATACCGGCGAAAGGTGCGCGGTATTTAGAGAGGCTAGCAATGGTGGAAGGGTGAGAGTGCGTATAATCCATGGACTCAACATTAGTCATAAAAAACTCATATACTTGTTGCAAAAATCTATTAGTTATTGAAACAAAGTATTACGCGCATGTCCCCGACCGCCACTCATAAGGAGGACAATCAATAAATAAATCATGCTCCGACTTCATCACATAACGGTTCACCATACGTGCATGCTACGGGAATCACAAGCTTTAACACAAGTATTTCTCAAATTCACAACTACTCAACTAGCATGACTCTAATATTACCATCTTCATATCTCAAAACAATCATAAGGAATCAAACTTCTCATAGTATTCAATGCACTTTATATGAGAGTTTTTATTATATCCCTCTTGGATGCCCATCATATTAGGACTAAATTCATAACCAAAGCAAATTACCATGCTGTTCTAAAGACTCTCAAAATAATATAAGTGAAGCATGAGAGTTCATCTATTTCTTCGAAATAAAGCCACCGCCGTGCTCTAAAAGGATATAAGTGAAGCACTAGAGCAAACGACAAACTACTCCGAAAGATATAAGTGAAGATCAATGAGTAGTTTAATAATTATGCAACTATGTGAAAACTCGCTAACATTTAAGAATTTCAGATCTTGGTATTTTATTCAAACAGCAAGCAAAGCAAAAGAAAATAAAGTGACGCTCCAAGAAAATAAATTGACGCTCCAAGAAAATAAAGTGACTCTCGATCTATTCTGCTCCCCGATGTTTTTAGGGTATATGGATATATATAGGCGAAAGAAGTCCGTCAGGGGAGCCACGAGGGGCCCACGAGGGTGGGGGGCGCGCCCAGGGGGGCAGGCGCGCCGCCCTGCCTCGTGGCCACCTCGTTGCTTCCTTGACGTACACTCCAAGTCTCCTGGAATGCTTCCGTTCCAAAAATAACTCTCCTGAAGGTTTCATTCCATTTGGACTCCGTTTGACATTCCTTTTCTTCGAAACACTGAAATAGCCAAGAAAACAGCAATTTGGGCTGGGCCTCCGGTTAATAGGTTAGTCCCAAAAATAATATAAAAGTGTATAATAAAGCCCATAAACATCCAAAACAGATAATATAATAGCATGGAAAAATCAAAAATTATAGATACGTTGGAGACGTATCAACCGTGCGCGAGACGAGCTCGGTCCTGCACAACCGGGTGCTAGACAAGCGGTGGACTGCAGCTGGGAGAGGACCAGTCCTCTGATGAGAGTAGCGACCGGGCGACGAGGAGATGGGGCGAAGGTCGAAATGGTCCAAACACAGACGAGCCGGCGCTGGAGAAGCCGGCCGCTGCCCCGGGCAGATCCGTCGAGTCACCGTGAAGCCGCCACGACACCGGGAGGCCACCCTCCGGACCTCCCCACGCCGCCGCCCACGGCCGGAGCAGCGGCCATGCCCGGGCGCTGCCCTACCCGCGTCGCCTGGCGAACTCCAAGCGCCGGAGCCGCCGAGCACGCACCACCAGAGCCATGCGCCGTCGGCCGACCCCCAACACTAGGCCGAACGCGGCCCATGCTGCCGTGAGGTTAGCTCTGGCTGGGACGCCGGTAGCCATCCCCGACCTCGGCCCGCACCACTGTTGGGGAAAGCAGTAATTTCAAAATTTTTCCTACGATCACGCAAGATCTATCTAGGAGAAGCATAGCAACGAGCAGGGAGAGTGTGTCCATGTACCCTCGTAGACCGAAAGCGGAAGCATTATATCAACGCGGTTGATGTAGTCGTACATCTTCATGATCCGATCGATCCTAGCACCGAACGTACGGCACCTCCGTGTTCAGAACACGTTCAGCTCGATGACGTCCCTCGCACTCTTGATCCAGTTGAGGCCGAGGGAGATTTCCATCAGCACAACGGCGTGGCGATGGTGATGATGAAGTTACCGGCGCAGGGCTTCGCCTAAGCACTACGACGATATGACCGAGGTGTGTAACCGTGGAGGGGGGCACCGCACACGGCTAAGAGAAACTTAGATGTTATCTAGGGTGCCCTCTTGCCCACGTATATAAAGGAGGGAGGGGGAGGCCGGCCGGCCCTAGGGGGCGCGCCCAAAGAGGGGAGTCCTACTAGGACTCCAAGTCCTAGTAGGATTCCACTTTGGTGGAAGGGGGGAAGAAGGAAGGAGAGGGAGATCGGGAGAGGGAAAGAGGGGCCGCGCCCCCTCCCCTAGTCCTATTCGGACTTCCCTTGGGGGGAGGGGGGCGCCACCTCCTGGCTGCTGCCCTCTCTCCCCTAAGGCCCACTAAGGCCCATTGCTTCCCCGGGGGGTTCCGGTAACCCCTCCGGCACTTCGGTTTTACCCGAAACTTATCCGGAACACTTCCGGTGTCCGAATAACATGGTCCAATATATCAATCTTTATGTCTCGACCATTTCGAGACTCCTCGTCATGTCCGTGATCTCATCCGGGACTCCGAACAATCTTCGGTCATCAAATCACATAAACTCATAATACAAATCGTCATCGAACGTTAAGCGTGCGGACCCTACGGGTTCGTGAACTATGTAGACATGACCGAGACACATCTCCGGTCAATAACCAATAGCAGAACCTGGATGCTCATATTGGCTCCTACATATTCTACGAAGATCTTTATCGGTCAAACCGCATAACAACATATGTTGTTTCCTTTGTCATCGGTATGTTACTTGCCCGAGATTTGATCGTCGGTATCCTCATACCTAGTTCAATCTCGTTACTGGCAAGTCTCTTTACTCGTTCCGTAATGCATAATCCCGCAACTAACTCATTAGTCACATTGCTTGCAAGGCTTATAGTGATGTGCATTACCGGGAGGGCCCAGAGATACCTCTCTGACATTCGGAGTGACAAATCCTAATCTCGATCTATGCCAACTCAACGACACCATTGGAGACGCCTGTAGAGCATCTTTATAATCACCCAGTTACGTTGTGACGTTTGATAGCACACTAAGTGTTCCTCCGGTATCTGGGAGTTGCATAATCTCATAGTCATAGGAACATGTATAAGTCATGAAGAAAGCAATAGCAATCACTACAAAAAAATACACTTCCGTGATGATACGTGTTTGTCACAGTAGGTCACGTTTTCTGTCATGCATGTACATCCATGACAAATTTATGACAGAATCAAGATAGTCATACCTGTGTCGTCGTAGAAGTGTTCCATGACATTACCAAAATTATCATCACGGAAGTGTCCACTTCCATGACGATAAATCACGCGTCACAGAAGTGCTTTCGTCAAGGGTGACCGACACGTGGCATCCACCGTAACGGAATGCCGTTAAGCTATCGGGTCCGATTTTGGATCCGATAACCCGTTAACAGCCCTGACCAATGAGGACTTTCCACGTGTAAAATTCTGATTGGCTGACGGAAACACGTGTCAGCTCCGCGTTGGCACAGGTGTCACTCATCCAATGGGCGAGATGCGCCTATGATATGCTGACACGTGGACCGGCCCAAAAGTGGCCCATAAAGTTTAAATGGGCCGGCCCAACTAAAGGCCCACAAGATTTTGCGGTCCATAATGGGCCAGCCCAGCAAAAGGCCCATGAGATTTTGCGTATCATAATGGGCCGGCCCAGCTAAAGGCCAACGAGATTTTGCGGGCCATAATGGGCCGGCCCAGCTAAAGGCCCGCGAGATTTTGCGGGCCATAATGGGCCGGCCTAGCTAAAGGCCCGCGAGATTTTGCGGACCATAATGGGCCGGCCCAGCTAAAGGCCCAACATTCTCAATTAAGGCCCGTACAGCTAGTGTCAAATCGGCCCATCAACGACCTGTCCTAAACTTGTCATCATCGTGGCTCATGGTCACTTCTGGCCCGTTAATAGTCCGCTAAGTATATGGGCCGAATTACGGCCCGGTGTATTTCCGGCCTGTTAAAGGTCCTGCTTCATTTGGGCCCATTTACAGGCCATTGAAACTTTCGGCCCATAAACGACCGTGAAGGATTTGGGTCATATTCGGCCATGTCTGATATTCGGCCTGTTAGAGGCCCACTATAGATTTGGGCCACTTTCGGCCTGTTGTGATTTTCGGCCTATTAACGTCGGACGAAATCCATGGGCCATATGTGTCCCAATGTCACATCGGGCCCATTAACGACCCATATAAAAATGACGATAATCTAGCCCGACCGAACTTCCGGCCTGTTAAAGGCCCATGTATTAGGTCGGCGCATTTACGACCCGTCCGAATTTCGGCCTGTGAAAGATCCGCATCGTAAATGGGCCCAATCTCACTTTCGGTCTTTTAAAGGCCCATGTTTTTTATGGGCTCGAGATATTTACACCTGTAAACGGCCTATTGTTACTGAGGGCCCAAATTACGTTTAGGCCTGTTAAAGGCCCACTATGGGCACAAGCCTACCAGAAAAATATGAAATCTTATGCTGATTTAGGCCCAGATATTTTTAGTGGGCTACATGCAAATTTCGGCCCATAATCGTTTTTAGCCCAATTGGAATGGGCCCGACGAATGTTGGCATGTTGGGCTCCTACGAAGCTTTCGGCCTAATACATTACTAAGATAAACCTACACTATACAAAAATAGCGTCATAATTATTGCAGCCTTTGGCAGCATCATAAATGCTGTATCACAACAAAAGGCCTGTTGGCATAAAGTTTACAGTCCTTGCAGATAAAAGCACCATCAGATGTATAGAAGCACAGATCATTTGACCTGAGTGCTAATGTTTCAGGCTGTAGAATCTGATGGAGCAGCACGATCTTCACCTTTTTTCCGCCATTGCTCTTGAACAATGAAGTGAATGTCTGATAGTCTGGTTTCAAAACCATTCCTATCTTGACGACATTTGTCAACCACTATTCTTGTTTCCAAAACGACGTCCATTAGGGATTGGACTTGTGTCTGGAGCACAGATATATCACTCTGTCTAGCAGGAAGATTTTGTTCAGTAGGCGATTTGGACGAGGTTACCTTGACAACCAACCTAGAATTACGTAGGAAGGTGCTTTTTGCACTTAGTGGAGAGATACTGATGCACTGCAGCAAGAGGTGACATTGTGCCTGTGGTAGCCTCGTCACCTTCAGGTGGTTGTGGCTGTTCAATCATTTTTTCCATAGCTTCCTGAAAGTTTGAACTTGTAGATTAGTGTACCAGATAAGTTACTAATGAGACAAAAACAAACAAAGTAGGTTACACGTTTATACATAACTTATCTTGGTGAACTACTGTAATACATTAGCATGTATTGTAGTGCCAACTACATAATAAATTCACTTTCGGAACATATGTCCATGTAGCATGCCTACTGTATTGTCTATTACCTCACATTCGTTGACATCTAAGGATAAAGAGACATGGTTTAAAGTAGGATGAACATAGTATGACATCATTCATATCATGGGCAAACAAATATAAAACAAACAGGCTATTTTATCATTGTGTGCGCACGTGAACATAACAACTAGAATACAGATCAAGGCCAAAAGAATATCCTTCATCTCTTTTAAACCATGTAAGGTTAAATGATACGTTAAGACAACTGTGTATAAAAGTGAACAGAGTAACTGACATTGGTTGCAAACCAAGTAGTTAAATGAACACATCACAGTACCAATCAGTTCAAAGGCAGGAGGAGTAAGGACTTACAACAACGGCTTGAACTGGTGTGCTCATGCCCTTCATCTTGCTGGTGTGGCAATCCTTGAAGATTTGCACTGCATTCGGTTCAGGTTCTTTTTGGTCCGCACAGGCTTTCCTCTGTATTTGGAACAAGTCAATATAGATATGATAATATGGCACAGAAAAAAGAAGGAAGTAGCAGCTATTTACAAGAGCCTCGCAGTGTGCAATATAGCTACGAGATCCTGTTGTCTGTTGGAATTTCACTTTAGAACGGTTGGTCTTGTTCTTCAAACAGTTAGCCTAGAAGAAGATACACTTGTAAGGCACATACATAAATACAAGTTCAATATGTGGTCTGATCAAATACATATAGCCTACCTGATACTTTGCATCAGACCAGTGTTTAACGAGGGCTGTCCAGTCTTCATCTGTAATATATTCCACTGGAGATGTTTGGGCGATTTCATTGTTAGCCTTGCCTTCAAAGTGAGATTTTCTAAGGTGGTACTGATACTGTCGCAGAGCAGACTGAAAAACATGAGTGCATGCTTGTTTAGTTGCATCATCTTTCGGATCCAACTTGAACCTCATCTGTTGAAAAAAGAATGTGGGTCTTATTAGGAGGAAGCTAGAAAGTATGGGACAGAGCAAGACAATATTACTAATTGCGATGAATAACATTACTTACGGATAAATGGTCAAGGAAGGTGTTAAACTGGGTATTGTCTTTCTCATTCCTGTACTGGATCCACGTTGGGAGGATACATGCATGACACCTAACGGCAACGACTGCCTCTGATACTAACTTGGCTGACTTTGTAGCATCACGTGGCCTTTTTAAACCTGCCTCAAAATGGATCTCCATTCTTCCTCCTTTAGATTTTGTTAATCTGTCAAGCATTATCCCTGATGTCTATTTCCGCTTGCGTCGTGGTGCTAGTTCAACAACGAATATGGAAAGTGTTAGTGTACATCAAACTGAGAGAGTACATATAAAGGAGCATGCAACTGCAACTTGACTCGGTCAGGTACCGTCTTGGTGTTGATGCTCATGAGGTTCATCTGATCTTGCCAGGTCCTGTTGTGTCAGCAGTGCTTTGGAAGTAGTGTTAGGTGTGAAGGCAGCTTGGGAACTGGCCAGTTCCGGAGCAAACGAACGAGTAACTCGTTGAGATGCTGGTACAGTTGAAGCGGATGCTGCAGCTGGTGGAGCAGGTGATACTGTGTTTGTAGATTTAGCCGGTGGACTTGGACCTTCTACTGCACTATAAGTACCAGCAGAATCTGGACGGCAGATCCTTTTCCGTTTCACCCGACGAGTAACACCACTCCCTACTATATTATTTTCCTTGCTATTTTTTGACTCTGCCATGTCAAGCCGTACCCACAACACAAAAGAATAAAATCGCTCTTCAGAACTCATTGATGCATGATACAGACAAGCAATACTTTGATGTAAGACAACCGTATGAGGATGGAATATGTAAGAAAAATAGGACGGCATGACATATTCACAACTACGATGTGTAAACTAAGCAGAAGGATTTTCAAGAAAATAGAAGTAATGCAAGCTAGACACCATATGAAAGATGCAACCAATATTACTCTGCCAAGTTAAAAGTGTCTTGTCATAAGTGGCAATTCGAAAAATTAGAAGCAGTACAACATAGAAATCAATGCAAGATGCAACCACTATCAAACTGCCATGTTAAAAGTGTCAATCATGAGTGACTGATGCGGGATACACAACAGCACTACTTTGATGTAAGAACATGGTATGATAGATAGATGCAGTGTATTCTAGACACAGAACGCCATGTCATATGCACATGTATAACGTATGAACTCAGCAGGTGCAATTTAATCAAAATAGAAGAAATACAGGCTAGACAACATATGCAACATGAAACCAATTATCACACTGTCAACTTAGAGCAAGCACCTGCGATGGTGGAGTACGGGAGATGAACTCATCATGTAGACTTGGGACTTCAACTTCATTAGCAGTAGCAGTGGCAAATCTAGAGAGTCTCTGTTTGCGTCGGTGCGGAGGACCACCAACATCCCCTAACTTAGTCTTTTCCTTCCTATTTTCTGATATTGCCTTATGAAGTCAAAACCACAAGAAGATGAATAAAATTAGCTCTGCATAACTGGTTGATGCATGATACAGACGAACACTACTTTGATGTAAGGCAAGCGCAGGATAGGAGGATGGAGTATATACAAAAAAATACAGCGTTTCATATTCACACGTACGATAGGAGGATGGAATATGTATGAAAAAACAGTAAGCGGAAGGCATTTCAACAAAATTAGAAGAAATGAAAGCTAGGCACCATATGAACATGCAACCAATATCACTCTATCAGGTAAAAAGTGTCTCGTCGTAAGTGCCATTTCAAGAAATTAGAAGCAGTACAAGCTAGAAGACAATGCAAGATGCAACCTACATCACAGTCCCAAGTTAAATGTGTCTTATGGGTAAGTGATCGTTGCAGGTATAAGTTGTAAGCTACGCAGATGCAATTCAACATAATCAGAAGCAATACAAACTAGACATCATACGGAAAACGCAACCACATATAACAGTTCCAAGTTAGAGCAAGCACCTGTGATGGTGGAGTAGGGGAGATGTGCTCATCATGTACACGTATGTTCTAGAAACAGGAACACGTGTCATATTCACATGCATTATGTGTAAAGTAAGCAGATGCAATTCAACAAAGTTAGAAGCAATACAAGCTAGACATCATACGCAACATGCAACCACATATAATAGTGCTAAGTTAGAGCAAGCACCTGTGATGGTGGAGTAGGGGAGATGTGCTCATCATGTACACGTATGTTCTAGAAACAGGAACACGTGTCATATTCATAGGCATTATGTGTAAAGTAAGCAGATGCAATTCAACAAAGTTAGAAGCAATACAAGCTAGACATCATACGCAACATGCAACCACATATAGTAGTGCCAAGTTAGAGCAATCACCTGTGATGGTGGAGTAGGGGAGATGTGCTCATCATCTACACGGCTACGTTAACTGTCTAGCCTTGCGTTGTCTTGCGAATCTTGTTGGGAGGATGGCGGAGTAGAATCTGTAGAGAACCTCCGTTTCAGTTGCTCGGAAGGACCACCATCATCCAATGCCTTGCCAATTTCCTTCAGCTTTATTGATTTTGCATTGTGAGGTCAAACCGACAAGAAAAAGGAATATAATTCGCTCTTCAGAACTTATTCATGCATGATACTGACGAACACTACTCTGATGAAAGGCAAAGTCATGATACGAGGATGGAATATGTACGCAAAAATGGACGGCTTGACATATTCACACCTATGATGTGGTAACTAAGCAGAAGGCACTTCAACAAATTAGAAGCACTGCAAACTAGACACCATATGAAAGGTGCAATCAATATCACTCTGCCAAGTTAAAATTGTCTCGTCATAGGTGGCGTTCATCAAACTAGAAGCAATACATGCTAGAAATCATATTCAAGACACAAACCAATATCACACTGCCAACTTAAAGGTGTTCCATCATAAGTGACCGATGCAGGATACACAAGAAGAGTAGTTTCATGTAAAACATGGTGTGATAGACAGATATAGTATGTACCAAAAACAGGAAAGCGTGTCATATTCACACGTATCATGTGTAAGCTAAGTAGATGCAGTTTACACTAATTAGGAGCAATACAAGCTAGACACCATATGCAACATGCAACCAGATATCACACTGCCAAGTTAGAGCAAGCACCTTGGATGATGGAGTAGGGGAGCGGAGACTTGGACTTTGTAATGCACTATCAGTACAAGGAGAATCGGTACAGATGCTCTGTAATGCCCCGGATTCGATGCGCCAGGTGTCTTCTAGTTATTCGCCTTCGTTGCCATGTCATTTGCTTGCGTGTTGCATTTTGCCATGTCATCATCTGCATTGCATCCTCATGTTTTCAAAACTTGCATCCGGCCTTTTCCCCGTTGTCCATTTCGCGATCCGACGCACTCGCCCGCACCTGTCGCCCCTCTCAGACCTTGTTTCGCGAGCGGGAGGAAAACGTTCTCGGAATGGGTCAAGATTTGCCGAGTGGCCTTGGTATATCACCGGTAGACCGCCCGTCAAATTTCGTTCCATTTGGAGGTCGTTTGATGCCCCAACGGTTAACCGCATAGCCCGAAACCCCCTTCTCTTTGCAGCCCAGCACCCCTTCACCACAGCCCACTAGCCCATCAAACTCCCCTCCATGATCTCCGCCGTTCGATCACGATCGTGTGGGCGAAAACCGCTCCTCATTTGGACTCTCCTAGCTCCCTCTACCTATAAATATGTGACTCCCCGCGAAAATTCGCAGACGAAACCCTAGCCCCGCTCCCCTCGCGCCGCCGGACATGTCCGCTCCCTCGCCGGACACGTCCTCCCCGCCGCCGCAGCCAACCACGGGCCGCCACGTGTCCCCGCCGCCGCGGACCCGCTCGGCCCCGGCGCGGCCCGCCCGAGCCCATCAGGGCCCGACCCCGAGCCCGCCGGCCGCCCTCTCCGCCGCCTCGCTCCCCGCCGACGCGCCTCCCGCGCCCTCCGGCCGCCTCGCCGCCACCAGACCCCGCGGCTCCTCCGCGCCCCCCGGCCGGATCCGCCCCGCCGTGCGCCGCCCTCCGCCTTCACGCCGTGCGCCGCCGCCCTCCGCCGCCGGCGTCTGGCCTCTGCCGCCGGCGCCCTGAGCGCCCGTGCCCGCGCCTCGCCGTCCTTGCCGCATCGCCGTCCCGCGCCTCCTCGCGCCCAGATCCGGCTAGATCCGGTCGGGGAGAGGCCCCGCCGCCGCGCCCCATCGCCGGAACTCCCTCGCCGGCGTTCCCGCGACCTCTTCGGCCCGTCAGCCGCCGGCGTTGACCTCCGCTGCCGGCCGGGATCCCTCCGTCCAGATCCGGCCCGAGCCCTCCAACCAAACGGCCCCGCTGCACCGCTCCGTCCCGGAACCGCCTCATCCAACTTCGTCCCGAGAGGAGGTTATTTTCTCCAAGTCCCCAGAAATCAGCATTATGTGTGCATATTCATCATGCCATAACTTCATGGTCGGTGCACCGATTTGTGCATATAATATGTCAAAATGTTCTTTGTGAGATGCTCTTCATTTTGTTACATTATGCCATGCTTGTTTGAGTTCATATTGATGCGCTAATCATCGTTGCAAGAGTGATATATGATGTTAACTGCTGTCTGTTAACAGAACTTTGTGATTTGCCGTTTTCATTGCATTTTGTGTGTGCATCCTATGAGTTTGATGTCTACACGTGTTTTGCACTACATTATGCCATCTTTACAGGGGTGCTTGTCTTATATTTTTGTGATCTATGTGGTGACTAGCACAAGCTCGCAAAGTAGCCTCGATGATGTTCCTGATTTCTGTGACTTAGTCATTTCTGCTAAGTCCGAGTCTGTTATATTTTGTTGCTATGTTTCCATGCTGCTACCATGAGTTCTATGCATCATCTGGAGATGTTAACTAAGAATGTTTTGTTATAAATGTTATGCTCTATCCATCCATGTCCTTGGTTGCATTTATAGCCTACTGTAGCTTGTCGTAATCTTGCTCCAAACTTGCTAAACAATGTTGCTGTCAGCCTGTTAACATTACGTTCAGTGTGTCCATATGTTTTGCTAGTGATCCATGCACCCTATGTGTATGCTATTGCCATGTTTAGCTCCATAAATGTGTCTTCTTACTGTTGGTCATCTTGTCATGCCATGTATTGCTATGTGGTGAGTTGTACAAGCTCCCCAACATGCCTACTTATCGTTGTTTCTGCCATGTACTGTTATTTTCACCAAGTCTGATTCTGTCATGTTACTTGCCATGTTTGCATTGATGATACCATATTTTCTGTTGATCTTTGGAATAAGTTCAGTAAGGAAGTGTTGTTAAGTGCTTTTAGTACTAGCATTCCATGCTTAAGTTTGACATGAGAGCTTGCTGTAACTTTTTGTTTGATAGCTCTAAACTTTGCAACCTGATATTATTTCTGCCATGTCCAGTGATTTCTGCCAAGTCTGTGAAACTGTTATTATTTGCAATCTTGCCATGTCCTTTTGAGCATGTTCTAGTGATTTCTGGAGATAGCTCAGTGTTCATGTTTTGTCATACTTTACCTGTACATCAGGTTCATGCCTTTTTGTTTCATGTTGAGGTGTTTTAGCATATTGTTTTGATGCTTGCTAGATGCCTAGTTGCTGTTTTGGACAGCTTGTCCTTTAAACTTGTTTCATGTGTATGTGTTGCACCGTTGCTCCGTTTTGAGCATGCTCTATATGAAACTTGCTTAGAATTGCATGTAGTTTCATCTTACCTTGTTGCATCCATGTCTTGAGTGTGTTTGCTTGATGTTTATATGCATTTTGCATCAATGCCATGTTTAACTTGTTTTGCTCATATCTTCTAGGCCGTAGCTCCGAACTAAATGAACTTTATATGTAACTTGGCTAGAATTTCGTGTAGATCATCATGGTGCATTTTAACTTGCTGTTTAACAACTTGAACATAAGGTTTATTCAGATCTGGACCAATTTCAAAATTTGCATATGAGGACTCACCAGAATTGTTATATGTTGTTTCCGTCCTCATTTAAACTTGCTTTGATGTGTTATTCTTGCATGCATCATCTCTTGCCATGAGTAGCTTCATCTAGCCTTGTCATGCATCATACTTGGTTGAGCATCATGTCTTGTTTATGTGTTGCGTGTTTACCATGTTGTTTGCTTCTTTCCGGTTGTGCTTCTTCTCGATAGTTCCTATTTTGTTGCGATCATGAGGATTCACTACGCTTGGTTCGTCTTCATGGCTTCATCTTCTTCATGGAATTCGTTCTTCTTCCTAGCGGGATTTCAGGCAAGATGACCGTCACCTTGGATCTCATTACTATCATTGCTATGCTAGTTGCCTCGATGCTATCGCTATGCCGCGTTACCTGCCACTTGCTTATCAAGCCTCCCAAATTGCCATGAACCTCTAACCTTTGTCACCCTTCCTAGCAAACCGTTGTTTGGCTATGTTACCGCTTTTGCTCAGCCCCTCTTATAGCGTTGCTAGTTGCAGGTGAAGATGAAGTTTGCTCCATGTTGGATTATGTTTATGTTGGGATATCACAATATCTCTTATATTATTAATGCATCTATATACTTGGTAAAGGGTGGAAGGCTTGGCCTTATGCCTGGTGTTTTGTTCCACTCTTGCCGCCCTAGTTTCCGTCATATCAGTACTATGTTCCCGGATTTTGCGTCCCTAACGCGGTTGGGTGTTATGGGAACCCCTTGACAGTTCGCTTTGAATAAAACTCTTCCAGCAAGGCCCAACATTGGTTTTACATTTACCTAACAACCTAAGCCTTTTTCCCTTGGGTTTCCGGAGCCCGAGGGTCATCTTTATTTTAGCCCCCCCGGGCCAGTGCTCCTCTGAGTGCTGGTCCAAACCGATCGATGTCCGGCGCCCCCTGGGCAACCAGGGTCTATGCCAACCCGACGTCTGGCTCATCCGGTGTGCCCTGAGAACGAGATATGTGCAGCTCCTATCGGGATTTGTCGGCACATCGGGCGGCTTTGCTGGTCTTGTTTTACCATTGTCGAAATGTCTTGTAACCGGGATTCCGAGACTGATCGGGTCTTCCCGGGAGAAGGAATATCCTTCGTTGATCGTGAGAGCTTATAATGGGCTAAGTTGGGACACCCCTGCAGGGTTTGAACTTTCGAAAGCCGTGCCCGCGGTTATGTGGCAGATGGGAATTTGTTAATATCCGGTTGTAGTAAACTTGAAGTAAACTCTTCTAAAATACACCAACCGTGTGCGTAACCATGATTGTCTCTCTTCGGGGTTGTTCGAGAGGAGAACACGGTTTTGGGTTATGTTTGACGTAAGTAGGAGTTCAGGATCACTTCTTGATCATTACTAGTTGATGACCGCTAGCGTTGCTTCTCATATCGCTCTTATTTGCGTAAGTTAGCCACCATACTTTGCTTAGCCGCTGCTGCAACCTCACCACCTTACCCCTTCCTTACCCATTAAGCTTTGCTAGTCTTGATACCCATGGTAATGGGATTGCTGAGTCCTCGTGGCTCACAGATTACTACAACACCAGTTGCAGGTACAGGTTTTGCGATGATCATGACGCGAGAGCGATGTTACTTGTTTTGGCGTTCTTCTGCTTCTTCGATCAAGGGATAGGTTCCAGGTCGGCAGCCTGGGCTAGCAGGGTGGATGTCGTTTGAGTTTCTGTTTATGTTTCATCCGTAGTCGGATGTTGTTCTCATGTATGTTGATGTATCCTTGGGCGTTTGTGCCTTATGTATGTATCCCCATCTATTATGTAATGGTACGATGTAATGATATCCACCTTGCAAAAGCGTCTCCAATATGCGCTTCTATCCTTAGTGGGACCTTCGAGTTCCTTTAGGATAGGGTCGCATATTGGGCGCGACATGCTCCATTTACGTTGCTGCAGAGGACCACCATCATCGCCTTCCTTACTCTTTTCCTTCCTCTTTCTTGATTTTGCCTTGTCAAGTCAAACCAACAAGAAAAAGGAATAAAATTTGCTCTTCAGAACTCATTGATGCATGATACTGACGAACACTACTCTGCTGAAAGGCAAAGTCATGATACGAGGATGGAATATGTACGAAAAAATGGACGGCTTGACATATTCACACCTATGATGTGGTAACTAAGTAGGAGGCACTTCAACAAATTAGAAGCACTGCAAACTAGACACCATATGAAAGGTGCAATCAATATCACTCTGCCAAGTTAAAACTGTCTTGTCGTAGGTGGCGTTCATCAAACTAGAAGCAATACATGCTAGAAATCATATTCAAGACGCAAACCAATATCACACTGCCAACTTAAAGGTGTTCCATCATAAGTGACTGATGCAGGATACACAAGAAGAGTAGTTTCATGTAAGAACATGGTGTGATAGACAGATATAGTATGTACCAAAAACAGGAAAGCGTGTCATATTCACACGTATCATGTGTAAGCTAAGTAGATGCAGTTTACACTAATTAGGAGCAATACAAGCTAGACACCATATGCAACATGCAACCAGATATCACACTACCAAGTTAAAGCAAGCACCTTGGATGGTGGAGTAGGGGAGTGTAACACCCCGGATGTAACTTTCCATTTTTGTAGCTCCAACTCTTGCCATTTTCGGCTATGTGTTATGATATTCCCTCCATGGTTAGGTTTTGTTTTCGTTTTGCATTTTGTTCATGTCATGCATCTCATATCATGTGCATTGCATTTGCATACGTGTTCGTCTCATGCATCCGAGCATTTTCCCCGTTGTCCGTTTTGCAATCCGGCACTCCCACCTCCTCCGGCGCACCCCTCTTGTTTCTTTTCGTGAGTGGGTGTTGAGCGTTCTCGGAATGGACCGAGGCTTGTCTAGTGGCCTTGGTATACCACCGGGAGACCACCGGTCAAGTTTCGTTCCATTTGGAGGTCGTTTGGTACTCCAACGGTTAACCGGGTAACCGCAAAGTCCGTTTGTGTGTGCAGAAAAAACCCCTCTCTAAACAGCCCAAAACCCAGCAAACTCACTTCCATGCTCTAGGTCGTTCGATCACGATCGTGTGGGCAAAAACCGCACTCCATTTGGAGTCTCCTAGCTCCCTCTAGCTATATATATGCATCCCTCCCGAAATACATTCGCAGTCCAAACCCTAACCCGCTCCTCCGTGCCGCCGGACGTGTCCGCCCGGGGCCGGACACATCGCCGCCGCCTGCCCCAGCCACTCAGAGGGCGACACGTGTTGCCTCCGTACGCCGCGCCGCCGCGGCCCGGGAAGCCCGCGTTCGGCCCCCGCCGGGCCAGTCTTCCTCGCCGCGAGCCCGCAACGCCTCGCCGCCCGTAGCCCGCGCCCCCGCGCCGCCGAGGCCGAGCGCCGCCGCCTCCGCACCGTCGCCGCCGGCGCCACGCCGCCGCCGCGGCTCCAACCGCACCGGCGCCTCGGTGCCTGCGCCGCCGCCTCCTCCTCCTCCGTTCGCCGGCGCCGCCCCTCCTCCGAGCTCCCCTCCTCCTCTCCGCCCGAGCCGGCGTCTCCCCGAGCTCCGGCCGCCGCGCCTTTGAACTCCGGCCAGATTCCGATCCAAGAACCCGCAGGGTTGACTTTCTCCTCTCCCCGAATTTCCCTAAGTCATAATATTTTTATAATACATGCCTATGTTCAGTGCATCATAACTCTTTGCATATAGCTCCGTTTCGTGCGTGTAATATATCGAAATGTTCGTCTCTAGATGCTCTTAATTTTGTTCCATTGGGTCATGTTCATTTGAGTCCATCTTGATTCCCAAATCTCTAGTGCAAGAGTGCTAGTTGCTGTTATCTGCTGTTACTTATCAGAACTTGAGGATTTGTTATTTTTTTTGCATTTAATCTGTGCATCTTATGGGCATGAGATCTACATATGTTTTGATGTATGCCATGCCATATTTACAGAGGTGTATGACATGTATTTTTGTGATCTATGTGGTGACTAGCACAAGCATGCAAACTAGGCTCCGTAATGTTTCGGATTTCAGGGACTTAGTGATTTCTCTAAGTCTTTGTCTGCTGTTATTTTGTTGCTATGTATCCATGTGGTTACAGAGAGATCTATGCTCCTTTTGGAGATGTTCAGTAAGGATGTTTTGTAGATATTGTTGTAATTGATCCATGTATGCATTTTTTTGCAATTATAGAGGGCCATAGCATGACTCAATCTTGCTCTACTTTTGCTATAAAATATTTCTGGCAGATTGTTAACATGATATCCAATTTTGCCAAGCTTGTTGTAGTTGTTTCATACATGCTATGTATTTGCTCTTGCCATGGATAGCTTCATAAACATGCCATATTTCTGTAGGTATGCTTGTTTTGTCATGCATTGCTTGGTGGTGAGTGCATCAAGCTCACCAAGATGCCTTCATATTATTGTTTCTGCCATGCTCTGTTTTCTGCTAAGTCTGAAACCTGTTAACAAAACTTGCTATGTTTACAAGGTTGCCATCATATCTTCTGGTCCTTTTTGGCCTATGGTCAGTAAGGGACTTTTGTCATATGCATTTAGTAGAATACTGCCATGCCTTGTTTTGCCATGTTAAGTTCCTGTAGCATATTGATTTTGTGCTCTGAACATTGCTACCTGATGCTGTTTCAGGCATGTCCAGTAATTTCTGCAAGTCTGTGAACCTGTTATCTTTTGCACTTTTGCCATGCTTGTTTGAACCTGTTATGTTGTGAACTAGCCGTATCTTAGTGTTCATCTTTTGTCAAGCATCTCCTATAGATTACTGCCATATACTTTGTTGCTATGTTGGAGTGCTGTAGCATTATTACTTGTTGCATTTTAAGTACTATCATGCTGTTAATCGCAGATTCGTGTGATTCTTGTTTTGCTTGCCATTTGCAAACCGTGCATCCGTTTCCTGTGATCTTTATATCGATTTTGACCGAAATCATCTCATCTTTCCAGTGGCATGCTTGGTTTTCCAAGTTACTTCCTTGTTCATCATTTTCCTTCCGGAGCACGCATATGCATCGCATACCACATCTCGCATATCATACATATTTTGCATCATGTTGCTTGTGCATTTCTCGTGATTGATTGTGGTTACGTTGCTTGTGTTCTTGTTTTGGGTAGAGCTGGGAGACGAGTTCGTGAATGAGGAACCTGTTGAGTACACTTACGAGGATCAAGCTTTCGACAACTCTGAGAACCTTGCAGGCAAGATGACCATACCCTCGAAATCACTTCTATCTTCGCTTTGCTAGTTGTTTGCTCTACTGCCATGCTGCGCTACCTACCACTTGCTATATCATGCCTCCCATATTGCCATGTCAAGCCTCTAACCATTCTTTTCCTAGCAAACCGTTGTTTGGCTAAGTTACCGCTTTTGCTCAGCCCTTCTTATAGCGTTGCTAGTTGCAGGTGAAGTTGAAGTTTGTTCCATGTCGGAACATGGATATGTTGGGATATCACAATATCTCTTATTATATTAATGCATCTATATATATTTGGTAAAGGGTGGAAGGCTCGGCCTTATGCCTGGTGTTTTGTTCCACTCTTGCCGTCCTAGTTTTCCGTCATACCGGGATTATGTTCCTTGAGTTTGCGTTCCTTACACGGTTGGGTGATTTATGGGACCCCCTTGACAGTTCGCCTTGAATAAAACTCCTCCAGCAAGGCCCAACTTTGGTTTTACCATTTGCCACCTAAGCCTTTTCCCCCGGGTTTTCGCGAGCCCGAGGGTCATCTTTATTTAAACCACCGGGCCAGTGTTCCTCTGAGTGCTGGTCCAAACTAGAGCCACTTGCAGCGCCACCTTGGGGAAACTCGAGGATTGGTTTTAGTTGTATGTAGTGTTCATCCGGTGTGCCCTGAGAACGAGACATGTGCAGCTCCTATCGGGATTTGTCGGCACATTCGGGCGGCTTTGCTGGTCTTGTTTTACCATTGTCGAAATGTCTTGTAAACCGGGATTCCAAGACTGATCGGGTCTTTCCGGGAGAAGGTTTATCCTTCGTTGACCGTGAGAGCTTATGATGGGCTAAGTTGGGACACCCCTGCAGGGTATTTTCTTTCGAAAGCCGTGCCCGCGGTTATGAGGCAGATGGGAATTTGTTAATGTCCGGTTGTAGAGAACTTGTCACTTGACTTAATTAAAATACATCAACCGCGTGTGTAGCCGTGATGGTCTCTTCTCGGCGGAGTCCGGGAAGTGAACACGGTTTGAGTTATGAATGACGTAAGTAGGAGTTCAGGATCACTTCTTGGTCATTACTAGAATATGACCGTTCCGTTGCTTCTCTTCTCGCTCTCATTTGCGTATGTTAGCCACTATATATGCTTAGTGCCTGCTGCAGCTCCACCTCATTACACCATCCTTTCCTATAAGCTTAAATAGTCTTGATCTCGCGGGTGTGAGATTGCTGAGTCCTCGTGACTCATAGATTCTACCAAAATAGTTGCAGGTGCCGACGATGCCAGTGCAGATGAGATCGACCTCAAGTGGGAGTTCGATGAGGAACGTGGTCGTTACTATGTGTCTTTTCCTGATGATCAGTAGTGGAGCCCAGTTGGGACGCTCGGGGATCTAGCATTTGGGGTTATCTTATTTTCATATGAATTTTGACCGTAGTCGGTCTATGTGTGTATTTTGGATGATGTATGGATTATGTTTATGTATTGTGTGAAGTGGCGATTGTAAGCCAACTCTCGTTATCCCATTCTTGTTCATTACATGGGATTGTGTGAAGATGACCCTTCTTGCGACAAAACCACAATGCGGTTATGCCTCTAAGTCGTGCCTCGACACGTGGGAGATATAGCCGCATCGTGGGCGTTACAGGGAGCGGAGACTTGGACCTTGTAATGCACTATCAGTACAAGGAGAATCGGTACAGATGCTCCGTTTACGTTGCGGCAGAGGACCACCATCATCGCCTTCCTTACTCTTTTCCTTCCTCTTTATTGATTTTGCCTTGTCAAGTCAAACCCACAAGAAAAAGTAATAAAATTTGCTCTTCAGAACTCAATGATGCATGATACTGACGAACACTACTTTCATGTAAGGCAACCGCATGATAGGAGGATGGGATATGTATGAAAAGCAGGACGGCGTGACATATTGACATGTATGATGTATAAAGTGTAAACTAAGCAGAAGGTGCTTGAACTTGTTAGAATCAATGCAAGCTAGAAACCATATGAAAGATGAAACCAATATCACTCTGCCAAATTAAAAGGGTGCCCTAACAAATGTATTTGACCAAATTAGAAGCAATACATGGCAACAGGTTAGAAATAATATGCAATATGCGACGAATAAAGGTGACTCATTGTAAGTGATTGATGCAGGATATAGAAGAGAGGTAGTTTCATGTAAGAACAAGGTTAACACATAGATGTAGTGTGTACCAAAAATAGGAAGGCATGTCATATTCACAAGTATAATGTGTAAACTAAGCAGATGCAATTTACCCTAATTAGAAGCACTACAAGCTAGACACCGTATGCAACATGCAACCACATATCACACTAAGAAGTTAGAGCAAGTGCCTGTGATGGTGGTGTGGGGGAATTGCGGTCATCAACTAGAGAGCTACGTTGACTCTCTTCATTTAGCCTTGCTGTTTCTTGAGAATCATGTGGGGAGGATGACACTGCACTCTTTAAATGAGTATGGCGTCTCACAGTAACCCACCCGGGTGACTGTCTCATCATAAGTGATTGCCGAGGGATACAAAAGAGCATTAGTTTGATGTACGAACATGGTTAATAGACATTGTAGTATGTATCAAAAACAGGAAGGCATGTCATTATCAAAGGTATAATGTGTAAAGTAAGCAGATGCAATTTAACCAAATTGGAAGCAATACAAGCTAGACACCATATGCAACATGCTGATGACCCACAAGTATAGGGGATCTATCGTAGTCCTTTCGGTAAGTAAGAGTGTCGAACCCAACGAGGAGCAGAAGGAAATGATAAGTGGTTTTCAGCAAGGTATTCTCTGCAAGCACTGAAATTATAGGTAACAGATAGTTTTGTGATAAGATAATTTGTAACGAGC
The DNA here is from genome assembly GCF_002575655.3 of Aegilops tauschii subsp. strangulata. Lineage (NCBI taxonomy): Eukaryota > Viridiplantae > Streptophyta > Magnoliopsida > Poales > Poaceae > Aegilops > Aegilops tauschii. Next base: position 37,766,436 of record NC_053036.3, read on the forward strand.
AACAAGTAACAAAAGTAAATAAAGTGCAGCAAGGTGGCCCAATCCTTTTTGTAGAAAAGGACAAGCCTGGACAAACTCTTATATAGAGAAAAGCGCTCCCGAGGACACATGGGAATTATCGTCAAGCTAGTTTTCATCACGTTCATATGATTCACGTTCAGTACTTTGATAATTTGATATGTGGGTGGACCGGTGCTTGGGTGCTGTCCTTACTTGGACAAGCATCCCACTTATGATTAACTCCTATTGCAAGCATCCGCAACTACAAAAGAAGTATTAAGGTAAACCTAACCATAGCATGAAACATATGGATCCAAATCAGCCCCTTACGAAGCAACACATAAACTAGGGTTTAAGCTTCTGTCACTCTAGCAACCCATCATCTACTTATTACTTCCCAATGCCTTACTCTAGGCCCAAATAATGGTGAAGTGTCATGTAGTCGACGTTCACATAACACCACTAGAGGAGAAACAACATACATCTCATCAAAATATTGAACGAATACCAAATTCACATGACTACTAATAGCAAGACTTGTCCCATGTCCTCAGGAACAAACGAAACTACTCACAAAGCATATTCATGTTCATAATCAGAGGAGTATTAATATGCATATAGGATCTGAACATATGATCTTCCACCAAATAAACCAACTAGCATCAACTACAAGGAGTAATCAACACTACTAGCAACCTACAAGTACCAATCCTGGACTTAGAGACAAGAATTGGATACAAGAGATGAACTAGGGTTTGAGAGGAGATGGTGCTGGTGAAAATGTTGATGGAGATTGACCCCCTCCCGATGAGAGGATCGTTGGTGATGACGATGGCGATGATTTCCCCCTCCCGGAGGGAAGTGTCCCCGGCAGAACAGCTCCGCCGGAGCCCTAGATTGGTTCCGCCAAGGTTCCGTCTCATGGCGGCGGAGTCTCATCCCGAAAGCTTGCTTATGATTTTTCTTCGGACGAAAGACTTCATATAGCAGAAGATGGGCACCGGAGGGCCAACAAGGGGCCCACGAGGTAGGGGGGCGCGCCCAGGAGGGTAGGGCGCGCGCCCCACCCTCGTGGCCAGGGTGTGGGCCCCCTTTGGTATTTCTTCCGCTCAGTATTTTTTATTATTTCCAAAAATAACTTTCGTGGAGTTTCAGGACTTTTGGAGTTGTGCAGAACAGGTCTCTAATATTTGCTCCTTTTCCAGCCCAGAATTCCAGCTGCCGGCATTCTCCCTACTTATGTAAACCTTGTAAAATAAGAGAGAATATGCATAAGCATTGTGACATAATGTGTAATAACAGCCCATAATGCAATAAATATCGATATAAAAGCATGTTGCAAAATGGACGTATCACATGCAACCACATTTGACAGCGCAAAGTTAAAGCAAGCACCTGGGATGGTTGTGTGTGGCAATTGAGATCATCAACTACAGAGCTACGTTTACTGTCTCCAACTGCTGACACTGCATCCTTTAGAGCGCTGAAACGCTTAGTGCTTATCTTCAAATTACACTGGAGCGACTTCTGTCTTTTCTTTTCAGCATTCATCAACACTGCGTCAGAGTCTGAAATACCCATGCATAAAAAACAATAGTGTGAGTATGGGTGAAGTGTGTGCACAATTAGTACAGTGTAAAGGTAGCAGATAGCAGGTCGGTGAGAAATAAATGACGGGAGACATATGATAGCTCTACAACATGCATGGCACACTAAATTACTACAGGATTCTATGAAAATAACATTTGACTGAAAACAAATAGGTTAGTCCATTTTTTCTGCACCGTCCGATGTACAAAGAACGGGCAGATCGCCTTCATCTACCTCCAGCCAGTCAGTGTTGACGATCTTCCTCGAAACGACAGTGACCACCGGCCCAGTCCCCTTCCTGCACCCTCCCATCGACCTCACCGCACCGCCGTGCTTGGCAGCCCCCCGGCAATCCATTCAAGCCCCGCCGACCTCCAGATCGGGCGCAAGCAGCTCCTGCGCCCCACACCCCTATGATAGAGACCGATGCACCGCTTCCCTGGCGAACAGGCGGACTAGGTGCTCCGTGCGCCTAAGCGGGTGCTGCTTCTTTTAATTGCGGTTCGACTGACCCTGAATTGAAATCCAGGCGGGCTACTGACCTCTAGCAAAGGTGAAATAGTAAAGGGAGGAAACCTTGTGCATTTAGTATCACGAAGAAGATGCAGTAAGAAGCGCTCAACTAGTTTCTTTCGTGGGATGAATATGGTGTGAGCAGAGACATAAGGTTTGCACGAATAAGGGAAGAGGAGTACCTCTTTCTGCTGGCAGTGTTGTGTCCTCCTTCTGTTTTTCCAACGATCTTCTTGTGGTTCGCTGGAAACGAGAAGTTGCGGAGGACGGTGCAGCCTTGGACGAACCCATGGCCAAGTTGTTGAGTGTGGTGCGGTGGCCGTCTGTCGGCGGTGGGGAAGCAGATCCGAGGCGGCGAACGACGGCGTAGCGGGAACAGCTTCGGTGCGGTGGACGGCTGCGATAGTGGAGCGGCAGCAGTGAGGCGCAGGACGGCGTGGTCGGAGTGGTTCTGGTATGGCGCATGTCAGCGTCGGTGTCATGGAGGCAGCTCTACCTCAGCTTCAGCTGCTAAGTCCTTGAGGGCATTGCGGTTGCGGTTGCATTGGACGACAACGTCGGGGTACCGGCTCCAGCGTGATGGAGTTGGGCGGTGGTGGATTGGGCGCTACGGGGTGGAGGACGGAGGAGGCTGGGGTTTCACGGCTGGTGGAGAGGGCATTTTGGCGCCCACGGAGTATGAATGGGGAAACGGAGGGAGGCAGGGAACTAAGGGGGAACAATGTTTCGGTTTTGGACGCGCTTGTTTGAAATTTGGGGAAAGTTACAAACTTTATCCCCATTTAAAATTTCGGACATATTGCAGTTTGGGGGTAGGGCAGTAATCTTTGGTGTCCCAAATGTGGGCGGGATAGATTTTGGCCGAGCGCATGGGTGTTTAGGCGCCCACGGCGTATGAATGCTTCTCGGAGGCGGCTGAGACTGGCGTCTTGGTGAAGTTATAAACCTACCCCGGTTTAGATCTTTGGACATCGGTCCGATAGGCTACACGGGCCAGAGTCAGGACAGTAATTTCCTACCACCAAACATTAGTCTCGCGCGGTTTTGGGTGACCAGAGGCCTATTTGGCGCTTCGTTCAATATTTGGGAGCAGAAGCATTAACGTTTTCGGTTCTCTTGAATTGAACATTCAGGATTTGTCAAACTTCACAAATCTTTACTCTTGAAAATCCTAAAGCTACGATTATTTTGGAATGGAGGTGGTACATTTGAATATACATTGTACACGAGTATATATTAAAAAATATGCAACTTACCTCAGTTCATGCATGGTTCCAGATATAATCTCCTTGGTTGCAAAAAAAAAAGTTAGACATGCATATGAATCTATATAGCATGTTCAACGCACAACAAAGATTGATGCCCCCTTTTACATCTGATTTACAAATGCCATTATCTCGGGTTCAAATAGATGAATGCACTTCCTATGAATTCGAATCTTCGAAACCCCCTTTATGTTGAATTCGACATGTATTCTATTTCGTAGCTAGCAATTTGGAATGTATCCATGCAAGTGACAAATGTATAAAGTGCTTCACACTAACAACATGGAGTGCACTAATTAATGTTTATATATGAATTGCAAAAGCATCCATTGCCTGTATTTCAAACCGCTCTCACTCTATGGATCGACAATATGAAATAAACACATGCACATGCTAGAATTCAATAGAGTATGGGTGTCTGATAGACCGATTTTCGTCCATACGCAATTTGCAAAATTCATGATCTCATCCAAAAATAATAATGCCATTTATATTTTAATTTAATGCGTAGAACCACCTTTTACACGTAGATGCACTATGCCTCGGCTCGTTCTCACAAACGCGCTATATATCTCTCTATCTACCGCATAAGTGCACACACTTTATATGCATCGGCATTTCTCTTTCACACATGCTCACAATCTCTCTCGGGGTGTCGGGGAGTCTCACGCACATGCTCTCTCTGTATCTCTCTCTCTCTCTCTCTCTCTCTTTCTGACTACTGTGTACCACTCTTTTCACTAATCTCAGTTGGAAAACACTATTTCTCTCACATGCATATATACACATGCATGGTCTCTACTAGCCCTCTATACGCACATATATGTGCCTACGTGTCTCCCGCACGCACATTATCTTTAGGCCTCTCTCGCACACATTGCCCCCCAGACACACCTCTCTCTTAGTAGTTGGCAGATATGATTCCATCATATCATTCGGTAGGATATCCCTGACTGTTAGGCTAGATGGTAATACGAGGCAAAGTTTTACCCTAGTTCGGACCCTTGCAGTTGAGGAAAAATCCTACTCCTGGTACTGTATATTAGTGATAGGGGTGTGTACAAAGTACACGTGAATACCAGGCATTGTGCGTGTGTGTATACTATCGACGAACTAGCCCCCAAGCTTCTATAACATACTGGGGGCCTAGGTTACAAATCATATATAGTCGGCTTATCACCAGTGGGGATAGAGTCCTCCGCGACTCTGGTAGCTAGCTTCGTGTTGTACGCCGAGTCCTCCACATGGGTCTTCGTATAACGCGTCTCGATCCAACCTATGTGGCGCGGGATGGAACCGACCCATGAGTCCTCATGTTGACCCACCACAACTAGAAATGATGTGCCCACCACACCACACACGCAATCGACCACTAAGAAAATAAGCATATACAATTGTACAATGTTATACATGAAAGTTAATTGCATGGTGCATCCAAAAATATTTGTTCTGCATTGTGAATGTTTATATATTCTCCTAAAATATTAGCCACGGGAAAGAGAAACGAAGGGCATATCTCTCCTTGTCTCCACCGGACATCCCCTCTTTCTACACCACTTTCACGTACGCACACAAACTATCTCTCGGCCCTCTAAAAGTATGCATGCCCACGACACATTCACGCATGACGGTCACTGTATTTAAAGCTAAAGCACTATACGGTCACTGGAGTTCAGAATATGCTCATTACGGTCACCGTAGACATTCTCGTGGTGATCATACGGTATCTAGCTCACGATACGTCTCCGTATTTTCTTGATGACACTGACGGACTTTGCATTTGATGCGTGCTCTGTATTTTGTTGACGACACTTATGGTCATTGTATTTGAAGCGAAAGCACGATACGGTCACTGGACTTCAGACTAAGCTCATCACGGTCACCACATACATTTTGTCGTGCTAACCAACATGTGGTTGGATGGTTAGGAGGACAGTGGTTTCTCGAGCCCACCAGGGTTAAAGTCCCGGTGCTCGCATTTATCCTGGGTTAATTTCAGTATTTTCTGGCGATGTGCGTTCAGTGGGAGGAGACGTTCCACTCGACTACAAGGCACCTATGGTGACTTCGTAAAATCTCAAGATCATATGCTGGCCCACTCTCTCGAAGGTGCTCATAGGGGTAGGGTCTGCATGTGTGCGCTTATAGCGGTGAGTGCTTGCGCGTATATATGAGCCCTTGCGTCTGTACCATGTAAAAAAAATACATGTCATGATTATACGGTCACTGGCTCACCCGTACAACTCCGTATTTTGTTGATGACACAATCAATTGACCAGTCAAACATTTCACGTGGCGCAACTAGTGTTGCACCATCGGGGCGCGTAACCTGGGGCCCACCTGTCAGCCCGTATATGAAAGAAAGAAATGTTAGTTTGCGTCTATAGTGTGTTAATAAAATACATTTTAGGGTGATCATACGGTCACTGGCTCACCATACAGCTCCGTAATTTGTTGATGACACGATCAATTGACCAGTCAAACGGTCCACATTCAGCAGCGCACATTACCATAGGGCCCACCCGTCAGCGCGTATATGAAGGACAGAAATGGTAATAAATTAGTGGTCGGTGGGTACTCGAAGTCGTGAGACCTCTGGTTGGCACTCGCCGGCAGTGGGGGGGGCGTTGATTGGGCGGTGGGGTGGGGATCGCCAGAGAAAAAGCTCGGCGCGCGGGGGGGGGGGGGGGGGGGGCTAGAGGGATGGCCGGTGCGGCGGCGGACCGGCGGTGAGGAGTGGTTTCGGGGCGGGCGAGGCGGCGTGGTGGCGCGGGCCGGCCGCGGGCGGCGGGGGCCAGCTGTCGGAGTAAATGGCCACGGGTAGCCTAACCGACTCCCCCTGGCTCTTCAAAAATTACCAGGCCATTCAAGCCTTCAAGCATACAAAGCATAGGGCCGCCTTCCCCCGGCCGGCTATCCCCTGGGCCGACTCCCAGAAGGCGACCCAGTCTCGGAAACCTCCCCCAAGAAAGATACAAGATAGCCGACTCCAGGGAGCCGGCCCCAAGAGGACTGACTCCCAGAAGCCGGCCATGAAGAAAGCCGACTCCCGGAAGCCGGCCATGAAGAAAGTCGGCTCCCAGAAGCCGGCCAAGACTGCACCCACAAAGACTGTACCCACATAACGGTGATAGGATGGGGCGTGGCCGCAGTACAGCCCACTACCCCCGAATCCCGGAACAGGTATGGCCACAGGGCGCCGTACAGGCCAGCCATCCCCCGTCCGGCGCGGCACTGTAGCCATGTTGGCCTCGATGTCACCCACGACAGGTGCCAGTACGGCCGGTGGGCGGCGGGCCCCTTCGCCAGAGAGACATCTGAAGATGGCCCTGCCTCCTCTAGTCGGCCAGGGATGTGGCCGGCTCACAATAGCCAGCTACCTCCCTCCGTCGAAGCATGCGCCCCATTAAGGAGACAAGACGAGGTAAGGCTACAGTGAGGGCTCGCAAGGCGGCGACACTGTAGCCACGCTTACCTCGACAAAGCCCTCGTCATCAGAGGCGAGGCAACAGTAACCAGCCGCCGACAAAGCCCCCAAGCGGTGGGGCCGGCGTGCCGGCCAAGAAGCCGGCAGTCGGTGGGACCCACCAGTCGGCGGGCCCCAATGACCGGCGGAGAAGCCGGCGAGCATAGACACTGACGGCTGGGACCCGCGCCCAGCCGGATTACCATTGTACCCCTGGGGGGCAGGCCTATATAAACCCCCCGGGACACCCATGCAAAGGGTTGATCTCCTAGAGTTTCACACACCACATAGAGAGAAAAGGAGAGCTAAGCCTTGCCCTTTTTCTTCCTCTAGCCAGACAGCTCAAGGAGCACTTGTAGCTACTCATATTGATCTAGTGATCATGCGGAGACCCCGCAGAGCAGGACTAGGGGTGTTATCTCCACGGAGAGCCCCGAACCTGGGTAAGATCCGCCGGCGTGCATGTCTTCGCCTCATCCCGTTTCCAGGCACCGGCGACGTCTTACTGGCTCCCACAATGATAAGCCACCCGTTGGCATATGTCGCACCTACCACCCGACATTTGGCGCCCACCGTGGGGCCAGGTGCACCGTCGTCCGGAGACCTATTCTGGACGGGAACCCTTTTTCTCCCCCGCGAGCGCAGCCAGCCTGCTGCACCCGATGGCGCATGCCCCGACACGCTGCAAGGCATTGACGACGCCTGCGCAGCGAGCTGCCTCGCCGATCTTCTTGGCGAGACTCGCATCTCCGACGAGCCCGCGTCCGACGCGGGCACGGACTACCCTGAGAGTCGCCTCGTCAGCCTCCTCGACCAACTTCACGTCTCAAGTGAGCTTGCTGTAGACTTGGAGTCGGTCGGCTCCACCGACCCAATGCTTGTCGACTCCAACACGGCATCGCTCGACGCCTACCCCTCCGACGTGGTAGTCTTCAACGACTCTCTCCCTCGAGCTGACAGTGGCAGCAGCGCTGTCACTGAGGTGCTGGTCATTAGCCACGTCGCCGACTCGGGCGAGAACGCCCACGACGCCCTACAAGCGGCGATGCATGACTTGTGCGACCCCATCCTGGCCAACGCCGACGCCGAGACCCTGGAGGCACGCCGCCTTGCCCTCATCGCGGAGGGTCAGAAGATAGCCTACATGAGACGCCTCACAGAGGCTCACCAGCGCGAAGTCGACCGCGCCGCCTTTGGTACGTCGCCTCATGGCGGGCCGAGCCGAGCCGGCCTCGTCAAGAAGCGCGGCGCGGCCATCGCCAGCATGCTGGGGGCAGACCGCCCCGTCTACGCCACACCGCTCGAGAATCTGCGAGCCGCTCAGGCGGCCGCTGAAGAGCTAAATGGGCTGGGGGCTGATGAGCTCCCCTACATGACAAGGCGCATCCAGCAGCTGATCGACGCGGCCGCAGGACGGCATGAAGCCGGCGCCCGCGCTGAGAGTCCTCCCCCACGCCGAGAGCATGCGGCGACATCCCGGTCGCCGACCGCGAGCGGCGCCCGCGCAAGAAAAGACAAGGAGCCGGCCGCTAGCCGCAGCCGGACTCGGATCACCATCGAGCGCGACGCGGAAGGCCGCCCTCGAGCAGTGGAGCGCCAAGGCAATCCGCCTCCTCCCCCGACTCGGGGGGAGAGATATCCCACCCCGCCACCTGTCACACATCCGACTCTCGGTGGTCGACTAGGCCACCGCGAAGGAGTCGGCGAGAACGACGCCCGCCACCGGATCGACCGCCTAGCTCGATCCCTAGCGCTAGAAGAAGAAGACAATGTCGGCCCGCCGTGCTTTGGCCCCCGCATCCGCGACGAGCCCTTCCCCAAAGGGTTTTCGCTCCCCAGAGACACGCCCAAGTACAACGGCTCTGTGAAGCCGGAAGATTGGCTCATCGACTACTCCACCGCTGTCAGCATAGTGAACGGCAACAGGCGCGTAGCCGTGAAGTACGTCCCTCTCATGCTGCAAGGCACGTCACGCACCTGGCTCAATAGCCTCAAGCCCTACAGCGTCAACAGCTGGCTGGACTTCACGGAAGTCTTCGTCCGCAACTTCACCAGCACGTACAAGCGGCCTCCCAAGCCCCGCCAGCTCTCCCTATGAGTCCAAGGGCCCAACGAGTCGACCCGCGACTACCTCACGCGGTGGGCCGAGCTCCGCAACTCCTGCGAGGGGGTGCACGAGGTTCAAGCCATCGAGTACTTCACCGCCGGGTGCCGAGAGGGCACCCTCCTCAAGCACCGACTCCTCTGCGACGAGCCGGCTACCCTCGACGAGCTGCTGATCATTGCGGACAAGTACACCACGGCCGACTCCTCCATGAAGACCGAGCTCCGAGTGGACGCCTCTGGGAAGGTGCTCGCCCCGGCTCCCAAGACGCCGGCTGGCGACTCCAATCGGCGCCCCTACCAGAACGACCACAAGCGTAAGGCCCCAATGCTGCCTTCCACCAGTCGGCAGGTGGCCACAGTCGAAGATGAGCAGCACGAAGAACGGCCCGCTCCCAAGAAAAAGGGTGGCAGGCCGGCTTGGCAGCCGGCCTTCTCCTACGAGCAGACTCTCGATGCCCCCTGCAAGTTCCACAGTGGCGCGAAGCCGTCCAACCACACGACCCGAAAGTGCCACTGGCTCACCCGGATCTCAAAGGGCGAGGGGCTGGTGCCGCCTCCGCCTCCCGGCCCGCCGCCTCCAGCCCCCCAGCAGCCGGCTGCTCGACCAGCAGTTGGAGCCATTCAAGATGAGTTCCCTGATGAGCACGCCGCCTACGTCGTCTTCACAAGCCAGGTTGAAGACAAGCGCAGCCGGTGCCGACAGCACCAAGAGGTCAACACAGTTGCCTCCAGCAACCCCGAGTTCATGCATTGGTCCGAAAGGCCAATCAGCTGGAGCCGGGCCGATCACCCAGAAGTGATGCCGTCCCCTGGCTCCTACGCATTGGTGCTGGATGTCACCCTCGCAACAGAGAGGCGGGCTGCCCGATTCTCCCGCGTTTTGATTGATGGCGGAAGCAGTATCAACATACTGTACCGCGACACCATGGAGAAGTTGAACCTCAAGGCGAAGCAGCTCATGCCAAGCCGGACCATTTTCCATGGCATCGTACCCGGCCTGTCCTGTTCCCCAATCGGCAAGATCAAGATGGATGTCCTCTTCGGAGACAAGGATCACTTTCGCCGAGAAGCAATCTGGTTTGAGGTAGTGGATCTGGAAAGCCCTTACCACGCTTTGCTTGGCCGACCTGCTCTGGCCAAGTTCATGGCTGTGCCCCACTACGCCTACCTGAAGATGAAGATGCCGAGCTCGAAGGGGATCATCACTGTGGCCGGCGACTACAAGAAGTCCATCGAGTGCGCTGCAGCCAGCAGCCGACTGGCCGAGTCCCTCGTAGTGGCGGAAGAGAAGAAGATGCTGGATCGAGTTGTGGCCATGGCCGGCAAGCAGCCGGCCTTGTCCCCCAACCCCAAGGAGAATGATGCGCAGGGCTCCTTCCAGCCGGCCAAGGAGACGAAGAAGATACCTCTGGACCCGGAGAACCCGGAGAGGTTTGCAGTCATCGGTGCAAACCTGGACAGTAAATAGGAAGGTGAGCTCGTCGACTTCCTCCGTGAGAATCGGGATATCTTTGCATGGTCCCCAAAGGACATGCCGGGTGTTCCGAAGGATTTCGCCGAGCACAAGTTACACGTCCGAGCCGATGCGAAGCCGGTCAAGCAGCCTCTCCGCCGACTGTCAGAAGAGAAGATAAGAATTGTAGGAGAAGAGATAGCCTGGCTCCTTGCCGCCGGCTTTATTATGGAAGTGTTTTTCCCCGAGTGGATTGCCAACCCAGTCTTGGTGTTGAAGAAGAATAACAAATGGCGTATGTGTATAGACTACACTAGCTTCAACAAGGCCTGCCCCAAAGATCCGTTTGCTCTGCCACGAATTGATCAAATAATAGACTCCACAGCCGGATGCGAGCTGTTGAGTTTTTTGGATGCCTACTCAGGGTACCACAATATTAAGTTGGACCCAGCAGACCACCTGAAGACCGACTTCATCACACCATTCGGAGCTTTCTGTTACCTGACTATGACATTCGGCTTGAGGAATGCCGGTGCCACTTTTCAGCGTTGCATGCAGAAATGCCTCCTCAAGCAACTCGGCAGAAATGCCCACGTCTGTGTAGACGATATTGTGGTGAAGTGTCGTGGAATTGTCACGGCAGATGTCCTCGAGCTAGGACTTAATCGTGGAGCCATCGCAACTAGGAAGCTTGAAGGGGTTAATGCGGGACAAGGAACACGAGGGTTTATACTGGTTCGGCCCCTTATAGTGAAGGTAAAAGCCTACGTCCAGTTTGAGGTGGTATTGATTAGGGTTACGATCACCAGGGAGCTAAACTGCTGTGCCCGGCTCTCGACGAGATTGTTGTTGTCCCTAAACCGCTGCCGGGTCGTCCCTTTATATAGGGAGGTTGACGCCCAGCAGCCCTTAGAGTCCCGGCCGGCTCATAAGAGTGTCCGGCTCGGACTCTCAACTATACTTGCCTTACACTACAAATTCTACCATAATAATGATTGTAACTACGGGCCCTTAAGCCATATCCGGGTCTTAGCCTATCTCCGGCCCATCGTCTTCAAGCTTAGCTCCGGGCTTCTGGTAACGACCATATGAGTAACCCGGCCCCTCCTGGCGGGTCACTCTAAGGTCTATATCCTCAACATTAGGCCCCAGATTGATTTGAGCCGGCTCATGTCAATCTTCAACTCTGCTGACAGAAAAAATCTCCGGCTTATCATTCATGTGAAGGCCATAACCCGGTGTGACGTCATCCTCTGGACTCAGGATAATCCGCCGTGACGTCATTTTCCATTAAGCCCGTTTTTTACTCCACCAGATCCGCAACGGATCTTTGCTTTTACTGCCATTCCGAAAATCGAGGCGTCGTGGGGGGGAGATAACCACGCCGTGGTCTCCTTGAATCTCGCGCCCACTTATGACCTTGCCTTATAAATAGGCCGGCCCGACGGGCTCTTCTCACGCTCTCTTCTTCCTCCTCGTGCCGCTGCCTTTCTCACTGAGCTCGCACTCCGCCGCCGTCGTCTTGCCTCCGGTCTTCGTCAACCTTGGCCGCTGCATCACCCTGACTCAGACCAGATAAACGGCGGCGACTCCCGCACCTCTTCAGCTCCGGTAAGTTCTCACCACCCTGTAGAGTAGATCTGTAGTAGGGTTCATCCACGTTCTTCGTGTTCGTCACCATTGCCCGCAAGTTCGGTAGTTCTTCTAGTCACTGCCCTTGTTTGATCTTTAGCTTTGTATAGGACTAGTGCGGTAGTTGTTTAGGACTCATTTCAAATGCCCGTAGATCTCTTTCTACTGCATGAATGCTTCGTTCGAGCTCAAGAACATCCCCTGTGCCCGTATTTTAGGTCTAGAAAAATTTTCTTGGACCGACCATTTTGATCCAAAAAAGTTACTGCAGTATGTGAAACCTGTTTTACCACACTTAGTAAAAACTGCAACCATTGAATCTTGGCGGCTTATAACTCCGGCTTAAAGAAACCACGCGCTGTAGAATCCTCCGGTTTAAAGAAAACCATGCTTCATAGATTCCTCCGGCTTAACTGTGATAAGGCCGTAGATAACCAACTTACTCTGAATGCCCCTGTGGCTTAAATAACCCACTGTACCAGAGTATATATCATTAGTCCCCTTCATAAGCCGCCACCTTAGTTTTGAACTGTAGGTCTCCGGCTTATAATTAACCCGGACATTTTTTCCTTTTTGTCATAGACCGCCAACTTTCACCATGCCTCCCAAGGCTCCCATCACTTGCAACTGGATGAGGTCCAACGTCACCGACGAGACCCTAGCCAATTTTGTTAAGTCCGGATATTTGCCTAAGAAGGAAATCATGACCTACCGTGCCCCTGACCCGTCAGAAGAGAGACCACAGCCAAAGGACAGGGAGGTAGTGATTTTCGCAGATCATATGAGCCGGGGCTTCGCACCGCCCGACTCAAAGTTTTTTAGGGACGTGCTCAACTTCTTCGACTTGCGGCCTCAAGATATAGGACCCAACTCCGTATCCAACATCTGCAACTTTCAAGTCTTCTGCGAGGTTTACCTTGGAGAAGAGCCAAGTCTGCTGCTCTTCAGAGAGCTGTTTTACTTAAACCGCCAGAATGAGTGTGCCAATGGGCCAAGTCTGGAGCTAGGTGGCATTTCCATCCAGCGGCGTAGGGACTGTCTGTTCCCTTATGAAGAGCCGCCGAGCCACCCCAAGGACTGGACCATGACTTGGTTCTACTGCCAAGATACATCCCCGGCTGACGAAAGCCCGCTGCCCGGCTTTCGTCCAACACGTCTAGAGCTGACTCACCCACTGTCGGACAAGCTGACTCCAGCGGAGCGCCAGCCTCTGCTTCCTACTATCAACAAAATCAAGGCCCTCCTGGGCAACGGTCTGAACAGAATCGACCTGGTCCGGGTCTGGATCTCATGGCGGGTGATCCCATTGAGCCGCCGCCCCGGCTTAATGTGTGAGTACACCGGGCGAAAGGATGACCCTCAGAGGCACAACCGCAATGATCTTCCAGAAGACGTTGCAGAGGAGGAGACCAAGGCTCTTTTAAACGAGAGCCTGGCAGACTGCGGAAGGACCGGGTTAGCCCCCTTCTGCAAGACCAATCCAGCCCCAGCGGTAAGCCGCTGACTTTAACCTTTCAATTTCTTCTACATATAACCTTGATCTGAACCATTTTAAGAATTCATTACTGTATTTCTCAGGCTGATGATAAGTTCTGGCGGGTCAAATATGACCATGAGGCGGCCAAGAAGGCCAGGAAGGCGAAGAAAGCCGCCCCTCGCAAAAAGGGAAGCAGACCTACTGCTTCGGAGTTGATGCAATTAAGCGACAGCTCCGAGTCAGAGGTAACCCTCAAGCCTTTAATTTCTTGCTGTATTTGTTGTTTGTTGCTGTCCGCCTTATCAACACTTGCTCATTGACAGGATGACACCGGCGCCAGTAACCCGGTGGTTGAAGAGGTAACGTCACTTTAGCTTACCAAGACCCTCAATTTATTTGAAGCGACAGGTTCATGAAAGCCGGCGTCACACCCGGACCAACAAGGACACCGATCTCTCCGCCGGGTTACCCGACGCAACAAGGAAGCGTCGAACTGAGGTTTTTTCTCACCTGTACCCTTTTCATCCGTTGGCGGGTGTTATCCGTCAGCCACTCAATTCTTCTGACTCCAATTATCAAGAGACCTCCCCTTCTTCGGCCGACTCTATGCAGTCGAGTCTTCCGACTTTCAAGACCGCGCCCGGGTAATGACAACCAGCTTACATTATATTTGTCTGTACTTACTCTTTGTGTGCTTAACACTTCTGTCCTTTCAGTGCCCAGGCAAAACTCACCAAAAGAGCGAAGAAGACCAGATCAGCCGGAGTGCCGGATTTGCCTGAACCGGCGGTGACGGCTCAAGAACCGCCAGCTGCCACCGCCCCCGAAGCCACCACTCCAATGGACACGGCACCTGAGGCCGCTGCCCCAACTACCAAGGCAACGACCAAAGCTTCGGTTAACCCGGAGGCCTCCGGCTCAGTTCCACCAACAGACGACCCGGACGTGGTAATCACCCGGACGGAGTTCGTTGAGCCGGGGAGACCGACCGTGCTGGCCAAGTGCTCCGCCAAGGGGGAGTTGCTGCAGCCCCACCGGGTGAACCTGGACCTCTCCAACTACACCAACTTGAGCATTGGAGAGCTCGTCTCTGGCTACATCAGCCAAGTACACAAGAGCCGGGACGCCGAGGTCGCCATGGTAAACCAGATCCAACAAAAATCTGAGGTATCCTTCTACTATCTTCTTACTTACTGCATAGTTACCTTTGCCATGCTAGCCCCCAAGTCGACGACTTATGATTTGAATATGTTGTAGACTTAGGTTCCGGCTTACTCAATTGAACCGGCAGTACGTAGATAGATACGTTCAATATGCATTAGCCCCCAAGTGCCAAGTGTCTTTGCTTGGAAAGTGCTTGGGACTTATATAATAACTGCTCATGTCATAACCCGGAAATTTATACAGGCTGTGAGCAAGAAGCTGGAGACGGACCTTGCGGATCTCAAGAGCCGGCTAAAGATGCAGGAGATGGAGACCCGGAAGGCAAACGCCAAGTTTGTATCCAGCATCGCCACTCAAGAAAAGTTGAAGACCGAGTTTGATGCTGAGCGAAAAGCCTGGGCTGAAGAGAAGGCCGCACTGGTGACCCGGGCGGAACAGGCGGAGAAGGCTCTCTCTGAGAAGACCGCCGAGCTCTCCGGCCTAAAGCGCCAGGTTTCCCAAATGGTGGCTGCCATCTTCGGTAAGTCGCCTCACCGGCTTTCATCAATGTTGGAATGTTTATATCTCATTGTTCATCCTTGCCGCCGGCTTATCTGATTCTGTTAAACAGGTCCCAGAAGTGCCAACCTCAACCAGAGCGTGGTCACCAAGTTAAAGGCCGTGTACACCCTGGTGGAGCAGCTCTACACCGGGTCACAGCGCGCCTTAGCTGTGGTGGCCCTATCCAACGAGGTGCCAACTCACCTGGCCGAAGTCCTGCGCCGGCTCGCCGTCCTGCCTCAGCGGATCCAAGAGCTACGACGGGCCTCTGCAAGAGCCGGAGCAATCGCCGCGCTGAGCCGGGCCAAGGCATTCCTGCCGGAGCTAGATCCGGCGGACATCGCCCTGGGTTATCCAAGCCTGAAGGAAGACGGCTCAGCTTTCGACCAGAAGGATTTCGCAGCCTGCGTGAAGGCAGTACGCCCGGTGGCCACCCTTATCGGGAACGACACTGATCTGACCAAGTACCAGCCGGGTTATGATGCGGAGAATCAGAGGATTCCAACCCCTCGCTATGAAGCCCTCAACCTGATCCCTCCGGCTCGTCAGCACACCTTCGCCCCGGAGATTGACCCGGCTGGGTTAATTGACGAGGAAGCCCAATTCGAAGCTCTCAGCGGCATTGACTGGAAGTCATCAACCTTCGAAGTCTTGGGATCAGCCGGAGGAGAGGATAGGAACGAGCCGGAGACTTCAGCTCAGCGGGCGTTGTAACTCGGCTGGCGGTTTACCAAACAATGCTTCACCCTTGTTAGACTTGATGAATTTTGTAATAGAGTAGGTGCAACAGTTTATCTTTGCCGTGCCATCGTGCACGTATTGAATGCCAAGGTTTGTTGAAGTTGCCTCTTTGATGTTTCTCCGGGTCATAATTATCCCTTTGTTTTTCTCGACCTCAAAAGAGGTGCCTTTAAGTATCCTGCATAGAAAGGCAAATCACAAGTCTCGAGGCGGCTTACCGCCCTGAGAATCAGGTGTTTGAGATAGATAACCCGGAATATGAATCAAAGAAGACTGGTCCTTAATTATACCCTTAACATAGCCGTAATAACACACTTAACGGCCTGTAAGCATACTTCCGGTTTAGATAACCCGGGTAGCAAGGTTGGTACCTTAACTCCGATTTATTTGCCTTGATGACACCCATGATGTTCAACTAACACTGTAAACCAAAGTTAAGCCGGCAAAGTGAGACCCGGCCGTGCACACCTTGTCATAATCAGAGTAAACTTGTGATAAATCAGGAGAACTTAGGGGCTTCCGGTTCGAATACGACCAGAGACTCGGCCCAAAGGGGTTAAGCCAAGATTCGGATACGATCATATAGCCCCCAGTGGGTGTGGCGATGCCAATCAAGAGGGTACCGACAGCTATGTTCTCTTTGGTTCAAATACGACCCATGTTTGAACAGGAAGCCCCCAAGTGATCTTTAAAATTGTTTAACAACGCTGATTCGAATACGATCCACGTCGGTTCTCAGAGGGGTTAAACTATGATTCAAATATGACCAAAGGTAACCTCCCAATGAGCTCGGCACTTTGTCAATCAAATGGGCATCGACAGCTATGCTCTCTTTGGTTCGAATACGACCCATGTTTGAACAGGAAGCCCCCAAGTGACTTTACTGCTTATGGCTAGATTCGAATACGATCATAAGCCGGATCCTCCTTTAAGTCATCATGTAAACAACACGTGCATATTTGGAGGAGAAAAAAGGACAGAGGTCCTGCTTTATTGCTTATCATAATATATACATGGCTAAGAGAAATATGTACACCACGAGAGCCGGTGGCTCAGGTGTAGTAAGGCCGAAGCTGAGCTATGTTCCACGGCCGACGGGTCTCCTCCTCCGACTTACGTGAATCTTTGTGCTCCCGAATGTCAATGAGGTAATATGACCCGTTGTGCAAGTTCTTGCTGACCATAAAGGGCCCTTCCCAAGGTGGGGATAGTTTGTGTGCCTCTGTTTGATCCTGGATGAGCCGGAGCACAAGGTCGCCTTCCTGGAAGACCCGGGATTTGACCCGGCGGCTATGATAACGGCGCAGGTCTTGTTGGTAAATCGCTGACCGGGCTGCTGCCACATCACGCTGTTCGTCCAACAAGTCGAGAGCATCTTGGCGCGCCTGTTCATTATCCGTCTCAACATAAGCCGCCACGCGAGGTGAGTCGTGACGGATGTCACTAGGAAGGACTGCTTCTGCTCCATAAACCATGAAGAAAGGCGTGAAGCCTGTAGACCTGTTGGGAGTAGTGTTGTTACTCCATAAGACGGAGGGCAACTCCTCCACCCAACAACCCGGCGTCCGCTGCAAAGGGACCAAAAGCCGGGGCTTGATGCCCTTCAGAATCTCCTAATTAGTTCTCTCAGCCTGACCATTGGATTGAGGATGAGCCACCGAGGAAACATCAAGTCGGATATGCTCTCGTTGACAAAACTCTTCCATGGCGCCTTTGGAAAGGTTGGTGCCATTGTCAGTTATAATGCTGTGCGGAAAGCCAAAGCGGAAAATCACCTTTTCCATAAACTGAACCGCCGTGGCTGCATCGCACTTGCTAACTGGCTCAGCTTCCACCCACTTTGTGAATTTATCAACTGCCACCAAGAGGTGAGTCTTCTTATCCTTGGACCTTTTAAAAGGCCCAACCATATCAAGCCCCCAGACCGCAAAGGGCCAAGTGATTGGGATCATCCTCAACTCCTGAGCCGGCACGTGAGCCCGTCGTGAGAACCTTTGGCAACCATCACATTTACTGACCAAGTCCTCTGCATCAGCATGAGCCGTCAACCAATAAAAACCATGACGGAAAGCCTTGGCCACAAGGGATTTTGAGCCGGCATGATGGCCACAATCCCCTTCATGGATCTCACGCAAGATCTCTTGACCTTCCTCAGGGGAGACACAACGCTGAAATGCTCCTGTAACACTGCGATGATGCAACTCGCCATCGATAACGATCATGGACTTAGCCCGCCGGGTTATTTGCCTGGCCAAAGTTTCATCCTCAGGCAACTCGCCCCGGGTCATATAAGCCAAATATGGCATTGTCCAGTCTGGTATGACATGAAGAGCCGCCACCAGTCGTGCCTCCGGGTCAGGGACAGCCAAGTCTTCCTCTGTAGGCAACTTAACCGAAGGGTTATACAGGACGTCCAGGAAAGTGTTAGGCGGCACCGGCTTTCGCTGAGATCCTAGCCGGCTTAGAGCATCAGCCGCCTCGTTCTTCCTGCGATCAATGTGCTCTACTTGGTAGCCCTGAAAGTGCCCAGCAATGGCATCAACCTCGCGGCGATAAGCCGCCATTAGAGGGTCCTTAGAGTCCCACTTGCCTGATACTTGCTGAGCCACCAAGTCTGAGTCACCGAAGCACCTTACCCGGCTCAAGCTCATCTCCTTAGCCATCCGAAGACCATGGAGCAAGGCCTCGTACTCAGCCGCATTGTTAGTGCAAGGAAACATCAACTGTAGCACATAATGGAACTTGTCACCTTTAGGGGAAGCCAATACAACGCCAGCCCCCGAGCCCTCCAACTGCCTGGACCCATCGAAGTGAATAGTCCAATACGTGTTATCCGGCTTTTGCTCGGGCACTTGTGACTCTGTCCAATCATTGATGAAATCCACCAAGGCCTGAGACTTAACAGCAGTGCGTGGTACATATTTGAGACCATGAGGTCCAAGTTCTATAGCCCACTTAGCAATTCTCCCTGTGGCCTCTCTGTTTTGAATGATATCACCAAGAGGGGCAGAACTGACCACAGTGATGGGATGACCCTGAAAATAATGCTTAAGTTTCCGGCTCACCATGAATACACCATACACCAGCTTCTGCCAATGCGGGTACCGCTGCTTAGACTCAATGAGTACTTCGCTGACATAATAAACCGGCCGCTGAACTGGATGCTCCTTACCCTCCTCCTTGTGCTCCACCACAATAGCCACACTGACGGCTCGTGCATTTGCCGCCACATACGGTAGTAAGGGCTCCTTGTCAACCGGAGCAGCAAGGACTGGGGGCTCTGCCAGCTGCTTCTTCAAATCCTCAAAAGCGGTATTAGCTGCATCGTTCCAGATGAAGTTATCAGTTTTCTTCATCAACTGATACAAGGGCATGGCCTTCTCACCCAAACGGCTTATGAACCGGCTTAAAGCAGCGATGCGACCCGCCAAGCGCTGAACGTCATTTATACACGCTGGCTTAGCTAGGGAGGTGATGGCCTTGATCTTCTCCGGGTTAGCCTCAATGCCTCTGTCAGAAACCAAGAAGCCCAGGAGTTTGCCTGCAGGAACACCAAAAACACACTTGGCCGGGTTAAGCATCATCTTATAGACCCGGAGATTATCAAAGGTTTCCCTTAAATCATCTATCAGGGTTTCCTCTTTGATGGATTTAACCACAATATCGTCCACGTAAGCGTGAACATTGCGTCCGATCTGTTTATGAAGACAATTCTACACACAACGCTGGTAAGTCGCCTGTGCACACTTGAGTCCAAAGGGCATAGACACATAGCAGAAGGCTCCAAAGGGAGTGATGAACGCCGTCTTCTCCTGGTCCTTAACTGCCATCTTAATCTGATGATAACCGGAATAAGCATCCAAGAAACTTAAACGTGCACAACCTGCCGTAGCATCAATGATTTGATCGATACGGGGGAGGGCAAAAGGATCAGCCGGACACGCCTTGTTCAAGTCCGTGTAGTCCACACACATCCGCCAGGTGCCATTCTTCTTGAGTACGAGCACCGGGTTAGCCAACCACTCTGGGTGAAAAACTTCAACGATAAACCCGGCCGCCAAGAGCCGGGCTACTTCTTCACCAATTTCTTTCCGCCTTTCCTCATTAAACCGCCGAAGAAACTGTCTGACCGGCTTAAATTTTGGATCAACATTGAGAGTATGCTCAGCGAGTTCTCTAGGTACACCTGGCATGTCAGAAGGTTTCCACGCGAAGATGTCCCTATTCTCACGGATGAACTCGATGAGCGCGCTTTCCTATTTTGGATCCAGATTTGCACTGATGCTAAACTGCTGAGATGAGTCACCTGGAACAAAATCAACAAGTTTAGTCTCATCAGCTGACCTAAATTTCATTGCCGGCTCTTGTTCTGTGGTTGGCTTTTTCAGAGAGGTCATATCTGTTGGGTCAACATTGTCTTTGTAAAACTTCAACTCCTCTGTAGCACACACAGATTCTGCATAAGCCGCGTCGCCTTCCTCACACTCCAGAGCCACTTTCCGGTTGCCGTGAACCGTAATAGTCCCATTGTGACCCGGCATTTTGAGCTGTAAGTACACATAACATGGCTGTGCCATGAACTTGGCGTAAGCCGGCCGTCCAAATATAGCATGGTATGGACTTCTTATCTTGACCACCTCAAAGGTCAATTTCTCCACCCTGTAGTTGTTCTCATCACCAAAAGCCACTTCCAATTCGATCTTACCAACTGGATAAGCCGACTTACCAGGTACCACACCATGGAAGATAGTATTTGACTGGCTGAGGTTCTTGTCCACCAACCCCATACGGCGAAAAGTCTCATAATAGAGGATGTTGATGCTGCTGCCTCCATCCATGAGCACCTTTGTGAATTTGTATCCTCCCACTTGAGGAGCCACCACTAAGGCCAAGTGGCCCGAGTTATCCACCCGGGGAGGGTGATCCTCCCTACTCCACACTATAGGCTGTTCAGACCACCGCAAGTAACGTGGGACTGCCGGCTCAACGGCATTCACAGCCCTCTTGTGAAGCTTCTGATCTCGCTTGCACAGACTAGTGGTAAACACATGATACTGTCCACCGCTAAGCTGCTTTGGATTGGTCTGATAACCCCCTGCTGCTGTTGATGACCCTGGCCCGACTGTTGATTAAAGCCCCCTTGACCGTTCTGAGGACCGGAATTTGAGCCGCCGCCCGGGCCATGAAAACCGCCAGCGCCTGAGCCGCCGCCCGGGCCATTGTAATTTTTAAAGGCCTTCATGATTGCGCAATCCTTCCACAGATGAGTCACTGGCTTCTCTCTAGAGCCATGCCTTGGACAAGGTTCATTCAACAGCTGCTCCAGCGTCGGACCTGACCCGCCGCCTCGGGGAGGGGGCCTCCCCTTGCGTCGCTGGTTATTACCTTGGGAGTTGGCGTTGGCTACAAACTCTAGGCTGCCATCGGCCTTGCGCTTGCCTCCTCCTTGGTTCCCCGGGTTAAATTGAGGACCCTTGCCATTGCCGTTCTTCTTTCCCTTCCCTGTCCTTTCATCATCTGAAGGGGGATCCTTGGTACCATCAGAATCGGCGTACTTGACAAGAGCCGCCATTAGTGTACCCATATCAGTGCAGTCGCGCTTAAGCCGCCCGAGTTTCATCTTCAGGGGCACAAAGCGGCAATTCTGTTCCAACATTAAGACCGCAGAGCCGGCATCCATCTTATCTGATGAATGTATGATTTCCTTAACCCGGCGAACCCAATGGGTCGTGGATTCACCCTCCTGCTGCTTACAGTTAGTCAAATCCACAATGGACATAGACTGCCTACAGGTATCTTTGAAGTTTTGGATAAACCGGGCTTTCAGCTCAGCCCAAGACCCAATGGAATTCGGTGGTAGCCCTTTCAACCAAGTGCGGGCAGTCCCATCTAACATCATGGTGAAATACTTGGCCATGGCCGCCTCACTGACCTCCAGCAGCTCCATAGCCATCTCATAACTCTCAATCCAGGCCGCGGGTTGTAAGTCAGCTGTGTAGTTAGGCACCTTCCTAGGGCCCTTGAAGTCCTTAGGTAGACGTTCATTACGGATAGCTGGCACCAAACAAGGGACACCCCCGGTCCTGGTAGGGATACCCACATCAACGAAAGTCGTCGGATAAGCCGGGGGGGGGGTCTGGTAAGCCTTCAATTGAGGCACTTGCTCCGCCTCTTGGCGCGCTTTGTCCTGGTCTGCTGCGTAAAAGGCTCCATTATGAGCCGGGCCATGGCCAGGGGGCGGGTCATGGCGTCGGACGTTACTTGAACCGGTTGCTGAGACCATGTGCCGGCTGTAACTCGGGCTCTGACCCGGACGAGGGGTCGAGTGGATCCTATGCTCCGGCTGTAGGAGTACGCCTCCTGCTGTGCCAGTGCCGTCTGCAGGAGTTCTCTGACCCGGCGGGTTTCAATAGCCGTCGGAGAGTCGCGGTCAACTGGGAGAGCCGCCAGCCGTGCTGCCGCAGGGACCATGTTCTCCAGCGGGTTATTATAATGACCCGGGGGTATTGGCACATACTGAGGCGGGGCAGGGGGCACCTGGGGAGGCCCCATCACTCGTGGCTGAATAAGGGGTCCAGACCCGGGCGCTATGACCCCTGGCGGATTACTAGACCCTGCACCTGGCGTGTTGAAGAGGTTGCGTGGATTGTAAACCGGTGGGAGTCGAGACTGGGCCTTTTGATGCCGCCTTCTCATGACCTCATTGGCCGCGTTCTAATCCATCGTGAGTTGGAAGGACTGCGCCTGAATCAGCTGAGTCTGGGCATCGAGAGCCGCCCGCTCCGCAGCCAGCCTGATCCCTTCTGCTGCAAGATCCTCTTTAGCTTTTATCAGATCCAATTTTAACTGTGCCACCTCCGCATCATGCTGAGCTTGATCCGCCGGGTCAACCGTGGCGGTTAACAGGGCCGTCATCTTGTCCGTGAGATCCATTAGCACCTGAGTCGGAGAAGGCACCGGGTTTCCCGCTCCGGCAGCGGGGTTCTGAACAGGCTGCGCACCAGCCATAAAAACTCCAACCTGACTTGGCGGCTCAAAAAGGTCCGGAATACTGTCACCATCGGAACAACCCATGAGCCTGCCCTCTTGAAGTTGGTACAACGAGTTTGACTCATCGGTGGTCGACTCGCCGTCAGAGCCGGCGGCCGTCTCATCACCAGATCTAGATTGATCGGAGAGTCCTCCATGGATACACCCCACAAAGGCATGCCTTAAGGCAGGCCGGACCTGGGCGGGTCGCGCAAGCTGAGCCATCTCGATGAGACCAGTGCAGAGACCCGGCTCGGGGCCCGGCTCACCAATCTTGCCAATGAAAACGTGAATTCCGCCGAAGGGGACCCGGTACCCGTACTCAATTGAGCCGGCGTCGGGGCCCCAGTTTGCATCATCGATGTAGAGCTTGCCGCGACGACTCTTGGTCATCCGGCCCACAGCGTATCCCTTGAGCCCTTCGAAGCTGCCCTTCAAGAACTCAAATCCACCGTGCGCTGGCCCCACGGTGGGCGCCAACTGTCGTGGAATTGTCACGGCAGATGTCCTCGAGCTAGGACTTAATCGTGGAGCCATCGCAACTAGGAAGCTTGAAGGGGTTAATGTGGGACAAGGAACACGAGGGTTTATACTGGTTCGGCCCCTTATAGTGAAGGTAAAAGCCTACGTCCAGTTTGAGGTGGTATTGATTAGGGTTACGATCACCAGGGAGCTAAACTGCTGTGCCCGGCTCTCGACGAGATTGTTGTTGTCCCTAAACCGCTGCCGGGTCGTCCCTTTATATAGGGAGGTTGACGCCCAGCAGCCCTTAGAGTCCCGGCCGGCTCATAAGAGTGTCCGGCTCGGACTCTCAACTATACTTGCCTTACACTACAAATTCTACCATAATAATGATTGTAACTACGGGCCCTTAAGCCATATCCGGGTCTTAGCCCATCTCCGGCCCATCGTCTTCAAGCTTAGCTCCGGGCTTCTGGTAACGACCATATGAGTAACCCGGCCCCTCCTGGCGGGTGACTCTAAGGTCTATATCCTCAACAAAGACAGAAAAGCGCGGCACCCTGCTGGAAGACCTCAAAGAAACATTTGCCAACTTGCGCCGATTCCAGATCAAGCTCAACCCCGAGAAATGCGTGTTCGGAGTACCAGCCGGCCAGCTTCTAGGCTCTCTGGTCTCCGAACGCGGCATTGAGTGCAACCCCGTGAAGATCAAGGCCATTGAGAGAATGAAGATTCCCACCAAGTTGCAAGACGTTCAGAAGTTCACCGGGTGCCTGGCCTCCCTAAACCGCTTTATCAGCCGGCTAGGAGAGAAGGCTCTCCCCCTGTATCGACTCATGAAGAAATCCACTCATTTTGAGTGGAATGACCAAGCAGACCAAGCTTTCCATGAGTTGAAGAAGATGCTGACCACTCCACCTGTCCTGGCGGCGCTGAGTGAGAAGGAGCCCATGCTCCTCTACATTGCCGCAACTAGCTGAGTGGTCAGTACAGTCATCATGGTCCAGCGCCCAGAAGAGGGCCGGGCCCAGCTAGTCCAGAGGCCGGTATATTATCTAAGCGAAGTACTGTCCAGCTCCAAGCAAAACTACCCACACTACCAGAAGATGTGCTATGGAGTGTACTTCGCCGCCAAGAAGCTGAAGCCCTACTTTCAAGAGCATCCCATCACGGTCGTATGCACCGCCCCACTTGCCGAGATCATAGGCAGCCGGGATGCATCCGGCCGGGTGGCCAAATGGGCCATTGCACCGGCGCCTTACACAATATTCTACCAGCCCCGCAACGCCATCAAGTCCCAAGCATTGGCCGACTTCCTCGTCGACTGGGCCGAGACCCCGTACCTACCGCCGGCTCCCGACTCTACTCATTGGCGGATGCACTTCGACGGGTCCAAGATGCACACCGGCTTGGGAGCCGGCATCGTCCTCACCTCTCCCAAAGGCGACAAGCTCAGATACACGCTGCAAATCCACTTTGCCGCCTCCAACAACGTGGCCGAGTACGAGGCGCTCATACACGGGCTCCGGCTAGCCAAAGAGCTCGGCATACGCCGGATCCTGTGTTATGGCGACTCAGACTTGGTGATCCATCAGTCATCTGGCGACTGGGACGCCAAGGATGCAAACATGGCGAGCTATCGATTTCTCGTCCAGCAGATCAGTGGGTACTTCGAAGGGTGCGAGTTCCTTCACGTGCCACGGGCCGACAACGACCAAGCAGATGCCCTGGCACGGATCGGCTCCACCCGACAGGCTATACCAACCGGTCTCTCTCTCCAGTGCCTCCTCAAACCATCCATCAAGCCGTCTCCAGAGTCAGACTCTATCTTTGTACCGCCCGCCCCTGATGCAGCCGGATCCGACTGGAGGAACCCAGCAGGCGGCTCGAGAACTTCGACAAGCAACCCGGGGACTGCCGTAGTCACACCCAGCTCGGGGACTTCAGAACCCGGCCCGGGGACTGCAGCAGTCGGCCCGGGGACTGCAGCGACACAAGAAGCAGTGGCCGACTCCAACTCTCCACCACCCAACCTGCCCACCCGAGTCACAGTGGCCGTACTGACAGTAGAAGAAGTCACAGCTCCATCATGGGCCCAGGCCATCCTCAACTTCCTAGTCAACAGAGAGCTGCCGACTGATGAGACCTCGACAAGACTAGTGCAACACCGAGCCGGAGCATATGCAATAATAAACAGAGAACTTGTCAAGCGCAGCGTCACTGGAGTCTTCGAGCGCTGCGTCGAGCCAGAGAAAGGTGTGGCAATCCTCAAGGATATCCACCAAGGCGAATGCGGCCACCACGCAGCCTCAAGATCACTTGTGGCCAAAGCTTTCCGCCATGGTTTCTTTTGGCCGACTGCTTTGGAAGATGCCAAAGAGATAGTCAAAAGCTGCAAAGGATGCCAAGTCTTCAGTTCCAAGCAACACCTGCCAGCTTCCGCACTCAAGACCATCCCCCTCACCTGGCCCTTTGCCGTCTGGGGGCTGGACATGGTGGGCCCATTCAAGACAGCCCGCGGCGGCTTGACACATCTGCTTGTCGCCGTGGACAAATTTACCAAGTGGATCAAAGCGAAGCCGATCAAGAAGCTGAACGGGCCGACTGCCGTGGCATTCATTGCCGACATCACTATTCGGTACGGCGTGCCGCACAGCATCATCACCGACAACGGCACAAACTTTGCCAAAGGAGCACTGGCACGTTTCTGCGCAACGCAGGGCATCCGACTGGACTTAGCGTCCGTTGCCCACCCGCAGTCAAACGGCCAGGTCGAGCGAGCAAATGGACTCATCCTCTCCGGCATCAAGCCCCGACTAGTCGTACCACTGGAGCGATCGGCCGGCTGCTGGCTCGATGAGATGCCGGCTGTCCTCTGGAGTCTGCGTACTACCCCAAACAAGTCAACCGGCTTCACTCCGTTCTTCCTTGTATATGGTGCCGAGGCTGTCATCCCAACTGACATCAAGTTCGACTCGCCTCGGGTCACCATGTACACAGAGGCGGAGGCCAAGGAAGCACGAGAAGACGGCGTCGACCTGCTGGAAGAAGGCCGGCTGTTAGCACTCAGCCGGTCCGCCATCTACCAGCAGGGTTTGCGCCGTTACCACAACCGAAAGGTCAAGCCAAGATCTTTCCAAGAGGGCGACCTTGTGCTCCGGCTGATCCAGCGAACAGCCGGCCAGCACAAGCTCTCGGCCCCTTGGGAAGGCCCTTTCGTCATCAGCAAAGCACTAGGCAACGACTCCTACTACCTGATCGACGCACAAAAACCAAGAGCACGCAAGAGGGATGATTCCGGCAAGGAGTCGGAGTGACCATGGAACGCGAACCTCCTGAGAAGATTTTACAGTTGAAAGCAGTATGTATCATGCTACCTTTTTGTATTAAGTACGAAACAACGGGCCCCCCGAGGAGCACTCGGGGACTGCCCTCCTTTATCTATGAATGACGAGTGTCATACTCATGAATGTATTATTACATTTGATTTTCTGTCTGGCACCGGGTTCGACTAGTCGGCCCAGGGACTGGCCGCCTTAAGTTATATTAAAAGTTCCACCTGAAGTCAGACAAGTAGTGTGCCGGCACCCGAGCCCTCTCTTGTTGAAAGTCGCAGCTCGAAGAGCCGACTGTCCGACTGGCAAGAGCCAAAGGCAGAAAGGATGCCCACACGAAAAACGGCTAAGGACTAACGAACTTGTATAACACAAAGACAGCCTCCAACCACGCTTGCCGGCTGTCAAAACAGCCGGCTGGCCGGCCACCCAATCACTTCACTATAATCCAACAAAGCTAGAGTACTTGCCCTCCCAAGCACTTCCCCAGCCACAGATTGCAGAGCAGCTGTCCGGCTGGGAAGGCGGCAACCAAGGGAGGGCGGCAAAGGAAACAGCAGAAGGATGAAAAGCAAAGAACAAGGAAAAGCCAAACGCATGCATAATTATATTTACACATAAGGCCCCAAACCGGCCGGCAGTCAATATAGTTCGAATACACCCAGTGGGTGGAATTGTGCAAAC
The DNA here is from genome assembly GCF_002575655.3 of Aegilops tauschii subsp. strangulata. Lineage (NCBI taxonomy): Eukaryota > Viridiplantae > Streptophyta > Magnoliopsida > Poales > Poaceae > Aegilops > Aegilops tauschii. The sequence goes on from NC_053036.3 coordinate 37,793,893, forward strand.
TTAACAAAACACTATTCCAAGAATGGTGAAACAGGAAAGTAGAGGCAGCAGACTAGACTAAGGGCGCAGCAGGGGAGCCGGGCTAGTCGGGCGAGACGGCGCCGCCGGCTGGAGGAGTGGCCGGCTGGCGGGTCTCGGCTTGATCATCGCCGGCTGCAGACGGTGCACCCACGCGTGCCTTGTTGCTGGAGGCACGGTCAAGCTGAGGCTAACCGGCCGCTCCACCATCTGGCGCGACGTCTTCACCCTCCTCCTCCTCCTCGCCCTCGTCGCTGGAGTCGATCTCCTCCGCTGAGTCCTCGCCGTCTGCCGGGTTCAGCCCGAACCACTCCTCCGGCTGGGCAACACCGTTGTCGTCCACCTCAGGAGCAAAGGCGCTGGTGTCGGTGTAGTCGGCAATCACCGAAGCCCGCTGGATGATAGCCGGCCGCGCCGGCTCCAGTTCTGTGTCGGCCTCCTGCCGCCAGGTGGCCAGCTGGTCCAGACTCAGCTCGGGATACCAGGCCTTGGCGAACTCCAGCGCCCGCCTGGCGCCGGACCGAGCCGCAGAAGCCTTCCCGGCCTCGAAGCGGCCAACCGCCACCTCCAGCCAGTCGGCAGTCCGACTGGGGGTGCGGGGAATCACTTCACCAGGCCAGAGAGCGGCCAACACCTGCGCCCCGACGCGCTGAAGCCGGCGGAGCATGCGATGAGCCGGCTGGAGGCGGGCCTGAATCGCCAAGAGCTGCTCCTCCAGCGACCGGCGAGCGTTTGGCGCGATCTCGGCGCCAGCCTGCCTTTGTGCCTCGCGGTGGGCCTCGACGACCTGGTTGGCGGCGGTAGAGTAGCCAGGGAAGTACTCTGCGCAAGGAAGAAAGAGAAAGAAGAGAAAAACACCAAGTTAGAAAATGAGCTAAAACGGCAAGCGGCAAGCAAGGACGAAGAGGAAGGCGGCCTACCGTCAACCAAGTCTTCGATCTGGCCATAGCCGTTGATTAGCGTCTGCTTCGCTTCGGCCCAGCTGGCCGCCTCTGTCTCATACTCAGCTTGGAGGGCGGCCTCGCTGTCCTACACCGCCTTCAGGGCCGCCTTGTGGCTCTTCTCCTGGTCGGCCAACCTCTTGGCCAGGCGGTCACGCTCCTGTGCCTAGGCGGCAAACTCGGCCTCCTTAGCGCGGAGGGCGGCCTGAGCCCCGCCCAGCTATTCCCTTAGACTGGCGTTGGCCGCTGCAGGGATGGCAGAAAAGAAAGAAGCAATAAGGAAGAAGTTGTCAAGGAAGATCCGACCCGACTGCTCAGTAGTCGGCCCGAATCTCGGGGACTACAGCCAGTGGGTGCGCTGACACGCCCCCATGTGAGACAAAAGACGAAGCACTTACCCCGGCTCTCAGATAGGTCAGCAGTCTTCTGGGTCAGCTCCCGAGCCTGGGAGTTGAAGGCAGCCGCGCGAAGGTTGTGGTAGTCCTGCAAGTCAGGCCGAGGAGCGAACGAGAACAAGAATAGCAAAACAAGGCCCGCTAAGAAGTTCCAAGCCGCCTGCTCAGCAGCCGACTCGGAACTCGGGGACTACACCCAGAGGGTGCGCTGACGCGCCCCCATGGAAGAAACCAAGATAAAAAAAGCAAAAATAAGAAGACTAACCCGAATGGCCGCCCGCGTCGCAAGGAACTCGTCATTATATTTCCTCAGCGCCACAGCCTGGGCCTGAAGCCGGTTCCGGACGTCCTGTGGTGCCACGTTCACCACAACCGTCCCTCCACCCGGCGTCCACCCCGAGCTGGCGCTGGCCGCCTCCATGTCCTAGGCCGACGAGCTGGAGCCCGCGGCCTTCTGCGGCTCCGATGCGGCCTTCCCCGTGCGCTGGCGCGAGGGCGATTGGACCACCAGATCCGTCTTCGCGGCCGGCTCGCCCCCGACCGATTGCGCAGGCGGCAAGTTAGGCCGGCCGCCTTGGGTCGCCCCAGTCGGCGGGGCCGGTGCCGCCTCCCTCTCCGGGATGACGACGTCGTCCTCCCTCTCCAATCCCGGCTGGTCACCACCGGCTTCCTCTGGCGGGGGCTCTGGGGCCTCAGGCGCCGCGACGCGCAGAGGGGTGACGAGCAAGGCCCCCTCCGCCATCGCCGCGGCCGCAGCCTCCGCTTGGGCCTTGACCGCTGCGTCGGCGTGCGCCTTCGCCGCCTCCTCCTCCTGTGCCGCCTTGGCGGCAGCCGCCCTCAACTCCTCCGCCTCCCTGTCACGACCGGTTTTTCAATAAAATATTTATTGAGAGACCAATCCCTTTTACGGACCAGTAAAGAAGAATTCCTTCTCACTGGTAGACAATATCTTGGTCACAGAAGAAAAATACCAGGAGTACTGAATATAATACAAGGTTGAGCGGAGACTGCTCAACAATTTTATTACATGAACGCCGATAAAACATAACGGCAGATATGGTGGCATAACTACTAACTCACGATAACAACGGTGGTGGAAATATCACTGCGAAGTGGGTGATATGACTCCTGAAAACTATAGCTCTTCGAGCGTCGGAGTGAGGCTCGAGGAGACTTATTGCGGGTGGCGGAAGCGTATATAATACAAGTGACCAATATCCAGGATCGCACGGGACTGACTGGGACTCCTCTAGGCGTCGGACGCACTATCAAACTCTTCATCCAAGAGATCGCCTTCGTCAACATCTGGCCAAATCAACAAGCCAGGTGAGTACTATGAAAGTACTCGCAAGACAGTTCGGACATAAGATATAACAAATGTAAACATGAAGCATATGAACAGATTAACAAGTGCATTCAGACATAGAGACAATAATGCATGGGGAATAAAAGAGAAGTCGGGCGGTAGTCCTCCCGAAATCCCAAATTAAATACTGGGTGCCAAACGAGGGTCTGAATGACTCCTCGAGAGGAAAATGCAAGAATAACAATGCCGCAGTCGGGCGTCAGGGCGACACCACATAAAGGGCTTATAATAGAAAATAAAAGATAGTGCGTGCCACAGTCGGACGTCTGAGCGACATCGCAGAAAGGGCTTATATCAAAAGTAAATAACCAACATGCCACAGTCGGACGTCTGAGCGACATCACATAAAGGGCTTCATAACTTAACATCTTAGTAGCTCAAGAATTTAAATCATATCCAGAGAATAATCAGGCATGAGATAAACAACAGGGTTAGTCCATCCACAGGAGTAACGTTCAGCCCAGTTTTACTACTCATGCTCGCTTACCGGAAAGAAGAATAAACCACGAGGGCTTGACGTAGATAAGGATACACTGATCACTATACTTGACCAAGGATACGATGACTCGGAAGGATTTGACTCTGCAGAGTTTGTACTTTAACCACAGCCAACGGATTTCTGTAGTCACGGGGACTAGTTCCGTTTACGGTGTTTTGGAAGAAACACATCTAACCAGTACACACCCATTCAACATTCCGAAGCCAGGAATCACCCTCGGCAACGTTCAAGAAAAACCTTGAGACGGAGAGGCTACAACCTCGCGTAGCATGGGATCAAATTTATATACGCGCGCTCTAAGGGGTGCCCCCCTCTCGGTCCCAACCGGAAACACCCATGCCCCCTGACCGGATGACTGGCTTTAATCCAGGGCCATGGAACCCTCATCCCGGCCCCTCTATTTGGTGTGTACACGGAAAGAGGTTACCAACTTACTAAACCGCATTCTGGCAGAAAACAAGTGGTAGCACGGAAGGGGAAGAACGATAACGTGACTCCGTCCACGTTAACGTCGGAATTTATCGGATGACGTAAGGCTGGCATGCTACAACAGTACCACCTTACTGCCCTTCATGTCACCACATGACTAGGCCATCTCTCAACAGAAATCACAGTACTAAGGAACACCCGGGTAGTTGCCTCACATGCAACTAGGTACTCACCGATACTCATATGCCTTGCACAACCTTTCACGAAATCATGCAAAACATCCATCATATCAAAGGTTCAAACATGCTTGCCTGGTTCAGAGAAGTCGGAGTCTAGCTCGGCGAAGTTCGCGGCTCCGTCACCTCTTCCGGAACCTACGGTATAGCGAAAATGCATACTAACGTGAAAACCAACGCGTGCATAAAAGTTGTCTCAAATTTTTTCAAATAAATCCCATAAAAAAACTAGACAAAATTATAAGACTGTCAGAAAAAGAATCACTCAAAAATCACTTTTTATTAAAAAGTTATAAGGGTTTCTGTCTAGGGACTCATCTGTAATGAAACAGAAAAGTTCCAGGGGTTTAACTGAGAAAACAGAAAACGGTTCGAATAGAAACGCGCCAGCCCACAGAGAAAACGTACTCTGCCCGAAGGCGCCAACAGAAAACGCTTCGGGGGTGAAGGAAGAGAGGCTGACGTGGGGGGTCCACATGTCAGGTTCGAAAAATCTCGCCGGCGCCCGAAGGCTGCGGTGGTCGCCGGCGTCGAACCACGGCGAGTCAGGGAGATCGGAGTGTACCAAGAGTATCAGCGTGCCCTTCCGCGTCGGTGGGTGGTGGACTTGGGTGTCGGGGAGCACCACGTCGACGGCGACACTTTCTCCGGCGGACGGCGGCTCGGGCGATGGTGGGGAACTCCGGTGGTGTGCTGCAAACTTCGAATTGAAGCGCGGGTCAGAAGGAGGGATGCACTAGAGAGCTTCTGGCAAGATATGGGGGGCAGAGGTGCACGCACGGGAGTGAATCGAGCTGGATTCCGTGGCGGGTCGCGGCGGCCGGGGTTGAGGAAGGAGACTCCCTCGGGGCTCTCCCAGTGGCTAGGCGGGGTCTTGGTGGAGTGTAGAGGTGGTGTGGGTACTAGCTGGAGCTCGGGGCCTCTATTTATAGGCGGCTCAAGGGGGTGGCCGTGAACGGAGAATCTCCGGTGAGCAATTACGGCGAGGCAGTGGATTGGCAGGGGTATTAGGTGGCCAGGTAGCATCAGTGGGAGTTACTGGTCCCGTTTCACTGCTAAACTCGGTCGGGCATGGCGTAATGGCGCCGGTCCTCGTCGGGGTCGCCGTACTGGCACGACGGCGGCAGAGAGCGCGCTCCGCGCCCAGCGGTTCACGACGAGGGTGGCAGTGCGCACTGGGGAGTGGAAGGCCACGCGGCGACCTCCGGTGGATTAGGTGGCGCCGGACGGCGCCGTCTGCGCTGCGCCACTCTTCTGACGGCCGCAAAGCCGCCGCTGGCGTCGGTCACGGGGCGGCGCACCTTCTGCTGCTCGTCGCCGACGTCCGCAAGCTTCCAGGTGCTCGTGCGGTGCAGAGGACAAGGAGGAGGGGACAGGGAATGCGGCGACGCCGGGGCACAGGTGTGATCGACAACAGACACTGAAGAAACGACAGTGGTTCAGACACTGTTAGCTGAATTTGACTGAACCTGATATTGACAGAGCTCTGAAGGTGTTCGATGAAATGATTAGGTATGAAGAAATTTTTTCCTGGAGCTGGGGCTTGGTGAGGTGACCACTCAATGCACCCAGAGGCTGCCTGATTTTACTCAGAATTTTTGGAGAAGGATTGGAATGAATTTCATCAAATTTGGCAAATCTGGTCCAAACTTGCAGCAAGTATGGTTTGAAAAATTTGAACTGAAGACCAGTGGATCTTCATGGATCTTGGTTGAGGGTTCAAAGGACTAGGAAGGGAAAAAGGTTTGGGGGCAAGAATCAAAGCAGAAGGAGTAGTTCCTTTGTAAACCTCCAAGGATCAAGATATAAGGCAGAAATTGTTTTTGATAAGAAGTAAATGGGAAAATTTATATGGAGAGGTTCAACTTGCTGGATTTGAAATAAAACATGATCCAAAGATGAGGAGAGGTTTATGAGAGTGGATTTGCACTAAGGTCATGGCAAGAGAGATTTGTTGAAAGTGGTAAAGGATCATTCCAAAAGCTATAGGGCATTTTCAAAGAAATTTTCAAAAGACATTTTTCCCAAGTGAAAAGCATTTTGGCTTGAGTCCAAAATAAAAAGCAAAAACCTCCAAGACCAAAAACAAGTCTTGGGTGAATCCAAATAAAACTCTTGCCATAATTTTTTTTGAAAGGGAGGGTTCTTTTGAAGAAAATTTTTAAATCACCTCCCTCAAGTCAAGTAAAATTTTTGAAAAATCCAAATGAAATTTTGGGTGTCACACTCCCGCTCCTCCCGCGCCTCCCGTGTGTTTCGCTCCGTCATCGCCTGAAGCTCAGCGCGGGGGTCCATGCGGCGGGTGCTCCCGGATCCTCCCAGCGATCCAACAAAGGAGGCGGCAGCAACCCGCTCGAGCGACAGCGGAGCCCTGATTTTTTGAGAAAGGACAAGGATTCAAAAACTACCAAAGAAAAGAAGAAAGAATGCACAAAGGAGTATACACTTACGCCGACACCGTCTGCGGCTGCTTCACCACCTTGCGGAAGTGGGCCGCCTTCACGGCCGCCTCATCCCGCCTGGTCGCCGCTGCCCCGCCCTTGGGCTTCTTCGGCCGACTGCCGAACAAGCCCGATGCGGCACGACACTTCTGCCCGCCGCCCCGAACAGGCGGCGCGGCGGAGGAACCCGCGCCGTGGCCAGACGCCGGCTATCGGCGTAGGACGACTTCCGCCTCGTCGTCATCCGGCCAATCGTCGAAGCTGGCTCCAAGACCGGAGCCGCCTGCTTTGCAGCCGGCTTCGTCGCCACCCGTCTCGGTGTTGTCCTCCATGCCCGCCGCCCCCAAGTCGTAGTCCTCCAGGTCATGTTCCACCCGGTCGGGGAGGAATCGGCGCTCCGTCTCCGACCCGGCTGCAGGTCGAAGGAGAGAGCTCTGCCAAGGCACCCCGACTGGTCAGAGACGACCAGAAGGAAGTCGACAACAAAAGAAAAGGAAATAGAAAACATACCGTGGGCGGAGGATGCGCACGGGAATATGGCTCCTTGCCAAACCGCCACTCTGCGGAGAGCTTGCAGTTCGCAAGGTAATTCACCATGTGGGCCACCTCGTCGTGCGGCATGTCCTTGGTGCACATCCGGCTCGGATCGAGCTGGCCGCTCATCTGACAGATCAGGTGAGGGCGGCTCTGAAGCGGAAGCACCCGGCGCACGACGAAGGCGGCCAGCAAGTCGGGCCCAGTCAGGCCCTCCGACTGGATCATCACCCGCAGTCGAGCGACGGCCGCGGCTCCAGCCGGCATCAGCGACGCGGCCCGATAGGACCAGTGGGGCCGCCTCCCAGCCGGCGGGCCGGCTACGTAAGCCGGCAAGTTGACATAGTCGCCTTGCGGGGCGACGTTCTTCACGTAGAAATAGGATTTCTGCCAGCGCTTCACCGACTAGATTAACGTGATGACGGGGAAGGGGTTGTCGGCCAACGGCCTCCGCATCGCGATGAAGGCGCCGCTCTGGGCCGGCACGCCCTGCATGCGGGTGCCCAGCTTAGATTGGAAAAACTCCCCCCAGAGCTCGAGGGTGGGGAGAACGCCAAGGAAGCCTTCGCACAAGGTGACAAAGGCGGACAGCAGCACCACCGTGTTTGGAGTGAGGTGGTGCGGCTGGAGTTGATAGAAGTCGAGGAAGGAGCGGAAGAAAGCGCTCGCCGGCAAGCCGATGCCGCGCAGGAAATGCGAGCGGAAGAATACCCGCTCGCCTTCCTCCGGCTCCGGCGTGATCTCCCTCGCAGGCGCGAGATGGACCCGCACCTGGTCCGTGCCGGGCAACCGCCGCGTCTTGCGGAGGAACTCGATGTGGTCCATGTGGACGTTGGAGCCGTCCTAGTCCCCGCCGTACTGCATGGTGGCGAGAAGCTAGCGAGGAAGAGTGCGGCGGCGGAGAAAGCACGGCCCTGCGGCGGCAGAGCTGCGGGGCGGAGTGAAGAATGGTGGGACGGCGCGGCGGCGAGGCGCTGCTGCAAGGGAAAGCAGGAGGAAGAAGATGGCGGAGAGGAGAGGAGCGTGCGAACGTCTGCCGCTTCCCCCTCCTCCCCCTAATTATAGCCTCGTGCGGCGAAGCCGAGGAGGCGAGGCGTGGGGAGGAACATGGGATTAACTGCGCCCACTCCCCCACGTCCCGCGATTATTGCACCCTAACGGCGTGCGGAAACCGCCGCCGGAAGACGTGCGGACGGCTTTGGGCCACAAAGAATCTACGCCTGGGCCTAGGCGTAGGAATGGTGGGCCCTTGGCCTGCGGGGATGTCTTGTCGCGCGCGTGGGTTGGCAGGCTCTCTTCAGCCAGGGGACGCCACGTGGTTCGCAGGCGGCGAGCGGCCGGCCCACAGCCCGGCGCGCGCGCCAACAGACTCCCGCTTTCCGACTTTAAAAATTTCGCCAAGACGGTGCGCCCATCCGAAGCCGACTCCTAGCTGCTGACTCGTCAAGATAAGAAGCTGACCGAGCTTCTCGACCTCCACTCAGCCTCGAAGCCCAACCAGCTTCGGGGACTACTGTCGGAGTAAATGGCCACGGGTAGCCTAACCGACTCCCCCTGGCTCTTCAAAAATTACCAGGCCATTCAAGCCTTCAAGCATACAAAGCATAGGGCCGCCTTCCCCCGGCCGGCTATCCCCTGGGCCGACTCCCAGAAGGCGACCCAGTCTCGGAAACCTCCCCCATGAAAGATACGAGATAGCCGACTCCAGGGAGCTGGCCCCAAAAGGACCGACTCCCAGAAGCCGGCCATGAAGAAAGCCGACTCCCGGAAGCCGGCCATGAAGAAAGTCGGCTCCCAGAAGCCGGCCAAGACTGCACGCACAAAGACTATACCCACATAACGGTGATAGGATGGGGCGTGGCCGCAGTACAGCCCACTACCCCCGAATCCCGGAACAGGTATGGCCACAGGGCGCCGTACGGGCCAGCCATCCCCCGTCCGGCGCGGCATTGTAGCCATGTTGGCCTCGATGTCACCCACGACAGGTGCCAGTACGGCCGGTGGGCGGCGGGCCCCTTCGCCAGGGAGACATCTGAAGACGGCCCGGCCTCCTCTAGTCGGCCAGGGATGTGGCCGGCTCCCAATAGCCGGCTACCTCCCTCCCTCGAAGCATGCGCCCCATTAAGGAGACAAGACAAGGTAAGGCTACAGTGAGAGCTCGCAAGGCGGTGACATTGTAGCCACGCTTACCTCGACAAAGTCCTCGTCATCAGAGGCGAGGCAACAGTAACCAGCCACCGACAAAGTGTCAGGACCGGTTTTCCAATAAAACATTTATTGAGAAATCGACCCTTATATCAAACTAGTATAGAAGAATCCTTCTTACTGGTGGACAAATCCTTGATACAGAAATCCAGTAGTACTAAATATTATACAAGGTTGAGCTGAGGTTGCTCAACAATTTATTACAAGCACGCCGATAAAATACATAAGGGCGGATATGACACAAGGAGTATGGTGGCATAACTACTGACTCGTAATAAAAGTGGTGGTGGATATGTCACAGCGAAATGGGTGATAAGACTCCTAAATTTTACAGCTCATCGAGCGCCGGAGTGAGGCTCGATGATTTTATTGGTGTAGCGGAAGCGTATATAACACAAGTGACCAATTCCAGGATCGCACGGAACTGACTGGGACTCCTCTAGGCGTCGGACTCGCTATCGAACTCTTCATCCATAAGATCGCCTTCGTCAACATCTGGCCAAATCAACAAGCCAGGTGAGTACTTTGAATGTACTCGCAAGACAGTTTGGACATAAGATACAACAAATGCAAACATGATGCACATGGCAGATTAGTAATGCGCACTCAGATAATAAATTGCACTGCACGATAAATAAAAAGGAAGTCAGGCGGTAGTCCTCCCGAAATCCCAATAAAATAGCTGAAGACCGATCGGGTGTCTGAAGCGATGCCTCGAAAGGTAAAATAAATTAACAATGCCGCAGTCGGGCGTCAGAGCGACACCACATAAAGGGCTCATATTGAAATATAAACGACAGTGCGTGCCACAGTCGGACGTCTGAGCGACATCTCGAAAAGGGCTTATATCAAAAGTAAATAGCAAGAATGCCACAGTCGTACGTCTGAGCGACATCACATAAAGGGCTTATATCAAAGTAAATAACAAGAGTGCCACAGTCGGACGTCTGAGCGACATCACATAAAGGGCCTATATCAAAAGTAAATAACAAGAGTGCCACAGTCGGACGTCTGAGCGACATCACATAAAGGGCTTATATCAAAAGTAAATAACAAGAGTTCCACAGTCGGACGTCTGAGCGACATCACATAAAGGGCTTATATCAAAAGTAAATAACAAGAGTGCCACAGTCGGACGTCTGAGTGACATCACATAAAGGGCTTATATCAAAAGTAAAACAAGAGCGCCACAGTCGGACGTCTGAGCGACATCACATAAAGGGCTTATATCAAAAGTAAATAACAAGAGTGCCACAGTCGGACGTCTGAGCGACATCACATAAAGGGCTTATATCAAAAGTAAATAACAAGAGTGCCACAGTCGGACGTCTGAGCGACATCACATAAAGGGCTTATATCAAAAGTAAATAACAAGAGTGCCACAGTCGGACGTCTGAGTGAAATCACATAAAGGGCTTATATCAAAAGTAAATAACAAGAGTGCCACAGTCGGACGTCTGAGCGACATCACATAAAGGGCTTATATCAAAAGTAAATAACAAGAGTGCCACAGTCGGACGTCTGAGCGACATCACATAAAGGGCTTATATTTCATTATTCGAATTCAAGTAGCTCATGAATTTAAATCATCTCAAGGGAATACTCATGTATGTAATAATAAACTGGTTAGTCCATCCAGATGAATAACATTCAGCCGGGTTTACCATTCATGTTTATTCACCGGGGATTTTCACTGAGACTGACACAGAGACTGACGCTGAGACGGACGTTGAGACTGATACTGATACTGATATGGATATGTTGACCAAGATCCTTGACCATGGACACGGTTACACGGATGGGTTTTGACTCTGCAGAGTTTGTACTCTTTAACCACAGGCAACGGATTTCAGTAGTCACAAAGGACTAGTTCCGTTTACGGTATTTTAGGAGAAACACATCTAACCAGTACACACCCATTCCACATTCCGCTGCCAGGGATCACCCTAGGCAATGTTCAAGAAAAACTTTAAGATGGGGAGGCCACAACCTCGAGTAGCATGGGATCAAATTTATATCGCGCGCTCTAAGGGGTGCCCCCCTCTCGGTCCCAACACGGAAACACCCATGCCCCCTGACCGGATGACAGGCTTTAATCCAGGGCCATGGAACCCTCATCACGGCCCCTCTATTAGGTGTGTACGAGGAAAGAGGTTTGCAACTTACTAAACCGTATTCTTTGCAGAAAACTTGTGGCAGCACGAAAAGGGGACGGATGGTAATGTGGCTTGATCCACGTTAACACTGGAGTTTAACGGTTGACATAAGACTGGCACGCTTCAACAATACCATCTTACCACCTTTCATGTCACCACATGATCATGTTATCTCCCATCAAATGATCACATCAAGTTTCGAAGCATACTGGTAGTTGCCTTGCATGCAATATAACACTCACTGATGCTCATATAAACATGCCATGAACTAACTATTCAAGCAAACATGCAAAACACTCATCATATCAAAGGTTCAAACATGCTTGCCTGGTTCGGAGCAGTCGGTGTCTAGCTCGGTGAAGTTTGCGGCTCCGTCACCTCCTCCGGTATCTACGGTATAAAGAGAACGCGTACTAACGTAAATACCGAGTGTGCATAAAATTTGTTCCAAATAATTTTCAAATAAATATGATCAAAAACTAGACAGAAAAATAAAGCTGACAGAAAAAGAATCAACTCAAAATCATATTTTGTTTAAAAGTTATTAAGGTTTTAGTCCAAGGACCCATCTGTAATGAAACAGAAACTTTCCAGGGGCTATTTCATAAAAAGGACAGAAAACGCCTCAGTTAGAAAACATATTTTGCCTGAAGGCGTTTTCAGAAAACGTTTCGAAAAAGAGAAAAAGCTGACGAGGGGGTCCCACCCGTTAGGTTTGAATTTCAAACAGAGCACACCGGCGCCCGAGGACCGCGGTGGCCGCTGGCGTCGATCCCCGGCGAGGTAGGGGAAGTGGTTGGTACCTACGGACTCACGGTGCTCTTCCGCACCTGTGGGTGGTGGAGTTGGTCGTCGGCGAGCACCACGTCGACGGCGGCCTCTACTCCGGAGGACGGTGCTTCGGGTGGTGATGGATCTCGCCGAGGAGGGCTGCAACCATCAAATTGGGGCTCGGGTTAGAAGAGTGGGTGCATGATGAGGCTGCTGGCAAGGTTTGGGAGGCGAGGGTGGTCTCACCAGAGGGAATCGTGCCGGAGCCCAAAGCGGATCGGGGCGGCCGGAGTCGGGGAAGAAGGCCTCCCCGAGGTCTCCCTAGTAGCTAGGCGTGGCTCTGGTGAGGTGTAGGAGTGGTGCTGGGTCGAAGGCGAGCTCGAGGCTCCCTTTTATAGCCGGTCCGAGGCGGTTGCCGAGAACGGGATAACTCCGGCGATGATTACGGCGAGGCAGCGGTTGAACGGGGGTTTTAGGCGACTGGGCAGCTACGAATTGGTCTACTGGTCCCATCTAGAGGCTAATCTTGGTACAACTTGGGCGATACTCCAGGCCTTCGACGGAACGGCCTCACGGGCTCGTCGGCGGCAGAGAGCGCGCTCTGCGCATCTCAGGCCACGGCGACGGTGCTGCAGCGCGTCCAGAGAAGAGGATGGCCACGCGGAGGCTCCTGGTGCTATGGGCGGTGCTGGACGGTGCCGTACCTCGCTGAGCTTCTCTGGCGGCCGCAGCGAGCATTGCTGTCGCCGCTCACGGGGGCGGTGTACCTCTGCCAGCTCACCGCCGACGCTCGCAACCGTCCAGACGACCGTGCGGTGCGATGGATAAGAAGAAGGGGCAGTGAGCAAGAGGCCAGAGCGAGCACTGGTGAGATTGACGCCGAGGATCTGAAGAAAACGACGCTGTCGACTGAACCCAACACTGAAACTCTGAATTTTCTGAATTTGAACAGAAACAGTGCATGCCAACTGTTCGATGAAATGATTCTGGCATGTGGAAAATTTTTCTGGAGCTGATCTTTGGTGAGGTGGTCTCTCAATGCATCTGGGGGCTGCCTGATTTATCTTAGAATTTTTGGAGAAGAAAAATAATGAATTTCACCCAAAATGGCAAATCTGTTCCAAACTTGCAGCAAGCAAAATTTGAAAAAATTGAATTGTGGACAAGTGGATCTTGAGGGATCTAGGTTGGGGGTACTAAGGACTAGTCAGAGGAGTTTGTTTGGAACCAAAACTCAAAAGGGATCTGGTGGTTCCTTTGTAAATCACTAAGGTTCAAAATAAATGACAGAAATAGTTTTGAGGATAAAATAAATAGAGTCAAAATCAAAATGGGTTGAACTTGCTGGGATTGGATATTTGACTTGACTCAAAGTGGAGGGAGGGGTTTTGGAAGAAATTTTTCAACCTAGGTTATGGCATGAAATTTTTTTTGAATGAGGAAGAATCAATTCATAAGTCATATGGTTATTTTTAAAAGAAAGGATTTCAAAGACTTTCCCAAAGAAAATATTTGTGTTGAGTCAACACTAAATGAAAAGCCCTCAAGACCAAAGTAAATGTTGGGAAGAACACATAAAATACTTGCCTTAAAGGTTTTTGAGAAGGAGAGGTTTTTAAAAAAAATTAAATAACCTCCTTCCCCTAAAATGGAAATTAATAAAACCAAATAAATTTTTTTGGGGTGTTACAACACCTACCCCTTAGAAAAAATCTCGTCCCCGAGATTTCAGCTGATCCTTAAATAGGTGTGGGTACTCTGTCCGAAGAAAATCCTCTCTTTCCCATGTTGCTTCATCCGCGGTGTGATTGCTCCACTGAACCTTGAAAAACTTAATTGTTTTCTGACGGGTCCTCCTTTCAGACTCCTCCAGTATTTTTATTGGACGTTCCATGTAGGTGAGGTCTGGTTGCACGTCAATGTTCTCATGAGACACCTGCTTCTCGGGGTTGCTTACACATTTCCTTAACTGTGAGACGTGGAACACGTCGTGGACGTCTGACAGCTCTTTGGGTAGGTCTAGCTGTTAGGCTACTGTGCCTCTTCGTGCAACTACACAGAAGGGTCCAATAAATCTTGGGGCTAGCTTTCCTTTAACTTTGAACCATTGCAGGCCCCTCATAGGAGATACTCGTAGATACACATATTCACCGGGTTCAAAGCTGACTTCACGATGCTTTCGATCGTAATAACTCTTTTGTCGGCTTTGAGCTGTCTTGAGTCGGTCCCTGATTAGTCTAACTTTCTCCTCGGCTTCCTTGAGCATGTCTGGGCCGAAGATACGACTGTCTCCTGTTTCTGACCAATTTAATGGAGTACGACATCTCCGCCCGTACAAGGCTTCAAAAGGTGCCATTTGTAGACTGGCTTGGTAACTGTTGTTGTATGCGAACTCGGCATATGGCAAGCTTTCTTCCCAACTGGTTCCATAGGTGAGAACACATGCTCTCAGCATGTCCTCTAGAATTTGGTTCACGCGTTCAGTTTGTCCATCAGTCTGGGGGTGGTATGCTGTACTGAATGCTAGTCGAGTCCCCAGAGCTTGTTGTAAATGATCCCAAAATCTAGAGACGAATTGAGTGCCTCTGTCGGATATTATAGTCTTTGGAACTCCATGCAGGCAAACTATACGGGAGAGGTAAAGCTTGGCAAGCTTCTGAGTGGTGTGGGTTGTCTTTACCGGGATGAAATGTGCCACTTTAGTTAATCTATCGGTGATGACCCATATGGCATCATTTCCGTGTTGTGACCGAGGTAGTCCGACAATAAAATCCATTCCAATTTCGTCCCATTTCCACTCAGGTATCCTGTTTGGCTGTAATAGCCCTGCTGGTTTTTGGTGCTCGGCTTTAATGCGTTGACATGAATCACAACATGCAATGAATGTGGCTATATCCCTCTTCATACCGTGCCACCAAATTTTTTCCTGGATGTCCTTGTACATTTTGGTCCCTCCAGGGTGGATTGAATATGGAGCGGTGTGGCCTTCGGTTAGAATTTGTTGTTTGAGGCCCTCTATGTTTGGTACGCAAAGTCTGTCCTCGTACCATAATATTCCCTCATCGTCTACGACGAATTCTGAAGCTTTGCCCAGACTCACTTTTTTCTTTATGCCTTCAATGCTGGGATGTCCATGCTGAGCTTTCTTAATCTGTTCCATTAGGGTGGGCTGTATTTCCAGATTTGACACGTTGCCCTCAGTGACAATCACCAAGTTGAGTTTGGTGAACTCCTGCTGAAATTCAGGCCTCAAGTTCTGTAGACTGTCGTTGCCCGAGCTGGGGTTTCGACTAAGAGCGTCTGCCACTACATTCGCTTTTCCTGGATGGTAGTGAATGCCAACATCATAATCTTTGACTAATTCCAACCAGCGTCGTTGCCGTAAATTGAGTTCTGGTTGTGTGAAAATATATTTGAGGCTTTTACGATCCGTATATATTTCACAATGATTCCCAAGCAAAAGTGCCTCCACTCTTTGAGTGCATGGATGACTGCTGCCAACTCCAAGTCATGAGTAGGATAATTTTCTTCATGCTTTCGTAGTTGCCTGGAAGCATATGCGACAACTTTGCCGTCTTGCATCAATACGCACCCGAGACCCTTCCGGGATGCGTCACAATACACTTCAAAACTTTTGTGTATGTCTGGCACAACCAATACCGGTGCTGTTGTTAATTTCCTTTTGAGTTCTTGGAAACTTTTCTCGCACGCTTCAGTCCATACAAATTTGTTATCCTTCTTGAGTAACTGTGTCATTGGTTTTGCTATGGTGGAGAATCCCTCAATAAACCTTCGGTAATATCCAGCCATTCCTAGGAAACTTCGTACATCTGTTACGTTAGCTGGTGGTTTCCAGCCAAGTACGGCCTTGACTTTTTCTGGGTCTACGGCAACACCTTCTTGGGTCAATACATGGCCTAGAAAACCAACCTGTCTTAACCAAAATTCACATTTGCTGAACTTGGCGTATAATTGATGTTTCCACAATTCTCCCAGTACAATTCTAAGATGTTCAGCATGTTCTTCCGGTGTCTTTGAGTATACCAGAATATCATCAATGAACACCACAACAAATTTGTCCATAAATTTCATAAACACTTTGTTCATGAGGTGGACAAAATATGCGGGGGCGTTTGTCAGTCCAAACGGCATTACTGTAAATCCATACAATCCATATCTGGAGGTGAATGCTGTCTTGGGGATATCTTCTGTCCGTACCTTTAATTGATGATACCCCGATCTTAAATCAATTTTCGAGAAAACCTTGGCTTGTGCGAGCTGGTCAAATAAATCATTTATCCATGGCATCGGATATTTGTTTTTGATGGTGACCATGTTGAGTGCTCGATAGTCTATACATAACCTCAGTGTCCCATCTTTTTTTCTTTGCAAATAATACTGGTGAACCCCAAGGTGAGGAGCTGGCTCGTATAAATCCTTTGTCCAGTAATTCTTTTATTTGCTTCTTTAATTCTACCAACTCGGAGGGTGCCATTCTGTAAGGTTTCTTGTAAATGGGGGTGGTTCTAGGTGCTAGTTCAATGATGAACTCTATTTCCCGGTCTGGTGGCATGCCTGGTAGTTCTTCGGGAAATACGTCTGGGAACTCACACACCACTGGAACTTTTCTTAACTCTGAAATGTCCACCTTGTTCAACTTTGGTTGTCGTGACATTGGTCTTTCTTGAGCTGCAACTTTTATCGTCTTGCCGTGATGATGAGTAAGAATTACCGTCCGATTGAAGCAGTCGATAAATCCCTTGTTGGTGGTTAACCAGTCCATTCCTAGGATAACATCCAGTCCTTTATTTTCCAATACAATGAGTTTTGCCTGAAACTTTAGTCCTTCAAACTCAATAACCACACCTTGGCAGTAACTCTGAGTGATTTGCTTATTCCCGAGGGACTTGATGATCATGGATTTTTCCAAAGGAAGCATCAAAAAATCATGTTGCAAAACAAATCTCTTTGAAATGAACGAGTGAGAAGCTCCAGAATCAAACAAAACCGTGGCAGGTATTGTGTTGACAAGGAACGTACCGAGTACGATATCCGGGGCATTCTGTGCTACCTCCTTGGTCACATGGTTCAAGTGACCCTTCTTGTGATTGTTATTGGGGTTGAAGTTGTTACGCTTGGGAGCTGGATTATTTCCACCGTTGTTCGGCTTGGGGGCCGAGTTCCTTGGTTTTGGGCACTGTTTGGCATAGTGTCCTTACTCTCCACAAGCATAGCAAGTAACACCTGGGCGATACGTAAAATCCTTGTCCCTTGCATGAAAATTTTTGGTTGGGCTTGGAACATTGGTCGTGGATTTGTTCGCTCCATTTTTTGAAAATCAGTCTTGTTCCGGTTGTTGCGAGCATGAGTAGTCTTGTCCCTTTTGCGCTTGCGAAAATCCTCCAAGCTGCGGCGCTCATTTTCCAATGTAATAGCCTTGTCCACAAGTGTTTTGAAATCTGGAAAGGTGTGCTCGACTAGCTGGCATTTAAGTGCTGGTGCCAGACCGTCCAAAAATTTCTCCATCTTTTTATTTTCAGTCATATGCTCTTCGTTGGCATAACGAGATAATTGAGTAAACTTACTATTGTACTCAGTCACTGTCATGCTTCTCCGCTTGAGGTCATCAAACTCCCTTTTCATGATCTTCATAATGCTTCTGGGAATATGCGCCCCACGAAAACCTTCTTTAAATTCTTCCCAGGTGATGTTATTTTCATTGGGGTGCATGTGTAGAAATTTTTCCCACCATGATGCAGCTGCTCCAGTGAGGTAGTGAGGTGCATAAAGTACCTTCTCACGGTCCGAACATTGTGCAATAATTAATTTCCTTTCAATGTCTCGAAGCCAATCATCGGCCTCGAGAGGTCTATCAGTGTGAGAGAATGTAGGGGGACGTGTCTTTTGTAGTTCAGACAATTTGGAATGCTGCTGGTATGGTTCACGGTGATTTCCCATATTGATAACATGGTTCATCATTTCTTGATGCTGCTGCTGGCTTTGCTCATAAAGGTGGCATACTTGAGAAAATGCTGCTTCACTGCCTTGCTGACTTGACTGCCCCTGTGTGAAATTGTGGCTTCTCTGGGTACCATAATTTTCTTCCGGCGGACTTGGCATGGAACGAGTCCAGGGACGAGGCATTTTCCACTCTGGGGTATTTTTGCAAAACTCATGAGAAAAACCGAGTGGCAAAATGAATAATTTTGCAAAGGCGGAATTTTTAAAGACTCCAAGATTTTCCAAGAAAAATACTTGATTGCGCATGGAGAAGGACTGCTCAGTACATATCTTACACGCGAGTCGTAATTATACAATACATCACTCAGGATGTGCGTACACATTCCTGACATGTTATTTAGGCTAGTGCACTTCTCCGAGTTCCTACATGATGCGCACACAAACTACTTCTCACCAAACCTATGTACATATAAACATATCATACAAGCTGGCACATCGCACGGCTGCTAGGCGCACTCAGTCGGAGATGGTGAAAACTTCCCTCGGCCTGCCGAGGGTAAGACCCAGTGGTGCAGGAGACTCAACCTCCTCCTCACTAATAGGCTCCAGGCGCGAAGTACTGCGTTGAGGAGTTGGTGCGGGTGCGGTAGGTGGTGCAGCTCTGACTGGAGTAGGAGCAATGACTTGGTCAAACTCCTCAGTGGTAGGCAGGCGGTGAGCGGTGGCTAGGATGGCAGGTGCATAGGATGCTGAGGACGAGACGTAAGTCAGTGGTGGTGCTGTATGGAGGAGCTCCCTCCTGTTGGCGGAACAACCCTGCACGAAGTCCATACGAGCAGCCACAAAGTCGTCCACGAGGTTATCAAAAGCTGCCTCAAGAGCTCTGAGATACTCAACAAGCATCTCAATAGCCTCATCTCTCTCTCCCATAGCGCAAGCGAATGCATAGTGACATGTGTAAGGCACGTGGCATGGGAGGTAGCGGTAGCGGCGAGTCTTCATCGAAGGGAGCGCATCCCGGAGACGAGCTATCGCCTCACGGGCAGCCATCTGCATGGCATGCCTCTCCGTAGGCATGGCCCTTACCACAAAACGGAAGCGGCGTGACTCAGAATGTCCTCCCTTGAAGTGCACCACGGCCTGGTGCATAGACACGCTGTCGCTGATCTTGTGCTGGTACAGTGTGAACTCTGGACGAGCCGATGGCCCGATCGCGAGCTTGGTGATGGAGACGAGAAGCTTGATAAACCCCTCAGGCACATTGGCGAACACCTGTGACTCGCAGTCGTTGCCAGCCATCTACAAAAGTAGACAAAAATTCTGGATAGTCAAATCATAAATTTATGATGACCAACAGAAAATTGCTACGTTTGCAAAATGTTAAGCTAGCGCTTATTACGCTAATAACCGATTAGCGATCGCACCTAGTGGCTTCCTACAGTCAGCCTGGCTCTGATACCAAGGTTGTCAGGACCGGTTTTCCAACAAAACATTTATTGAGAAACCGACCCTTATATCAAACCAGTATAGAAGAATCCTTCTTACTGGTGGACAAATCCTTGATACAGAAATCCAGAAGTACTAAATATTATACAAGGTTGAGCTGAGGTTTCTCAACAATTTATTACAAGCACGCCGATATAATACATAAGGGCAGATATGACACAAGGAGTATGGTGGCATAACTACTGACTCGTAATAAAAGTGGTGGTGGATATGTCACAGCGAAATGGGTGACAAGACTCCTAAATTTTACAGCTCATCGAGCGCCGGAGTGAGGCTCGATGATTTTATTGGTGTAGCGGAAGCGTATATAACACAAGTGACCAATTCCACGATCGCACGGAACTGACTGGGACTCCTCTAGGCGTCGGACTCGCTATCGAACTCTTCATCCATAAGATCGCCTTCGTCAACATCTGGCCAAATCAACAAGCCAGGTGAGTACTTTGAATGTACTCGCAAGACAGTTTGGACATAAGATATAACAAATGCAAACATGATGCACATGAGCGGATTAGTAATGCGCACTCAGATAATAAATTGCACTACACGATAAATAAAAAGGAAGTCAGGCGGTAGTCCTCCCGAAATCCCAATAAAATAGCTGAAGACCGATCGGGTGTCTGAAGCGACGCCTCGAAAGGTAAAATAAATTAACAATGCCGCAGTCGGGCGTCAGAGCGACACCACATAAAGGGCTCATATTGAAATATAAATGACAGTGCGTGCCACAGTCGGACGTCTAAGCGACATCTCGAAAAGGGCTTATATCAAAAGTAAATAGCAAGAATGCCACAGTCGGACGTCTGAGCGACATCACATAAAGGGCTTATATCAAAGTAAATAACAAGAGTGCCACAGTCGGACGTCTGAGCGACATCACATAAAGGGCCTATATCAAAAGTAAATAACAAGAGTGCCACAGTCGGACGTCTGAGCGACATCACATAAAGGGCTTATATCAAAAGTAAATAACAAGAGTGCCATAGTCGGACGTCTGAGCGACATCACATAAAGGGCTTATATCAAAAGTAAATAACAAGAGTGCCACAGTCGGAGGTCTGAGTGACATCACATAAAGGGCTTATATCAAAAGTAAATAACAAGAGTGCCACAGTCGGACGTCTGAGCGACATCACATAAAGGGCTTATATCAAAAGTAAATAACAAGAGTGCCACAGTCGGACGTCTGAGCGACATCACATAAAGGGCTTATATTTCATTATTCGAATTCAAGTAGCTCATGAATTTAAATCATCTCAAGGGAATACTCATGTATGTAATAATAAACTGGTTAGTCCATCCACATGAATAACATTCAGCCGGGTTTACCATTCAGGTTTATTCATCGGGGATTTTCACTGAGACTGACACAGAGACTGACGCTGAGACGGACGTTGAGACTGATACTGATACTGATATGGATATGTTGACCAAGATCCTTGACCATGGACACGGTTACTCGGATGGGTTTTGACTCTGCAGAGTTTGTACTCTTTAACCACAGCCAACGGATTTCAGTAGTCACAAAGGACTAGTTCCATTTACGGTATTTTAGGAGAAACACATCTAAACAGTACACACCCATTCCACATTCCGCTGCCAGGGATCACCCTAGGCAACGTTCAAGAAAAACTTTAAGACGGGGAGGCCACAACCTCGAGTAGCATGGGATCAAATTTATATCGCGCGCTCTAAGGGGTGCCCCCCTCTCGGTCCCAACCGGAAACACCCATGACCCCTGACCAGATGACGGGCTTTAATCCAGGGCCATGGAACCCTCATCACGGCCCCTCTATTTGGTGTGTACGAGGAAAGAGGTTTGCAACTTACTAAACCGTATTCTTTGTAGAAAACATGTGGCAGCACGAAAAGGGGACGGATGGTAACGTGGCTTGATCCACGTTAACACTGGAGTTTAACGGTTGACATTGTTGGAAATATGCCCTAGAGGCAATAATAAATGGTTATTAAATATTTCCTTGTTCATGATAATTGTCTATTGTTCATGCTATAATTGTGTTATCCGGAAATCGTAATGCTTGTGTGAATACATAGACCACAACGTGTCCCTAGTAAGCCTCTAGTTGACTAGCTCGTTGATCAACAGATAGTCATGGTTTCCTGACTATGGACATTGGATGTCGTTGATAACGGGATCACATCATTAGGAGAATGATGTGATGGACAAGACCCAATCCTAAGCATAGCACAAAAGATCGTGTAGTTCGTTTGCTAGAGATTTTCCAATGTCAAGTATCATTTCCTTAGACCATGAGATCGTGCAACTCCCAGATACCGTAGGAGTGCTTTGGGTGTGCCAAACGTCACAACGTAACTGGGTGACTATAAAGGTACACTACGGGTATCTCCGAAAGTGTCTGTTGAGTTGGCACGGATCGAGACTGGGATTTGTCACTCCGTATGACGGAGAGGTATCTCTGGGCCCACTCGGTAATGCATCATCATAATGAGCTCAATGTGACTAAGGAGTTAGCCACAGGATCATGCATTACGGTACGAGTAAAGTGACTTGCCGGTAACGAGATTGAACAAGGTATTGGGATACCGACGATCGAATCTCGGGCAAGTAACGTACCGATTGACAAAGGGAATTGTATACGGGATTGATTGAATCCTCGACATCGTGGTTCATCCGATGAGATCATCGTGGAACATGTGGGAGAAAACATGGGTATCCAGATCCCGCTGTTGATTATTGACCGGAGAGGCGTCTCGGTCATGTCTGCATGTCTCCCAAACCCGTAGGGTCTAAACACTTAAGGTTCGGTGACGCTAGGGTTGTAGAGATATTAGTATGCGGAAACCCGTAAGTTGTTCGGAGTCCCGGATGAGATCCCGGACGTCACGAGGAGTTCCGGAATGGTCCGGTGGTGAAGAATTATATATAGGAAGTCCAGTTTCAGCCACCGGGAAAGTTTCGGGGGTTATCGGTATTGTACCGGGACCACCGGAAGGGTCCTGGGGGTCCATTGGGTGGGGCCACCTATCCCGGAGGGCCCCATGGGCTGAAGTGGGAGGGGAGCCAGCCCCTAGTGGGCTGGCGCGCCCCCCCTTGGGCCTTCCCCTGCGCCTAGGGTTGGAAACCCTAGGGGTGGGGGGCGCCCCACTTGGCTTGGGGGGCAAGCCACCCCCCTTGGCCGCCGCCCCCCCTCAGATGGGATCTCCGCCGGCGCCCCCCAGGGCCCCTATAAATAGTGGGGGGAGGGAGGGCAGTAGCATGACAGCCCCTGGCGCCTCCCTCTCTCACCCGCTTGCGCTTGGCGAAGCCCTGCCGGGATCCCCGCTACTTCCACCACCACGCCGTCGTGCTGCTGGATCTCCATCAACCTCTCCTTCCCCCTTGCTGGATCAAGAAGGAGGAGACGTCGCTGCTCCATACGTGTGTTGAACGCGGAGGTGTCGTCCGTTCGACGCTCGGTCATCTGTGATTTGGATCACGACGAGTACGACTCCATCAACCCTGTTCACTTGAACGCTTCCGCTCGCGATCTACAAGGGTATGTAGATGCACTCCTTCCCTCTCGTTGCTAGTAGACTCCATAGATGGATCTTGGTGATGCGTAGAAAATTTTAAAATTCTGCTACGATCCCCAACAGACATAAGACTGGCATGCTTCAACAATACCATCTTACCACCTTTCATGTCACCACATGATCATGTTATCTCCCATCAAATGATCACATCAAGTTTCGAAGCATACTGGTAGTTGCCTTGCATGCAATATAACACTCACTGATGCTCATATAAACATGCCATGAACTAACTATTCAAGCAAACATGCAAAACACTCATCATATCAAAGGTTCAAACATGCTTGCCTGGTTCGGAGCAGTCGGTGTCTAGCTCGGTGAAGTTTGCGGCTCCGTCACCTCCTCCGGTATCTACGGTATAAAGAGAACGTGTACTAACGTAAATACCGAGTGTGCATAAAAGTTGTTCCAAATATTTTTCAAATAAATATGATAAAAAACTAGACAGAAAAATAAAGCTGATAGAAAAAGAATCAACTCAAAATCATCTTTTGTTTAAAAGTTATTAAGGTTTTAGTCCAGGGACCCATCTGTAATGAAACAGAAACTTTCCAGGGGCTAGTTCATAAAAAGGACAGAAAACGCCTCAGTTAGAAAACATATTTTGCCCGAAGGCGTTTTGTCACGACCGGTTTTCCAATAAAACATTTATTGAGAAACCGATCCCTTTAACGGACCAGTAGAGAAGAATCCTTCTTACTGGTAGACAAATTCTTGATCACAAAAATATCCAGGAGTACTAAATATAATACAAGGTTGAGCGGAGGCTGCTCAACAATTTATTACAAGCACGCCGATATTATACATAAAGGCGGATATGACAGAAGGGGTATGGTGGCGTAACTACTGACTCGTAATAAAAGTGGTGGTGGATATGTCACAGTGAAGTGGGTGACAGGACTCCTAAATCTGACATCTCATCGAGCGTCGGAGTGAGGCTCGAGGACTTTTATTGCGGGTGGCGGAAGCGTATATAATACAAGTGACCAAATCCAGGATCGCACGGGACTGACTGGGACTCCTCTAGGCGTCGGACTCGCTCAAACTCATCATCCATGAGATCGCCTTCATCAACATCTGGCCAAATCAACAAGCCAGGTGAGTACTATGAAAGTACTCGCAAGACAGTTTGGACATAAGATATAACAAATGCAAGCATGATGCACATGAGCAGATTAATAATGCACACTCCGATAATAAACTTGCACTACATGGGAAATAAAAAGGAAGTCGGGCGGTAGTCCTCCCGAAATCCCAAAGTAATACTGAAGGCCAATCGAGTGTCTGAAATGACTCCTCGAAAGGGTACGAATAATTTAACAATGCCGCAGTCGGGCGTCAGGGCGACACCACATAAAGGGCTTATAATGGGATATAAACGACAGTGCGTGCCACAATCGGACGTCTGAGCGACATCACGTAAAGGGCTTATATCAAAAGTAAATAACGAGAGTGCCACAGTCGGATGTCTGAGCGACATCACGTAAAGGGCTTATATCACAAGTAAATAACAAGAGTGCCACAGTCGGACGTCTGAGCGACATCACATAAAGGGCTTATATTAAAAAGTAAATAACAAGAGTGCCACAGTCGGACGTCTGAGCGACATCACATAAAGGGCTTATATCAAAAAGTAAATAACAAGAGTGCCACAGTCGGACGTCTGAGCGACATCACATAAAGGGCTTATATCAAAAAGTAAATAACAAGAGTGCCACAGTCGGACGTCTGAGCGACATCACATAGAGGGCTTATATCAAAAAGTAAATAACAAGAGTGCCACAGTCGGACGTCTGAGCGACATCACATAAAGGGCTTATATTTCATAACTCGATATTCCGGTAGCTCATGAATTTAAATCATTTCAAGGAAATACTCAGGTAGGAAATAATAAAATGGTTAGTCCATCCACAGGAATAACATTCAACCGGGTTTACCACTCAAGCTTGTTCACCGGGGATTTCCACGGAGACTGACACAGGGACTGACACTGGGACTGATATGGATACTGTTTGGATACTTTGACCCAGGTCCTTGACCATGGATACGATGACTCGGAAGGTTTTGACTCTGCAGAGTTTGTACTCTTAACCACAGCCAACGGATTTCAGTAGTCACAAGGGACTAGTTCCGTTTACGGTATTTTAGGAGAAACACATCTAACCAGTACACACCCATTCCACATTCCGTTGCCAGGAATCACCCGAAGCAACGTTCAAGAAAAACCTTGAGACGGGGAGGCTACAACCTCGCGTAGCATGGGATCAAATTTATATCGCGCGCTCTAAGGGGTGCCCCCCTCTCGGTCCCTACCGGAAACACCCATGCCCCCTGACCGGATGACTGGCTTTAATCCAGGGCCATGGAACCCTCATCCCGGCCCCTCTATTTGGTGTGTACAAGGAAAGAGGTTTGCAGCTTACTAAACCGTATTCTTCGCAGAAAACATGTGGCAGTACGAAAAGGGGACGAACGGTAACGTGGCTCGGTCCACGTTAATGTCGGAGTTTAACGGTTGACATAAGACTGGCATGCTACAACAATACCATCTTATTACCTCTCATGTCACCACATGATCAGGTCATCTCCCATCAAAAGATCACATCAAACTTCGAAGCACACGGGTACTTGCCTTGCATGCAACGTAACACTCACCGATGCCCATATGCCATGCACAAACTATTCAAGCAAACATGCAAAACACTCATCATATCAAAGGTTCAAACATCCTTGCCTGGTTCGGAGAAGTCGGAGTCTAGCTCGGCGAAGTTCGCGGCTCCGTCACCTCCTCCAGTATCTACGGTATAAAGAAACCATATACTAACGTGAATACCGTTGCGTGTATAAAAATTATTCCAATTTTTTCCAAATAAATACTATAAAAAACTAGACAGAAATATAAGACTGACAAAAAAAGAATCAATCAAAAAGCATCTTTTGTTTAAAAGATATAAGAGTTTTAGTCCAAGGACTAATCTGTGATGAAACAGAGAAGATCCAGGGGCTTGTTTGAAAAAGCAGAAAATGCTTCGGTACGAAATATGCCAGCCCAGAGAGAAAACACACTTTGCCCGAAGGCGCCTTTAGAAAAACGGTTCGAGGAAAAGAAGGAGAGGCTGACGGGGGGGGGGGGGGTCCCACCCGTCAGGTTCAAACTCCAACAGAGCTCACCGGCGCCCGAAGGCTGCGGTGGTCGCCGGCGTTGATCCACGGCGAGGTAGGGTGATCGGAGGGTACCTACGGGTTCAGGGTGTCCTTCCGCGTCGGTGGGTGGTGGACTTGGCCGTCGGTGAGCACCACGTCGACGGTGACCTTCTCTCCGGCGGACGGTGGTTCGGGCGAGGGTGGAATTCTCCGGTGGGTGCTGCAAACTCCAAATTAGGGCGCGGGTCAGAGAGGTGGATGCACTAGGATGCTACTGGCATGGGTTGAGAGGCAGGGGTGCACGCACTTGAGCGAATCTTGCCGGATCCCGACGCGGGTCGAGGCGGCCGGAGTTGGGGAAGAAGACTTCCTCGAGGCCTTCCCAGTGGCTTGGCGTGGTACTTGTGGGGTGTAGGGATGGTGCGTGTTCGAGTTCGAGCTCGGGGCCTCCTTTTATAGGCGATCCGAGGAGGTGGCCGTGAACGGGATAACGCCGGCGAGCAATTACGGCGAGGCAGAGGTTGGGCAGGGGGTTTAGGTGGTTTGGCATCATCATGGTGGTCCACTGGCACCGTTTCTCCGCTAAAACCTCGGCCGGATTGGGGTAATGCTCTGGTCCTCGACGGAACGGCCGTACGGGCACGACGGCGGTAGGGAGCGCGCTCCGTGCCTCCCAGTCCACGACGACGGCTCTGCAGCGTGCACAGAGGAGGGGACGGCCACGCGGTGGTCTCTGGTGGCTTGGGCGGTGCTGGACGGCGCTGTCCCATGCTGCGCCTCTCTGGCAGCCGCAGCGGGTGCTGCTGCCTCGGCGCATGGGGCGATGCACCTCGGCCAGCTCATCGCCGACGCCCGCAAGCGTCCAGGCGACCGTGCGGCGCGGGGATAAGAAGGAGGAACAGGGCGCAAGGTGCCACTGCAGCTACTGGCGAGATCGATATGGTGTTCTGAAGAAAACGACACTGGCTCTGAAACTGTTTCTCTGAAACTGTGAACTTCGACAGTAACAGTGCCCTCCAGGTGTTCGACGATATGATTTGGGCACGAGGAAATTTTTTTCTGGAGCTGGGACTTGGTGAGGTGACCTCTTGATGCACCTAGAGGCTGCCTGAATTTTCTCAGATTTTTAGGAGAAGGAAACAAATGAATTTCACCAAATTTTGCAAATATGGCCCAAACTTGGAGCAAGCACACTTTGAAAATTTTGAACTGGAGGCCAGTGGATCTTCATGGATCTTGGTTGAGGGTGCTAAGGACTAGCCAGGGAAATTTGTTTGGAGGCAAAACTCAAAGGAGAGCTAGTGGTTCCTTTGTAAATCTCCAAGGGACAAAATAGAGGACAGAAAAGGTTTTTGATTAAAAATAAATGGAGATAAAATCATGGGGAAGTTTAACTTGCTGGAATGGAAGTTTGACTTGACACAAAGTGGGGAGATGGCCTTTGGGAGGAGTTTTCAACTAGGTTATGGCAAGAGGTAGGTTTGGAAAGGGAAAGGATCACCCCACAAGCCATAGGGCTATTTTATAAAGAAAAGATTTTCAAAAACTTTCCCAAGTGAAAAACATTTGTGTTGAGTCAACATAAGATGAAAAACCTCCAAGACCAAAGATCAAGTCTTGGATGAAACCAAACAAAATACTTGTCATAAAAAGAATTTTTTTGAGAAGGAGAGTCCTTTTTTAATTTTTTTTAATAACCTCCTTCAAACCAAATAAAGATTTTGATAAAACCAAATAAAATTTTTGGGTTTCACAACACCTACACCCTTAGGAAAAATCTCGTCCCCGAGATTTCAGCTGATCCTCAAATAGATGTGGGTACTCTGCCTGAAGAAAATCCTCTCTTTCCCATGTTGCTTCATCCTCGGTGTGATTGCTCCACTGAACCTTGAAAAATTTAATTGTTTTCTGACGGGTCCTCCTTTCAGATTCTTCCAATATTTTTACTGGCCGCTCTCTGTAGGTGAGGTCTGGTTGCACGTTAATGCTCTCATGAGATACATGCTTTTCCGGGTTGCTCACACACTTCCTCAACTGTGAGACGTGGAACACGTCGTGGACGTCTGACAGCTCTTTGGGTAGGTCTAGCTGGTAGGCTACTGTGCCTCTTCGTGCAACAATACAGAAGGGTCCAATAAATCTTGGGGCCAGCTTTCCTTTAATTTTGAACCGTTGCAGGCCCCTCATAGGAGACACTCGTAGGTACACATATTCACCGGGTTCAAAGCTGACCTTACGATGTTTTCGATCGTAATAGCTCTTTTGTCGGCTTTGAGCTGTCTTGAGTCGGTCCCTGATTTGTTTAACTTTCTCCTCGGCTTCCTTGAGCATGCCTGGGCCGAAGATACGACTGTCACCTGTTTCTGACCAATTTAATGGGGTACAACATCTCCGTCCGTACAATGCTTCAAAAGGTGCCATTTGTAGGCTGGTTTGGTAACTGTTGTTGTATGCGAACTCGGCATATGGCAAGCTTTCCTCCCAACTGGTTCCATAGGTGAGAACACAGGCTCTCAGCATGTCTTCTAGGATTTGGTTCACGCGTTCAGTTTGTCCGTCAGTCTGGGGATGGTACGCTGTACTGAATGCTAGCTGCGTTCCTAGAGCTTGTTGTAAATGATCCCAAAATTTAGAGACGAATTGAGTGCCCCGGTCGGATATTATGGTCTTTGGGACTCCATGCAGACAAACTATGCGGGAGAGATAAAGCTTAGCAAGCTTCTGAGTGGAGTAGGTTGTCTTTACGGGAATGAAATGTGCTACCTTGGTTAGCCTATCTGTGATGACCCATATGGCATCATTTCCGCGTTGTGATCGAGGTAGTCCGACGATAAAATCCATTCCAATTTCGTCCCATTTCCACTCAGGTATCCTGTTTGGCTGTAGCAGTCCTGCTGGTTTTTGGTGCTCGGCTTTAATGCGCTGACATGAATCACAACATGCAATGAATGTGGCTATATCCCTCTTCATACCGTGCCACCAAAATCTTTCCTGAATGTCTTTGTACATTTTGGTTCCTCCAGGGTGGATTGAATATGGGGCGGTGTGGCCTTCGGTTAGAATTTGTTGTTTGAGGTCCTCAATGTTTGGTACGCAAAGTCTGTCCCCGTACCATAATACTCCCTCATTGTCTACGACGAACTCCGAAGCCTTGCCAAGGCTCACTTTTCTTTTTATACCTTCGATGCTGGGATGCCCATGCTGAGCCTTCTTAATCTGTTCCATTAGGGTGGGCTGTATCTCCAGATTTGATACGTTGCCCTCGGCGACTATCACCATGTTGAGTTTGGCGAACTCCTGCTGAATTTCAGGCCTCAAGTTCTGTAGACTGTCGTTGCCCGAGCTGGGGTTCCGACTAAGAGCGTCTGTCACTACATTCGCTTTTCCTGGATGGTAGTGAATGCCGGCATCATAATCCTTGACTAATTCCAACCAGCGTCGTTGTCGTAAATTGAGCTCTGGTTGCGTGAAAATATATTTAAGGCTTTTATGATCCGTATATATTTCACAACGATTTCCCAGCAAAAAGTGCCTCCACTCTTTGAGTGCATGGATGACTGCTGCTAGCTCCAAGTCATGAGTAGGATAATTTTCTTCATGCTTCCGTAGTTGCCTGGAAGCATATGCGACATCTTTGCCATCCTGCATCAATACGCACCCGAGGCCCTTCCGGGATGCGTCACAATACACTTCAAAACTTTTGTGTATGTCCGG
Source organism: Aegilops tauschii subsp. strangulata (assembly GCF_002575655.3). NCBI lineage: Eukaryota > Viridiplantae > Streptophyta > Magnoliopsida > Poales > Poaceae > Aegilops > Aegilops tauschii. The sequence goes on from NC_053036.3 coordinate 37,823,761, forward strand.
CACAACCAAAACCGGTGTTGTTGTTAATTTCCTCTTGAGTTCTTGGAAGCTTTTCTCGCACGCTTCAGTCCATACAAATTTCTTATCTTTCTTGAGTAACTGTGTCATTGGTTTTGCCACGGTGGAGAATCCTTCAATAAACCTTCGGTAATATCCAGCCATTCCTAGGAAACTTCGTACATCTGTTACGTTGGCTGGCGGTTTCCAGCCAAGTACGGCCTTGACCTTCTCTGGGTCTACGGCAACGCCTTCTTGGGTTAAAACATGGCCTAGAAAACCAACCTGTCTTAACCAAAATTCACATTTGCTGAATTTGGCGTACAATTTATGTTTCCTTAATTCTCCCAATACAATTCTGAGATGTTCAGCATGTTCTTCTGGTGTCCTTGAGTATACCAGAATATCGTCAATGAACACCACAACAAATTTGTCCATAAATTTCATAAACACTTTGTTCATGAGGTGGACGAAATATGCGGGGGCGTTCGTTAGTCCAAATGGCATTACTGTGAACTCATATAATCCGTATCTGGAGGTGAATGCTGTCTTAGGGATATCTTCTGTCCGTACTTTTAATTGATGATATCCCGATCTTAAATCAATTTTTGAGAACACCTTGGCTTGTGCGAGCTGGTCAAATAAATCATTTATCCGTGGCATCGGATATTTGTTTTTGATGGTGACCATGTTGAGTGCTCGATAGTCTATACACAATCTCAGCGTCCCATCCTTTTTCTTGGCAAATAATACTGGTGAACTCCAAGGTGAGGAGCTGGCTCGTATAAATCCTTTGTCCAGTAATTCTTTTATTTGCTTCTTTAATTCTACCAACTCGGAGGGTGCCATTCTATAAGGTTTCTTATAAATGGGGGTGGTGCCAGGTGCTAGTTCAATGCTGAACTCTATCTCTCGGTCTGGTGGCATGCCTGGTAGTTCTTCGGGAAATACGTCGGCAAACTCACACACCACTGGAACTTTTCTCAATTCTGAAATGTCCACCTTGTTCAACTTTGGTTGCCGTGACTGTGGTCTCTCTTGAGCTGCAACCTTTATTGTCTTGCCGTGATGATGAGTAAGAATCACAGTCCGATTGAAACAGTCGATAAATCCCTTGTTGGTGGTTAACCAGTCCATTCCTAGGATAACATCCAGTCCTTTATTTTCCAACACGATGAGATTCGCCTGAAACTCTAGTCTTTCAAACTCAATAATCACACCTTGGCAGTAACTCTGAGTGATCTGCTTATTCCCGGGGCACTTGATGATCATGGACTTTTCCAAAGGAAGTATCAGAAAACCATGTTGCAAAACATAACTCTTCGAAATGAACGAGTGAGAAGCTCCAGAATCAAACAAAACCGTTGCAGGTATTGTGTTGACAGGGAACGTACCGAGAACGATATCTGGGGCATTATGTGCTTCCTCCTTGGTCACATGGTTCAAGTGACCCTTCTTGTGATTGTTGTTGGGGTTGAAGTTGTTATGCCTGGGGGCTGGATTATTTCCACCATTGTTCGGCTTGGGGGCCGAGTTCCTCGGCTTTGGGCACTGTTTGGCATAGTGTCCTTCCTCTCCACAAGCATAACAAGTAACACCTGGGCGGTAAGTAAAGTCCTTGTCCTTTGAATGGAAATGTTTGGTTGGCCTTAGAGCAGTGGTCGTGGATTTTCTCGCTTCATTCCTCTGAATATCAGTCTTGCTCCGGTTGTTGCGAGCATGAGCCGTCTTGTCCCTTTTTCGCTTGCGAATATCCTCCAGGCTGCGGCGCTCATTCTCCAATGTAATAGCCTTGTCAACCAGTGTTCTGAAATCTGGAAAGGTGTGTACGACCAGTTGGCATTTTAGTGCTGGCGCCAGGCCGTCCAAATTTTTTTCCATCTTTTTATTCTCAGTCATATGCTCATCGTAGGCATAACGAGATAATTGAGTAAATTGACTGTTGTACTCAGTCATTGTCATGCCTCTCTGCTTGAGGTCATCAAACTCCCTTTTCTTGATCTTTATAATGCTCCTGGGAATGTGCGCCCCACGAAAACCCTCCTTAAACTCTTCCCAGGTGATGTTATGTTCATTGGGGTGCATGTGTAGAAAATTTTCCCACCATGCTGCAGCTGCTCCAGTGAGGTAGTGAGGTGCATAAAGCACCTTCTCACGATCTGAACATTGTGCAATAATCAACTTCCTTTCGATGTCTCAAAGCCAATCATCGGCCTCAAGCGGCCTATCAGTGTGAGCGAACATTGGAGGACTTGTCTTCTGTAGTTCAGACAACTTGGAATGCGGTTGGTATGGCTCACGGTGATTTCCCATATTGATAACGTGATTCATCATTTCTTGGTGCTGCTGCTGGCTTTGTTCGAAAAGGCGGCATACTTGAGAAAATGCTGCCTCGCTGCCCTGCTGACTAGACTGCCCCTGCGTGAAGTTGTTGCTTGTCTGGGTCCCATAAACTTCTTCCGGTGGATTTGGCATGGAACGAGTCCAGGGACGAGGCATTTTCCACTCTGGGGTATTTTTTTGCAAAACTCATGAGAAGAACTGTGTGGCACAAGGAAATTTTTGCAAAGGCGAAAATTTAAAAGACCTCAAGATTTTTCAAGAAAAATACTTGATTGCGCATGGAGAAGGACTGCTCAGTACATATTTTACACGCGATTTGTAAATATACAATACATCACTCAGGATGTGCGTACACATTCCTGACATGTTATTTAGGCTAGTGCACTTCTCCGAGTTCCTACATGATGCGCACACAAACTACTTCTCACCAAACCTATGTACATATAAACATATCATACAGGCGGGTACACCACACGGCTGCTAGGCGCACTCAGTCGGAGATGGTGAAAACTTCCTTCTGCCTACCGAGTGTAAGGCCCAGAGGTGCAGGAGACTCAACCTCCTCCTCCTCCCTAATAGGCTCCAGGCGCGTAGCACTGCGTTGAGGAGTTGGTGCGGGTGCGACAGGCGGTGCAGCTCTACTTGGAGTAGGAGCAATGACTTGGTCAAACTCCTCAGTGGTAGGCAGACGGCGAGCGGTGGCTAAAATGGTAGGTGCATAGGATGCTGAGGACGAGACGAAAGTCAGCGGCGGTGCCATGTGGAGAAGCTCCCTCCTATTGGCAGAACAGCCCTGAACTGAGTCCATATGGATAGCCACAAGGTCGTCCACGAGGTTGTCGAAAGCTGCCTCAAGAGCTTTGAGATACTCAACAAGCATCTCGATAGCTTCATCTCTCTCTCCCCTATGGCAAGCGAATGCATAGTGACAAGTATATGGCACATGGCATGGGAGGTAGCGGTAGCGAGGATCTTCATCGTAGGAAGAACATCCCGAAGACGAGCGATCGCCTCACGGGCGGCCATCTGCATGGCATGCCTCTCCGTAGGCATGGCCCTTCCCACAAAACGGAAATGGCGAGACGCAGAACGCCCTCCCTTGAATTGCACCACGGCCTGGTGCATAGACACGTCGTCGCTGAGCTTGTGCTGGTAAAGTGTGAACTCTGGGCGAGTTGACGGCCCGATCGTGAGCATGGTGATGGAGACGAGAAGTTTGACAAACCCCTCAGGCACATTGGCGAACACCCGTGTCTCGCAGTCGCTGCCAGCCATCTGCAAAAGTAGGCAAAAATTCTGAATAGTCAAATCATAAATTTATGATGACCAACAGAAAGTAGCTACATTTGCAAAATGCTGAAAAGGCACTAAAAACGCTAATAACCGATTAGCGATCGCACCTAGTGGTTTCCTACAGTCAGCCTGGCTCTGATACCAAGATTGTCACAACTGGTTTTCCAATAAAACATTTATTGAGAAACCGATCTCTTTAACGGACGAGTAGAGAAGAATCCTTCTTACTGGTAGACAAATTCTTGATCACAAAAATATCCAGGAGTACTAAATATAATACAAGGTTGAGCGGAGGCTGCTCAACAATTTATTACAAGCACGCCAATATTATACATAAAGGCGGATATGACAGAAGGGGTATGGTGGCGTAACTACTGACTCGTAATAAAAGTGGTGGTGGATATGTCACAGTGAAGTGGGTGACAGGACTCCTAAATCTTACATCTCATCGAGCGTCGGAGTGAGGCTCGAGGACTTTTATTGCGGGTGGCGGAAGCGTATATAATACAAGTGACCAAATCCAGGATCGCACGGGACTGACTGGGACTCCTCTAGGCGTCGGACTCGCTACCAAACTCATCATCCATGAGATCGCCTTCATCAACATCTGGCCAAATCAACAAGCCAGGTGAGTACTATGAAAGTACTCGCAAGACAGTTTGGACATAAGATATAACAAATGCAAGCATGATGCACATGAGCAGATTAATAATGCACACTCCGATAATAAACTTGCACTGCATGGGAAATAAAAAGGAAGTCGGGAGGTAGTCCTCCCGAAATCCCAAAGTAATACTGAAGGCCAATCGAGTGTCTGAAATGACTCCTCGAAAGGGTACGAATAATTTAACAATACTGCAGTCGGGCGTCAGGGCGACACCACATAAAGGGCTTATAATGGGATATAAACGACAGTGCGTGCCACAGTCGGACGTCTAAGCGACATCACGTAAAGGGCTTATATCAAAAGTAAATAACGAGAGTGCCACAGTCGGACGTTTGAGCGACATCACGTAAAGGGCTTATATCACAAGTAAATAACAAGAGTGCCACAGTCGGACGTTTGAGCGACATCACATAAAGGGCTTATATTAAAAAGTAAATAACAAGAGTGCCACAGTCGGACGTCTGAGCGACATCACATAAAGGGCTTATATCAAAAAGTAAATAACAAGAGTGCCACAGTCGGACGTCTGAGCGACATCACATAAAGGGCTTATATCAAAAAGTAAATAACAAGAGTGCCACAATCGGACGTCTGAGCGACATCACATAGAGGGCTTATATCAAAAAGTAAATAACAAGAGTGCCACAGTCGGACGTCTGAGCGACATCACATAAAGGGCTTATATTTCATAACTCGATATTCCGGTAGCTCATGAATTTAAATCATTTCAAGGAAATACTCAGGTACGAAATAATAAAATGGTTAGTCCATCCACAGGAATAACATTCAACCGGGTTTACCACTCAAGCTTGTTCACCGGGGATTTCCACGGAGACTGACACAGGGACTGACACTGGGACTGATATGGATACTGTTTGGATACTTTGACCCAGGTCCTTGACCATGGATACGATGACTCGGAAGGTTTTGACTCTGCAGAGTTTGTACTCTTAACCACAACCAACGGATTTCAGTAGTCACAAGGGATTAGTTCCGTTTACGGTATTTTAGGAGAAACACATCTAACCAGTACACACCCATTCCACATTCCGTTGCCAGGAATCACCCCAAGCAACGTTCAAGAAAAACCTTGAGACGGGGAGGCTACAACCTCGCGTAGCATGGGATACACTGATCACTATACTTGACCAAGGATACGATGACTCGGAAGGATTTGACTCTGCAGAGTTTGTACTTTAACCACAGCCAACAGATTTCTGTAGTCACGGGGACTGGTTCCGTTTACGGTGTTTTGGAAGAAACACATCTAACCAGTACACACCCATTCAACATTCCGAAGCCAGGAATCACCCTCGGCAACGTTCAAGAAAAACCTTGAGACGGGGAGGCTACAACCTCGCGTAGCATGGGATCAAATTTATATACGCGCGCTCTAAGGGGTGCCCCCCTCTCGGTCCCAACCGGAAACACCCATGCCCCCTGACCGGATGACTGGCTTTAATCCAGGGCCATGGAACCCTCATCCCGGCCCCTCTATTTGGTGTGTACAAGGAAAGAGGTTTGCAGCTTACTAAATCGTATTCTTTGCAGAAAACATGTGGCAGTACGAAAAGGGGACGAACGGTAACGTGGCTCGGTCCAAGTTAACATCGGAGTTTAACGGTTGACATAAGACTGGTGTGCTACAACAATACCATCTTATTACCTCTCATGTCACCACATGATCAGGTCATCTCCCATCAAAAGATCACATCAAACTTCGAAGCACACGGGTAGTTGCCTTGCATGCAACGTAACACTCACCGATGCCCATATGCCATGCACAAACTATTCAAGCAAACATGCAAAACACTCATCATATCAAAGGTTCAAACATGCTTGCCTGGTTCGGAGAAGTCGGAGTCTAGCTCGGCGAAGTTCGCGGCTCCGTCACCTGCTCCGGTATCTACGGTATAAAGAAACCGTATACTAACGTGAATACCGTTGCGTGTATAAATTTTTTTCCAATTTTTTTCCAAATAAATACTATAAAAAACTAGACAGAAATATAAGACTGACAAAAAAAGAATCAATCAAAAAGCATCTTTTGTTTAAAAGATATAAGAGTTTTAGTCCAAGGACTAATCTGTGATGAAACAGAGAAGATCCAGGGGCTTGTTTGAAAAAGCAGAAAACGCTTCGGTACGAAATACGCCAGCCCAGAGAGAAAACACACTTTGCCCGAAGGCGCCTTTAGAAAAACGGTTCGAGGAAAAGAAGGTGAGGCTGACGGGGGGGTCCCACCCGTCAGGTTCAAACTCCAACAGAGCTCGCCGGCGCCCGAAGGCTGCGGTGGTCGCCGGCGTTGATCCACGGCGAGGTAGGGTGATCGGAGGGTACCTACGGGTTCAGAGTGTCCTTCCGCGTCGGTGGGTGGTGGACTTGGCCGTCGGTGAGCACCACGTCGACGGTGACCTTCTCTCCGGCGGACGGTGGTTCGGGCGAGGGTGGAATTCTCCGGTCGGTGCTGCAAACTCCAAATTAGGGCGCGGGTCAGAGAGGTAGATGCACTAGGATGCTACTGGCATGGGTTGAGATGCAGGGGTGCACGCACTGGAGCGAATCTTGCCGGATCCCGAAGCGGGTCGAGGCGGCCGGAGTTGGGGAAGAAGACTTCCTCGAGGCCTACCCAGTGGCTTGGCGTGGTACTTGTGGGGTGTAGGGATGGTGCGTGTTCAAGTTCGAGCTCGGGGCCTCCTTTTATAGGCGATCCGAGGAGGTGGCCGTGAACGGGATAACGCCGGCGAGCAATTACGGCGAGGCAGAGGTTGGGCAGGGGGTTTAGGTGGTTTGGCATCATCGTGGTGGTCCACTGGCACCGTTTCTCCGCTAAAACCTCGGCCGGATTGGGGTAATGCTCTCGTCCTCGACGGAATGGCCGTACGGGCACGACGGCGGTAGGGAGCGCGCTCCGTGCCTCCCAGTCCACGACGACGGCTCTGCAGCGTGCACAGAGGAGGGGACGGCCACGCGGTGGTCTCTGGTGGCTTGGGCGGTGCTGGACGGCGCCGTCCCATGCTGCGCCTCTCTGGTAACCGCAGCAGGTGCTGCTGCCGCCGCGCATGGGGCGATGCACCTCGGCCAGCTCGCCGCCGACGCCCGCAAGCGTCCAGGCGACCGTGCAGCGCGGGGATAAGAAGGAGGAACAGGGCGCAAGGTGCCACTGAAGCTACTTGCGAGATCGATATGGTGTTCTGAAGAAAACGACACTGGCTCTGAAACTGTTTCTCTGAAACTGTGAACTTCGACAGTAACAGTGCCCTCCAGGTGTTCGACGATATGATTTGGGCACGAGGAAATTTTTTTCTGGAGCTGGGACTTGGTGAGGTGACCTCTTGATGCACCTAGAGGCTGCCTGAATTTTCTCAGATTTTTAGGAGAAGGAAACAAATGAATTTCACCAAATTTTGCAAATATGGCCCAAACTTGGAGCAAGCACACTTTGAAAATTTTGAACTGGAGGCCAGTGGATCTTCATGGATCTTGGTTGAGGGTTCTAAGTACTAGCCAGGGAAATTTGTTTGGAGGCAAAACTCAAAGGAGAGCTAGTGGTTCCTTTGTAAATCTCCAAGGGTCAAAATAGAGGACAGAAAAGGTTTTTGATTAGAAATAAATGGAGATAAAATCATGGGGAAGTCTAACTTGCTGGAATGGAAGTTTGACTTGACACAAAGTGGGGAGATGGCCTTTGGGAGGAGTTTTCAACTAGGTTATGGCAAGAGGTAGGTTTTGAAAGGGAAAGGATTACCCCACAAGCCATAGGGCTATTTTATAAAGAAAAGATTTTCAAAAACTTTCCCAAGGGAAAAACATTTGTGTTGAGTCAACATAAGATGAAAAACCTCCAAGACCAAAGATCAAGTCTTGGATGAAACCAAACAAAATACTTGTCATAAAAAGAAAGTTTTTGAGAAGGAGAGTCCTTTAAAAAAAAATTAAATAACCTCCTTCAAACCAAATAAAGATTTTGATAAAACCAAATAAATTTTTTGGGTGTCACACGTTTTCAGAAAACGTTTCGAAAAAGAGAAAAAGCTGACGAGGGGGTCCCACCCGTCAGGTTTGAATTTCAAACAGAGCACACCGGCGCCCGAGGACCGCGGTGGCCGCCGGCGTCGATCCCCGGCGAGGTAGGGGAAGTGGTTGGTACCTACGGACTCACGGTGCTCTTCCGCACCTGTGGGTGGTGGAGTTGGTCGTCGGCGAGCACCACGTCGACGGCGGCCTCTACTCCGGCGGACGGTGGTTCGGGTGGTGATGGATCTCGCCGAGGAGGGCTGCAACCATCAAATTGGGGCTCGGGTTAGAAGAGTGGGTGCATGATGAGGCTGCTGGCAAGGTTTGGGAGGCGAGGGTGGTCTCACCAGAGGGAATCGTGCCGGAGCCCAAAGCGGATCGGGGCGGCCGAAGTCGGGGAAGAAGGCCTCCCCGAGGTCTCCCTAGTAGCTAGGCGTGGCTCTGGTGAGGTGTAGGAGTGGTGCTGGGTCGAAGGCGAGCTCGAGGCTCCCTTTTATAGCCGGTCCGAGGCGGTTGCCGAGAACGGGATAACTCCGGTGATGATTACGGCGAGGCAGCGGTCGAACGGGGGTTTTAGGCGACTGGGCAACAACTTGGTACAACTTGGGCGATACTCCAGGCCTTCGACGGAACGGCCTCACGGGCTCGTCGACGGCAGAGAGCGCGCTCTGCGCATCTCAGGCCACGGCGACGGTGCTGCAGCGCGTCCAGAGAAGAGGACGGCCACGCGGAGGCTCCTGGTGGTGTGGGCGGTGCTGGACGGCGCCGTACCTCGCTGAGCTTCTCTGGCGGCCGCAGCGAGCATTGCTGTCGCCGCTCACGGGGGCGGTGTACCTCTGCCAGCTCACCGCCGACGCTCGCAACCGTCCAGACGACCGTGCGGCGCGATGGATAAGAAGAAGGGGCAGTGAGCAAGAGGCCAGAGCGAGCACTGGTGAGATTGACGCCGAGGCTCTGAAGAAAACGACGCTGTCGACTGAACCCAACACTGAAACTTTGAATTTTCTGAATTTGAACAGAAACAGTGCATGCCAACTGTTTGATGAAATGATTCTGGCATGTGGAAAATTTTTCTGGAGCTGATCTTTGGTGAGGTGGTCTCCCAATGCATCTGGGGGCTGCCTGATTTATCTCAGATTTTTTGGAGAAGAAAAATAATGAATTTCACCCAAAATGGCAAATCTGGTCCAAACTTGCAGCAAGCAAAATTTGAAAAAATTGAATTGTGGACAAGTGGATCTTGAGGGATCTAGGTTGGGGGTACTAAGGACTAGTCAGAGGAGTTTGTTTGGAACCAAAACTCAAAAGGGATCTGGTGGTTCCTTTGTAAATCACTAAGGTTCAAAATAAATGACAGAAATAGTTTTGAGGATAAAATAAATAGAGTCAAAATCAAAATGGGTTGAACTTGCTGGGATTGGATATTTGACTTGACTCAAAGTGGAGGGAGGGGTTTTGGAAGAAAAATTTCAACCTAGGTCATGGCAAGAAATTTTTTTTGAATGAGGAAGAATCAATTCATAAGTCATATGGTTATTTTTAAAAGAAAGGATTTCAAAGACTTTCCCAAAGAAAATATTTGTGTTGAGTCAACACTAAATGAAAAGCCCTCAAGACCAAAGTAAATGTTGGGAAGAACACATAAAATACTTGCCTTAAAGGTTTTTGAGAAGGAGAGGTTTAAAAAAATATTAAATAACCTCCTTCCCCTAAAAAGGAAATTAATAAAACCAAATAAATTTTTTTTGGGGTGTTACACAAAGCCCCCAAGCGGTGGGGCCGGCGTGCCGGCCAAGAAGCCGGCAGTCGGCAGGACCCACCAGTCGGCGGGCCCCAATGACCGGCGGAGAAGCCGGCGAGCATAGACACTGACGGCTGGGACCCGCGCCTAGCCGGATTACCATTGTACTCCTGGGGGGTAGGCCTATATAAACCCCCCGGGACACCCATGCAAAGGGTTGATCTCCTAGAGTTTCACACACCACATAGAGAGAAAAGGAGAGCTAAGCCTTGCCCTTTTTCTTCCTCTAGCCAGACAGCTCAAGGAGCACTTGTAGCTACTCATATTGATCTAGTGATCATGTGGAGACCCCGCAGAGCAGGACTAGGGGTGTTATCTCCACGGAGAGCCCCGAACCTGGGTAAGATCCGCCGGCGTGCATGTCTTCGCCTCATCCCGTTTCCAGGCACCGGCGACGTCTTACTGGCTCCCACAATGATAAGCCACCCGTTGGCATATGTCGCACCTACCACCCGACACCAGCGGTTCGGCCGGTGGTGGCTGGCGGCTCAGGGGGGTGGAGTTTAATGATAAACTGCAGGCCCTTGATTTCGTATCCAACGGCTGGAAAATCTAATGACCAGAGATGAAAAAGTCAGTCGACTGACGTGTAGCCTCACCCCGCACGTACACATGCACGCACGCAAGACACGCACGCATGCATGCGTGCAACACTGACACGTACACATAACGAACACACGCACGCATGCAAGCGTGCAACACTGACGTGTACACATGCACTCATGAACACACGCACGTACGCACACATGCATGCAACACTGAAACGTACCCTTGCACGCACGCAACACTCGCACGCCTGCATGCACACAGCACACGACGCAAGACACACACTCAACCTATACGTGCATGCACCCTTTGTTAAGGACATGGATTGTTACGGGTATTAATCAATCTTATCTGTGATAAGCAGAACATTGATGTTTGTAGCGCCCTTTATGAATCACAACATATCGAACGGGCTATCAACATAGTAGGCTTATCTACATGAAAAGGATGACGTCACACTCAATGAACAATCATCGGTTTATGAAATGCCCGCTTCTGACCGCCCTGGCCGACCAAAGGTTCCTCTGCTGTGCGCTGCCTGCGTTGGGTCACTGACATGCAGGCCATGTACCCAAAGAGCCCACACGTCAGTGGAAGAACGGCGCGCTGTCGTATGTCAGAGTCGAGGGCGCCACTCGCTGCACGCCCGGCTGAACACGCCTCCTTGCCGCATTCAAACGCCTCCATGAAACCCGCCCGTGTGGAAGCCGAGAAACCCACTCTGGACGCACGTCCGTTCATGACCGGGCCGGCATTAAACGCAACGCCGGCCGAGCTCCTCCCGTCCTCCGTCTATTTAATCTCCTATTTAAACAAGGCCAAACGCCGGCCAAGAATCGCACACCTCCGCCGCTCCCCTATCTCCTCCTTCACCATTTTGTCCACTCTTACAATGGCTTATGAAGAGTAGTTATTCCGCATCCAAGCCGGCTGGGTGGCCCGCCGAGCCCGCCGGATATGAGCTATGCAGCTCGCTGATCCACCTCCCTCCCCTCGCCCGACGGAGCCAATTGTCGCCCCAAGCCGGTGTGCGGTTTAGCAAGTTGCCGCTCCAGGCCAGCTCGACGAGGAGCGGCGCACGGGCGTCGTTGCTGCCATCCACGCCGCCGTCTCGTACCGCGTCTCCCGTTTCTGTGGCCGAGACTCCCATGCCGGCGGCCACGCCATGCAAGCAGCGATAGAAGCCAGGTGCGTGGAGAGCGACGAGTCGGTGGCCAGCGCCTCCGCGTCCGGCGCCGTCATCGAGGAGAAGTAGAACACGAGAGGCTGCCGCCGCTTGGGTCCCATGAAGGCCACCACGGAGGCGACGCTGGCGTACACAGCAGGTGTCTTGCCAGATCCTTTTGTTGCGAGGACCTACGTCGACCCCGCATATACCTCCGGGGCTCCCGGCAGTCCGGTGATCGTGCTACCGGACATGGGGAACACAAATCGATCGGCGGGCGACCATTTGGGCCAGGTATTATATACCTGTGCTGTCTAGAACTAGCACCGCGTAGTTCATTTGAATGTAATGAAATCCGTCATGTTTGTATGAAAATCCGGTATCTTATATGATTTCCGTCGTTTGCTTATATGAAATATCGCTGTGTTTGCGTGAATTTCGTCCAGTTGGTTGACTTGCTGTCATAATGTATGCGGCTACGGTTGGATGGCGTAATTTGCGGGTCGCCGGCCGGTCTGCGGGCGGCTCGGGCGGCGTGGTGGGACAAAAAGAACATAGCTCGTGCGAGCTCGTCTCCAACTTGCGCGCTGGAGGATGCATGAGAACCCGAGCCATTCCTCGTTCATCGGTGGCAAAGGCATCGGTGGACAAAAGGGTCGCCAATATTTTAGCTACCCCGGGCAAGATCCAAACAGCCCCTCCCAACAGATTCAAATCCCTCGTTCGCCATGGAATTTTGCCATGTGTTGTTTTCATGGACTAGCAAGATGCCCGTGCATTGCACGGAACATCAAGATGCATTTTTTTACAAAACACCTGTTGTGATTGACCCATGCAGGAGTAATCCCATTTTGTAAAAACTAATGATTTCTCGAGAATTTTATCGGATAAATGGTATCTCGAGAATTTTATCTGACTCCATTTTTGTATACAAGGCCACAAACCCATATTACAGGTACCAAGGCAAAAATTAATGTCTTCTAACTCAATGTTGCAAGCCACCTTGTTTCCTTGTTTGCCGTGTAAATTAATGTGTATTCTTCTCTTTCATGCACATCAAGCCAATGCTCACGCTCCCGCATGCATGAAAGGTATGACCTCCTTTTCTAGTAGTACTACGAGGCAAACACCATTAATATTGCATCGATTAGTGTTAGTGGCCTTGTATATCTGCAAATTGTAATTTTGATAGTGGCCTTGTATATAAAAATGGAGGGAGAAAGATGAGAGATAAGGTGAGGAGGAGTGGGGCGTGGTGGTGACTGGTGGTCGGACTGGGCGGAGGCATGGGGATGGACGGCGCATTATGTCTAGGTTTGTATCTCTATAGTCCCTCTCACACACACCCACGTAGGTGGGGGACGTGCACGAAGAGAAGAGGTGCACGCACGGCGCACATACTCCGGTCTTTCCCAACCACACCCGCGCGGGTACACGGTGGAGCTCATTTCTGTACGAAAAGGCAGCCCACGTGGTAACTTGACACGTGTACTAGTTGTCCACTAGATGGAGGGAGGATCGTCTACCACGGGTGAACAAACAAATTGTGACTTGACGCGTTATGTTAAAAAAGAGGCAAACCATGTGGGGCCTACCTTAGAGGCAAGGCTCTATACACTGGAGTACTTTTGATGTGTCCCGTCAACTCGCAGAACGAGGAGAAGCTTTCTTAGTACGCCGTATCCCCTGCCCACGGGCGCGGTGGCTCGTAGGATGAGGTGAAGCATGCTTACTATGCCTTACGCCCTCTCCCTCGCCCACGCGCGCGGTGGCTCGCAGGACGAGGAGAAAATTTTACTACTCCCTCCGTTCACTCCTCGTCCCTACTACCTTGGTTAGAGAGATTATCATATTGTTTGGAATATATATGTCCTTTAGTACTCCCTCCATTTACTTATACAAGGCCACTATAAAAAAATACATTTTGCATCTATACAAGGCCACAAATAGTAATCGAGACAAAAGTTACTACGCCCTCCTTTCCAGTTTATGGCTCAATTTCAAAATCTCTCCAACCAAGGTAGACGGTGAGTGGTCGAATTAATTTCGTACTCCTAGTTTGCACAAGTAATTAGTACGCTCGTTTTTCTCAAGAAGTTATGTTTACCGAGGCATTAATTAGAACGAATGCATGAATGACCACTAAATTTCCATGAACTTCTACATGCATTGGTGAGTTTTCTCTTGACACTGCTTGCATCGGGTGATCTAACGCACCTCGAAATCCAACATGTGATGGTACTACTACTAGTAGTAGAATTGAGACTTATAAAATGGAAAAACGAATGTTTTTTAGATGAGCCCTATAAACCCTAGTGGGTACGTAATCCGTAAAATCAGATTTTCCCAAAACTAAGTCGCTCAACCTTTATTTGCTTATTTCCCTTCCTGCCTCCTTGCCTCGAACAGACTATGCCAAACTCCCCTGCCTGCCGCGCGGGAAAAGACCCGCCCTCGCCTTTTTTTAGTCCGGGTTTGTATCGATGGATCACGCGAAGCAGCAAAAACCCAAGCCGTGTCTTGTAGTCCTCCGTCGACGCTCGCTTTCATGAATTCTGTACTTCCTGTCGCCGACATGTGGGACATATAGCAACCGGGTCGACGTGTCAAGCACCAAATAATAGTGCAGAACAGTAGGGGGGACGCACCCCAGTCATACCGCCCCAGTAGTAGTAGTAGTAATGAGCAATGAGACGTCAAATCACAATGCCGCACCTTCCCAGACGGACGAAGCAACCATTATTTCACACTTCGGTTCGCCATCATCTCAAACAACGTAGTATTGCTTCTGCCTCAAGAGGGACACGCGCATCGCCTTGGTACATCATGACACGTGGGACCGCATGACAGGCCATGCTCCCCTGCCGATCGCTCGGTAAAATCACCTCATTTTTACTACTATACTTCCTCTATATCGGTTTACATGGCATGCACGTCGTTCTAGGTTGAGAATTTAACTGGCTATATATGTGATGAACAGTATATGTTTAGAAACTACACCCGCTTAATAATCCAATGGTATACATTTTGTGACATAGTAACTCAGATTTAGTTAGTCAAATGGATGACCTAGAACTACGTGCACGCCCTATAAACCGAGACGTCTAAAAAAACGAGACGGAGAGGGTAGTTCAGTACGTATCTTTTTAGATCAATATAGTCGGGATTCACCAAGGAGCAAAACCAATTGGTAGGCTGCACCTGTCATGTTGGCATAGCGACTCAAGCAGGGTCAGTCCGCACACGAAATGGCGACACACTTAACAGGACCCCTTTGGCTGACATGTGGCTCATCCACCGTCTTGTTCCACGTGCGATGCACCAAATTACAGTTCGGAGCAGCGGTTGGAATTGGAGGCACCCCGGTCGTAGCGCCGCAGTAGTAGAAAATGAGCGATGAGGGGTCAAATCACAAAGCCCCACCTTTCCCGCATTAAGCTGGACGGGCGAAGCAACCATCATTTCACTCTAGGGCACAAGAGCATAAAGAAAAGAGAAAACCAATGATGCGTGTGGCAGCTACCTAGGGCACCCTAGGGTAGGGGTCTCCACTACAGATTATTTTTTTGAAAGCGCCTCCACTACAAATCGGCTTCTCCCTCGTCCTCTTGAAGAAAACTGATGATGCGTGCGGCGGTAGGGTTTGTAGGAGTACTACTAGGGCGTGCGGGGCCACGTCGTACTAAACGGGAGAGGGATTGAGTTCGACTCGACACCTTAAATATGTGTGGGCCGCTTGGTTTTAGGGGAACGAGGCAGCATTTTGGGTTCGGGGACCAGTGGAGATATAGTACGTACAAAAAATTGTGGACGTAGGTTCGACCGAAAGGCAATGATGCATGGGCCCTGCATTTTGATATACCCGGGGCCGCGTGAAATTTGCTACTCTACTCAAAACTAGTAAGGTACACATGCATTGAACGCATGAGATTTCAAAACCAAATTATGAATAAATACACACTATAGCATGTAAAGCTTTGAGTCATATATGCATGATGTAGATGTTCGTTTAGTTCTTATAGTTCATCTCATTCAAAATCAATTAGTTTTATAAAAATGTTAAGATTCATGGGGTTGTGCATTGTAAAGCATAAAGTAAAAAACAAATAATGGCAATTCATTTAGAAAAAAAATCAATTATGATACGGAAGATTCTAGAACAAAGGAGAAGTGCTTGTGTTTTGAGGTTTGTGCATTATGCTTAATTTCAACCATGGAGTCTTCTAAATTGTACATGTGGCAGATCTGGTGGAATGTTGATGATATCCAACGTCCAGTAGTGCTCGGATTTGCCATCTCTGCACTGTCGGATTAGCTTCATCCCGCGACCATCTTTCAAGTTATTCGCACACTATATAGTTTTTGTGCCATAGTTGCATGTCTTGGAAAAAATCTACTAGTGGGTTGTACTAGCTATTTAGGAATAGAAGATGTATACATGGAAGTTGTAGGGAAAGAGATGACATGGAGTATCTCAATTCCTATGAGTAGGGATTGGAAAAGAGATGTCATTTGGTTGACATCATAGGAACTTTTCTATTGAATCTAGAGATGACATGTATCTCAATTCCTATAAGGAGGGATTAGAAAAGAGATGTAATTTGGTTCATATCATAGGAACTTTTCTATTGAATATACGCTAATGTTTATTTTCCTTTGAAATTATGGGAGTATAGGAATCCATTCATATGAACCAAGTGGCTCTAAAGCTATAGAAATGATATCATGTTTATTTCCTTTGAAATGTGGAGTATATGAATCTATTCCTATGGACCAATTGGCTCTAAAGGAAAAAATCCTATAAAAATCATATCATATAGAGTTCCTATGATATTCATCCACAGTAAAGGATGGTTGAAATTGCTGCAGGTGATACGATGGTCTTTCTTTGTAGACTCCTCCCCCATCTTTATAGTTACCTCTCGAAGATGAATGAAATGATATATACAGGGTATTCTACATGTGCAATTTGGTACACGAAAACTCGGTAAAAGTATGTGAGGTTCGAATTTTCAATAAAGCTATATGCACTGCATTTTGGAACGGAGGGAGCATACGACAGTTGCTAACACTCACGTGGAAGATTTGTGTGTAGGAGGAGTGGCTGTTCTATTAAATGACATCGCAAAACTGACACTGTCGGATGCCGATCTAACGGTTCTTACGGCGTTCGTCAAGAAAAGGCTTGTGGCGAACGTTTGTCGGATAATGATTTACGGACACATGCATTGCATTGATACGTGCCCCTCTCTCTCTCTCACGCACATGCACCCTCCCGAGTCCTCTCGCACCCACCGTCTATCTGCAGGTAGACGTCACACACATATGTGCTCTTCACACCCTACCCTCAGAACTTCTAAAAAACAAAAGACGTCGCGCGCATTTTATTTTAGCTCACACGTCACACACTTATACTATTACTCTTGTGGCGAACGTTCTTTGGGCATAGTATATTGTACTCTCATGAAGAGAAGCGGTGCACGCACGCCCTAGTTCTCTCACACCCACTCGCGGGTACATGTAGGAGCGCATTATTTTGAAGCTGGTACAACAAAATCACTCCACTATATATATAAGCAGGAGCCTTAGCACTTGCTTTACTAGGGTTCCTCTCGTTCACTCTCTCATGCTCTCCAGATCTAAGCAAGACATAGGTGGCCACACTCTCTCTCAGCTCACGGCTGGTCACAAATCCGGCCGGACAACCTCGACCGGGGTAGGGGTGTAGGTGCATCGTTCACGCTATCGTCGGCGGGGAGGGAGGAGACCAACGGCTGCCCGCGCGTCCCGATCGGCGGCCGTGTCGTTCTCTCCGAGAGAGCGCCGGCTCCGGAGGGCCTCCGACCCCTTCTTCCTCCCTGCGGTATTGTGGCCAAGATGCGGCCTCCCGACGCCGTCTTTGCCACATGCCGACGACCCTCAGGTATATATTCCTTCGAAACCTGCCTTGCTCTACTGCCCCAACTCCCCACTTGGCTTCGTGTGGATCTTTTTCTACTTCCGTTCGCTGTTCCAAAGCCACCTAGACTTTTACTATTATTAGAGGTAAAGCTAGTTCATACAGTCGACTCTAAGAGTTGGTTCAAACAGGGAAGAAAGTGGGAAAGCTGTAGCATGAATCTAGGACTTGGTTCTAAGAGGAAACGGGGGAAAGTAATAGATACTGGCTACCCAACCAGTCTCTTGGTTGAAAAGACGAAGAAAGCATGGTGGATGGTGAAGGGTGGGGGGAAGTGGACCTATCTCTTTGTTGAAAAAGGAAAGAAAGTGACGGGTGTTGGGGGACAACGCAAATGAGAATGAGCAGGTCTAGATTTCCTGTGCTCACATAGGAAAATGTCGCCGAGGAGATAAAAAATGGGACAAATGCAGACATGCTGCCTGAGTGTTTGCCGCTCTCGGCAACCACATCTGTCTCACCACTTTATGCCTATGCTATCCCTACGCCCATATCGTTACCGTTAATGTAAAATCACATGAAGCATTAAGCAATGCCACCTAATGTCACTATAAGTAATGGTCTAGTGCCGTCGATAAATTGAAGCAATGCCACCACCATTTTATGAAGTGCTTCCGTCTTGCTTTATTTCCCATGAATTGTGTTTTTGCAGTTACACTTAAATCTCACACCGCTAACATTGCTTCATCCCAGTGGAACTGCACAAATTTGATTGCACATTTACTGACCATGTGCTACTCTCATGATAGTAATACTAATGCTATTGTTCTGCATGTTAATCTAGTGGCAGTGTTGATGTGATGTGATGCTACTTACTTAAGGACACATTCATACTGTCAATCTAGTGCCAATTATAACACAATAGATGTTGTTGTTAATCATACACCACTGCAAATATCTGTCACTGTTTAAATAACCGTATTTCGTATTTGCACAAATAGGGATGTCTGTCACCATATCGTTTCGGGATGTCTGTCTCCGTATTGTTTCTATCCGCGCAATCAAAAGCACACACCTCAGTTTTAGTAGAACTGCGCAAAATGAGATGGCTATCCCTCGTTGCCGTCGTCTAACCACCCATCTTCCAGGTATTCCTACATTGGTAGTTACTAGGTAGAATGACCAACGCAATCTAAAAGAAGCTGATTCATACGTTTTACTTCCTGATTGCAGTGCAGGGACGAGCGAAAACATCTACATCCTAGTCCGGAATGCACTTTCTTCTAGTTCATCCATGGACCGAGGACAAGCTGGCACGGTTGCACGGAGGTTTTTGGGACAGGTGCGCGGACAAGAGGCATTGTGGTCTGCTTATTTCTGCAAATAGCAGTGCTTAAATTTAGTGGAATGCACAAGACTTTCAGCTGGTCAGTACACTGCTTGGTTCAGTTCAGCATTCCAGCCGAGAACACAATTATAATTGGTTATTCTGGAATGAGAGAACCTAACCCTGGATGGTGGCAACAAGAAAAAACCAGAGTGAACTGCAGGAAATTTAAGCCTGCCGGGAGGCCCTTTGCTCAGAGAAGCCTTGCTTGTTTTTTCCTGATTTGTAAACCTTCTCACAACTTTGTCTTTTGCTATTAACTAGTATATGTTTGTTATGTTCTATGAATCATTGAGATGTATAAAATTGCTTAACTTATGCTTTTCAAGTTTTTTATGAAGCCGAGTTTAATGTGAGTGTTCCACATGAACGCTGGACTAGCGTGTGAACGTTTGGAATTTACATTGTGGCCTCAGTTAACTGCATGAACCACTGTAACAAGATACATAGTTGCTTATATGTCAGACAGCAGATTGTTGATTGTTAGCTGGTCGATAGCCTAGTGTTGAAGCAAGCTGAGCCAATGTGCCGTGTTTTGCACAACTGCTTACAAGTGGGGTAGCACCAACAGTGTTTACAAGTACTTATGTATACGTCGGCGCACAGTTCTCAAACGAGTACTCTATTTCATCAAAACACACACTGCTCATATGATAAAACTAGTGAGGACACATCTGTTTCGGCAACAATTACGATGATTCACGGGCACACAAAAGTAGCAGCAGTTCCCATAGACGGATTCAAACAGAGTACTAGCCCCAGAGGGCTCGATAACAGGCAAGGTTCGGATAATTAGACAGAATCCAAACTACTATTAAACACTAGCTAGGGCAAGTATTTCATGCCTCGATCTAATTTGGGCTGGACACAAGACGGACCTTGCCATGAACATCATCGAGGACGTCTGGCAGCAGCTCAATCCTGTGAACCTTCATGAAGACAACCTTGTGGCCTTGCCACTCATAAACTTGTTTTTGGAGGCATGCCACGTCATCTTCCTGCGTAATCTTGATAAGAACAGTATGCCTCACAAACGAAGGAGTAGCTTTGAACTTCTTGTGCTTCAGTGCACCCTGGACAACACGCCTGACAACAGTGAGGCTGGAATACAACTCTTCATTGGTATAAGCGCAAATGGCTTCCAAGATCCAGCAGCCTAAAAACTCTATTTTCCTAGTGAGTATATTCAGGTCATTCGCCTCATAGCGAGTGACATGTACAACCACACAATCCTTGTCTGCATCAGGGCTCTAATTGAAACAGAAACAAATTCTGAATTACTTTCCACTATAAGAAACACAAGTTATTTAAACCACTATGTACAGCATGTCATTGAAGCTAATAAAATTTTGCATTATTCATCACCACATACTTAGATGAAAAACCACAATCGAGATCGGCAAAGAAGAAAATCACCTTGGGCAGCTCAGCGCGGGGGGGGGGGGGGGGGGGACACATCCTCGAAGGGGGAAAATTGCTCCTGCAGTGCCACGGGGGCTGTAACCTCAAACGGGGCGTTGACCATCTCAGTAGTGGCCGTGAGCGTATCTGGGGTCGGCTCGGTGGCTGCCTCCATCTTCTTGGAGCTCTCTGTCTCGTGGGGATCAGCCTCCCGCGTCTGCTCCAATATCGGCAGATCTTTGCCTGGTTCTCCTTGGTCCATCATGAAACTGACGAATACTAGGAGACCATTGAAAGGAAAACACAATCGCAATGACAATGAAACAAAAAAGAGAGTGAGGATCGGTTACTGCTTTGCAAAAGTTCTTTTTTTATCTCTGAACGAAAATATACCAACATCATAGATCCGCTTACCTTCCCTTCGTTGGGAGAGAAGAACAGTGGCAGATGCGAGTGTTGCCTTTCTTGAAGACGGTGAGGGAGAAGGGGATTCAGCGAAGAGTGAAATGATGGTTGCTTCATCCGTCAAACTTAGACTGCGGGGAGGTGGGGTTTTATGATACAATGGCTCGTTATTGCCGCGCTACGATCGAGGTGACTCTCCACCTACATACTTCCTTCTAATTTGGTGGATGGCATTTGGGCCTGCGCGCTGCATGGCCCGCATGTCGGTGAACAAAAGCATAACGGCATTCAGTAGAGGGAGACGTTTCGATGACATAGGAGGAGCCAGAAGCGGTATTGTATCCACTGTACTAGTAGTAATTGTTTTTCTGGGTAGCTATAGAGTGTCTCCACTGCACTAGTAGTAATTGTTTCTCTGGGCCCAAGACAAAATAGCCCATCCACCCTAGTAAATAGTAAAATCAATTCAAAAGTCCATATATTTACTGAATGAGAGGTGCTACCGACACCCAGCACACCGCGCCCCCCCAAACCTGGGTGTTCTTCTTCCTCCTCACTCCCACCCACCTCACGTCAGCTCGCTCCACTCGTGCCCCCAAATTCCTCACCTCACTCCTACAGAAAACCCCAGCTCCCCTTCTTCTTCACTCGCACTACAACTAGGCTCGTCATTCGTTACTCTGCTCAAATCCGTGAACGCGACGCGACGCCCTCGGGGAAAATGGAGTTGGCTGACACCAGCGCCAAGAAGATGAGGCTCCCGCCAGCGGCGACGCCTGTTGTAGATCCCGCACCCGGCAGCGCGGGGAGAAGCAGCGACCCCGCCCCCACCAGATCCCAGGAACCCGTAGAATCTCGGGTGGACTGCATCAGCGATCTCCCGGACGCCGTCCTTGGGGAGATCATCTCGCTTCTCCCCACCAAGGATTGCTGCCGCACCCAAGCCCTCTCAATTCGGTGGCGCCCACTATAGCGCGCCGTGCCCCTTAATCTCGACTGTCTCAGCTATCTCTCTTCAATGATTTTGAAATCCCCAGAGCCATCATCTCCTCCCACCAGGGCTCCGTTCAAAGCCTCTGCATCCCGTCATGCTACCTGAGCAAGCATACCATGCCCTGCACGGTGGACGCCTGGCTGAAATCCCCTGAATTCACAGAACTACAGCTGCTTGAGTTCTACTATTCCCCTGGAAATCACCTACCAGATACCGAACGCCATCTACCTGTGCCCTCAGCACCGATGTCCATCTCACGGTTTTCCTCCTCTCTCCACACCGCCACCTTTGCGCTGTGTGACCTACCAGACAATCTGGTACTAAACCTCTGACTCCCATTTCTCAAGAAACTTTCACTTGTGCGGGTTCGTATATCGGAGGCCTCATTGCACAGCATCATCCACTCCAGTTGCCCTGCCCTGGAGTGCTTGGTGCTTGTTTTCACAGTTAGAATCGGTTGTCTCCAAATAAAGTCGCCTAACCTTGTAAGAATTGGAATTCGTTTTGACGGAAGGCAGCTCATCATCCAAGATGCCCCTTCACTTCAAAGGTTGATCCTTGATTCTAGTTATTCACCGTTGCAAATAACCGTCCTCTCTGCGCCTAAACTGGAGACCTTGTGTGTAATACATGATCTCTGTGCTCATTTCAATATGGTGTTTGGCTCCACAGTTCTTCAGGTACTTTACATTATCATCTACACTTGTAACCATAAGCTGCATTTTAAATTTCTGCGCATAATTTATATATCATCTTGGAGTACACATTTTGTACTAATATTATGTTCTATGCTCAATGAAGAGTTTCTCCATGGATGGGCTATCAATGGTGCTGGATTCTGTCAAGATCTTATATATATCCAAATGAATAGTTTTGATCTGAACAAGATTATTGGCTTGCTGCAATGCTTTCCATGTCTGGAGAAGTTGTATATAAAGGTGATAATTTCACGCACATTGGAAGCCCGCATATAGTGTACTAGAATTAACCGTTCAGTTGTTGCTCTTTCAACACTCTTCTTTTAGACCTTAACTGTTTTCAATCTTCATGTCTATTTAGGCAACAGGACGGGGTAACAAAGTTATAACCAATCGGTGGATTCGTAAGCATCGGGATTTTCTCACTTCTCATGAGATTCGATTGAAGACAATAACGCTAGAACGATATGTAGCCAACCGTGCAAACACAAGATTTGTCACATTCTTCCTGCTGAATGCGAGGTTACTATTGTCCATCAGGCTTAAGTTTATCAGCAGCATGGTTTTGACGGATGGGTATGTGGAAGAGCAAAAAAAGGAGTTTCGGGTGGGCAAAAGAGCTTCTGAACGTGTCGGGCTTCTATTTACAACATATTGTGGTCATAATCCAGTAAATTTTATGACCCAGGATGTTCATTCTATGGACCTGACCGATCCATTTGACTGTGATTGCCAAAAACAGTGCTGGAGTTAGATGTTGTTGCCCTTTTAAACCTGGGTTTTTTGTAAACCCGATGAACAATTAACCCTCGTGCTTTTGTACAGTTTGTAAGCTGGAGTTAGATGTTCTTGCCCTTTTCAACTCGGTTGTGACTGTCATATTTTCGTTGAAGCAAGGCAAATGGCTTGCCCGTCATTTAATTTAGAGTGAAATATTGTAACAACTAACAAATCCCAACCAAGGGAAATAACATCACTCTCGCCGGCTGCTTGAGCTCACTGTGCATTACAGAAGCCAAGTGATTAGCCCCCACCAACACCCACAAACTTATTTCCAACTATCACATCAAATGGGCTGTAAATTCTCATAGGAAGGGCTGCATGACCGTCACAGATTTGGATTCTGACATTTGGGACCCGCGAGGAAATAGCCTATCCAAGATGGTGTCGACTTACTAGCCAGTCAACAAACGATTCTGCCTACCAGCCGTTGGATTGACATCCAAGATCTGGCGTGTATCTTCTATCTCTTGTCTTCTTCTTCCTCCAGCCACCCAAACCAAACCACCCCGTCGGCTCCGCCTGCTCCCGCCTCCCATGGCTGGCTGCGCCTCCGCCGCCCTACCGTACGTACCCTCCAATGTTGGCCAGTCCCTCCCTCTATTCCCCCACACGTCCTGTTATTCTCCGGCGACGTCAGCCCCAACACGCACCCGCACCCGAACCAGTCAACCCTCGTACTCCCCTCCGCCTGCGACTGGACCGGCGCATCTTCCACGGCTCCTGTTCGTTCCGTCCGAGGCCTCGCCGTCGTCCTCCGCCTTGCGCCTTGGTTCGCTTGCCGTGCGCGGTGCGCCGCCCTCTTGCGTTGTCAACGTCGTCAACAACCGAGAGGAACAAGGAGATGACTGTATGTGGAGAGGATGAAAGTAGGGACCCACCAGCGTCATGGCAGTACGCAAGCAAGTGCCTCTATATTACAAGCCCAAAAATATGGTTCCTCCCAATGGTTGGACATCTGGGGCTCACGCCATTGTCAACGTAGTCCATAAACGCGAGAATTACACTACGAGCGGCTGACACCAGGGACCCAGCAGGTCACGCAGTTTTTTTTGAGGAACAAGCAGTTGTTATTTATACTAGTTTTAGCGATGGATCAGGGTAACAACGGGGCTGTGCGGGGGCTGTGGCCCGTCTAGCCAGGGTTTTATTTATGTTTACCACATCATGAGCCCAGTTGTGTTTTTTTCATGATGAAAATGGCTAGCCCAGTTCTATTTTTTTAAAGAAATACCCAAACGAGGCCTACTTGCTTTATCAGCCCTGCTGGGCTGCAAATCTTTCAAGACGAGGAGAGTTTCATTCGGTTTGCCCAGAAATGGGCTGTACATTTTTAAAACACATCAAACCGGGAATTAGTTTCAATTTTTTTCATTACAAGATTTTAAATTCCATTGATTTTTATGCGTGGACAATTATTTGGATTTTATATGTATATAAATTATTTTTCAAAATAGTTTGAATGTGAATCGATATTTCGGGATTAAAAACAGTTGACCGCACCGAAAGATGCAAAAAATTCGTATACTTTTTAACCGTGGCCACAATATGGGGTGTAATGCTAACAAAAAGAAGATCGGCTCCAAAAAATTCTTAAGAATTAGCAAATGGGCTGTACATTATTAGAAATAATGCACACGAGAGCAGTGACTATTGGATGTCCATCCAACGGCTGTCGTGCTTCTTCAATCTCTGCTTTTCCTGCTCCAGCCGCTCAAACAAGCACCGGCGGGACTGCCTGCTCCCTCCTCCCGCGGCCGGCTATGCTGCCACGCAGGCCTCACCGCCCCACCGTACTCCCATCGCTGGCCTAGCCATCCCTCTACTCACCCACACCTGCTGTTATTCTCCGGGGACGGCAGACGAACCAGTAAACCCTCGTACTCCTCCGCGTGGGAAACAACTTCCGAGTCTTCCCTGGCTCCGTGTGATTCCCTTCGTAGGCCTCGCCGTCGTCCACCGCCCTGGTGCTCTCGGCGCGGCCTGGTCAATCAATGAACGAGATCCATCAGAAGTGGACTGCACATGGAGAGGCTGACAGCTGGGTCCACGACCGCACGCAAGGAAATGCCTCCTTATTACGCGCAAAATAATGATTCCTCCACCTGACAGCTAGGACCCACGGGAAGGGCTTCTGTATTTCACAAAAAAAACGTTCCCCCCGCTGACAGGTCGGACCCACCAGCTATATCTTCGCACGCAAGGAAGTGCCTCCTTATGACGCACACAAAAATGAATACCCCCCTACTAGCTGGGACCCACCATAGTGGGTGGCTGACTTGTGGGCCTACTAAGTTGACGGGG
Organism: Aegilops tauschii subsp. strangulata; assembly: GCF_002575655.3. Taxonomy (NCBI): domain Eukaryota; kingdom Viridiplantae; phylum Streptophyta; class Magnoliopsida; order Poales; family Poaceae; genus Aegilops; species Aegilops tauschii. Next base: position 37,849,458 of record NC_053036.3, read on the forward strand.
ACAGAGGGCTTTGTCAACTTAGTCAATATGAACGATTCTAGCTCCAGTGACCGTACGATGTCCATCCAACGGCCATAGTGCTTCTTCAACCTCTGGTCTTCTTGCTCCAGCCGCCCAAAGCAGCGCCGGTCGTGCCGCCTGCTCCTGCCTCCCGTGGCCGGCTGTGCTGCCGCGGAGGCCTCACCGCCCCCATACTACTCCTACTCTGGCCAGGCCATCCCTCCACTCACCGACACCCCCTGTTATTCTGCGGCGACGGCAGCCTCACACCGCAGCCGAACCAGTGAACCCTCGTACTCCTCTCCACGTGGGCATCCACTGCCGCGTCTTCCCCGGCTACGCGTCGTCCCCATGCTAGGCCTCGCCGTCGTCCACCACCTTGGTGCTCTCGGTGCGGCGTGGTTAATGTGGTCAACGACCGACTTCCATCGGAAGAGTACTATACGTGGAGAGGCTGACAGCTGGGTCCACGGCCGCAGCTGGGTCCACGGCCACATCCCAGTTTTTTTGTGATTTGCCAAGTAAGTCGCTTTGTCAGGCCTGTTGGGCTGCAAATCTTTCAAGACGAGGAGAGCTTCATTCGGCTGGCCGAGAAAATGGCCTATCAGTAATGAGAAATGGGATGTACATTTTTAAAACACATCAAACTGGCAATTGGTTTCAAATTTCTTTTTTTCATTTCGAGATTTTAAATTGCATTGATTTTTATGCATGGACAATTTGTTGGATTTTATATTGATATACATTTATTTTTAAAATCAGTTTGAATGTGACTCGAAATTTCGGGATTAAAAACAGTTCGGACCGCACCGAAATATGCAAAATTTCGTATAATTTTTTAACCGTGGCCACAATATGGGCTGTAATGCTAACAAAAAGAATATGGGCTCAAAAAAAACCTTAAGAATTAGCAAATGGGCTGTAAATTATTAGAAATAATGGCAGATGGGTTGTATGATGTTTTCCACAGATTTGAGGCTTTCCTAAAAAAAAGGTTGACGCACAAGCAGTGACTGTTGGATGTCCATCCAACGGCCCTCGTGCTTCTTCAATCTCTGCTCTTCCTGCTCCAGACGCTCAAACAAGCGCCGGCGGGACTGCCTGCTCTCTCCAACCCGCGGCCGGCTGTGCTGCCGCGCAGGCCTCACCGCCCCACCATACTCCCATCGCTGGCCTAGCCATCCCTCTACTCACCCACACCTGCTGTTATTCTCTAGCGACGGCAGACGAACCAGTAAACCCTCGTACAGTCGTACTCCCCTCCGCGTGGGAAACAACTGCCGAGTCTTCCCTGGCTCCGTGTCGTTCCCTTCCTAGGCCTCGCCGTCGTCCACCGCCCTGGTGCTCTCGGCACAGCCTGGTCAACATGGTCAACGACCGACATGCATCTGAAATGGACTGTACGTGGAGAGGCTGACAGCTGGGTCCATGGCCGCACGCAAGGAAATGCCTCCTTATTACGCGCAAAATAATGATTCCTCCACTTGACATCTGGGACCCACCGAAAGGGCCTCTGTATTTCGCGAAAAAAACGTTACCGCCGCTGACAGCTCGGACCCACCAGCTATATCTTCGCACGCAAGGAAGTGCCTCCTTATTACGCATAAAAAAATGAATACTCCCCCTGTTAGCTGGGACCAGTATAGTGGCAGGCTGACTTGTGGGCCTACTAAGTTGACGGGGACAGAGGGCTTTGTCAACTTAGTCAATATGCACGATTCTAGCTCCAGTGACCGTACGATGTCCATCCAACGACCATAGTGCTTCTTCAACCTCTGGTCTTCTTGCTCCAGCCGCCCAAACCAGCACCGGTCGTGCCTCGTGCTCCTGCCTCCCGTGGCCGGCTGTGCTGCCGCGGAGGCCTCACGCCCCCTACTACTCCCACCGCTGGCCAGGCCATCCCTCCAGTCACCCACACCCCCTGTTATTCCGCGGCGATGGTGTAACGCCCACGATGCGGCTATATCTCCCACGTGTCGAGGCACGACTTAGAGGCATAACCGCATTGTGGTTTTGTCGCAAGAAGGGTCATCTTCACACAATCCCATGTAATGAACAAGAATGGGATAAAGAATTGGCTTACAATCGCCACTTCACACAATACATAATAAAATCATACATCATACAAGATACACACATAGGTCCGACTACGGAACCAAAAAAAAAGAAGACAACCCAACTGCTAGATCCCTGATCGTCCCAACTAGGCACCACTAATGATCAAAATGAAAAGAAACAACACAACGAACAAGATCTTCATCGAGCTCCCACTTGAGCTCAGTTGCGTCACCTGCACTGGTATCATCGGCACCTGCAACTGTTTTGGAAGTATCTGTGAGTCACGAGGACTCAGCAATCTCACACCCGCGAGATCAAGACTATTTAAGCTCATAGGAAAGGATGGTGTAATGAGGTGGAGCTGCAGCAGCCACTAAGCATATATGGTGGCTAACATACGCAAATGAGAGCGAGAAGAGAAGCAACAGAACGGTCGTGAACTAGTAATGATCAAGAAGTGATCCTGAACTCCTACTTACGTCAAACATAACCCAGAAACCGTGTTCACCTCCCGGACTCCGCCGAGAAGAGACCATCACGGCTACACACACGGTTGATGCGTTTTAATTAAGGTCAAGTGTCAAGTTCTCTACAACCGGACGTTAACAAATTCCCATCTGCCACACAATTCGGGCACGGCTTCCGAAAGATAATACCCTGCAGGGGTGTCCCAACTTAGCCCATTATAAGCTCTCACGGTCAACGAAGGATAAACCTTCTCCCGGGAAGACCCGATCAGTCTCGGAATCCCGGTTTACAAGACATTTCGACAATGGTAAAACAAAACCAGCAAAGCCGCCCGCTGTGCCGACAAATCCCGATAGGAGCTGCACATATCTCGTTCTCAGGGAACACCGGATGAGCCAGACGTCGGGTTGGCATAGACCCTGGTTGCCCATGGGGCGCCGGACATCGCTCGGTTTGGACCAGCACTCGAAGGAGAACTGGCCCGGGGGTTAAAATAAAGATGACCCTTGAGTCTGCAGAACCCAAGGGAAAAAGGCTCAGGTAGGCAAATGGTAAAACCAAGGTTGGGCCTTGCTGGAGGAGTTTTATTCAAAGCGAACTATCAAGGGGGTCCCATAAATCACCCAACCGCGTAAGGAACGCAAAATCAAGGAACATAACACCGGTATGACGGAAACTAGGGCGGCAAGAGTGGAACAAAACACCAGGCATAAGGCCGAGCCTTCCACCCTTTACCAAGTATATAGATGCATTAATTAAATAAGAGATATTGTGATATCCCAACATAAACATAATCCAACATGGAGCAATCTTCGTCTTCACCTGCTACTAGCAACGCTATAAGAGGGGCTGAGCAAAAGCGGGAACATAGCCAAACAATGGTTTGCTAGGACGGGTGAAAGGGTTAGAGGCTGACATGGCAGTATGGGATGCATGATATAGCAAGGGGTAGGTAGCGCAGCATGGCAATAGAACGAGCAACTAGCAAAGCAAAGATAGAAGTGATTTCGAGGGGTGGTCATCTTGCCTGAGATCCCGCAAGGAAGAAGAACGAGTCCATGAAGAAGACAAGCGGACGTAGTCGAACGAATCCTCACAACTCCGGAACGAAACCGAAGCTAACGAGAGAAGCAACCCGGAAAGAAACAAACAACATAGTAAACAACCATCACAGAAACATGGCATGATGCACAATCAAGTATGATGCATGTCCGGTTTAATGAGGCATGGCATGGCAAAGTGCAACAAACAACACTACAAATTAAGTGGAGCTCAATATGCAACGAGTTGCATATTGACGAAACACCACATCAATTATTTAGTTCTCTCTCATTTATGTACCCAACAATATTAAATGTTGATTAACATGGCAAGAGGTGAGACATAAGTAAACTACACATTTTAGGCAATTTAAATGAGGCCGGAACAACAAACAACAATTCCGGAAAATCCTCATATGCATATTTTGAATTTGGTACTGTTCTGCCATAAACACAATTTTAATGTTGTTAAACAGCAAAATGAAGTGCACCATGTTAAACTAGGCATTTTTCTACCCCATTTGCATATAAAGTTTATTAAAATCTTAGTTACGGTTAATTAGTTATGAATTAAATCATTTTTAACATGGCATTTAAGCAAATTTAAACAAACAGCATTTTAAACATTTTAAACATGGATGAGAGTGGCAAATTATTAATCTACACAAAATTCTAAGCATTTTACATATATAAATTATTTACAAAAGATGCACGGTTAATTAATTATTAATGCATGAACATGAGGTGTTTTCTGTAAAACTGCAAATCCTCGGATAATTACTAAAATCGCCGGAGGGAAAAAAACAAGAACTGGGCCGAATCTAACTGGCCCAACAGTGCAACAGGTTTGGGTGGCTGCTCACATCGGGCTCTCGGGCCGGAAGCGGAGAGGCGGTTGGGCCTTCCAGGAGCTAGGCGCGGCAGGGGAGGTCAACGCGCGCGGACATGCGGTCGTCCTCCTGCTCGAAGCAGAGGATGCAGGGGGCGATGACCACGGCCGGACTTGAGGACGGGGACGGCGAGGCGAGGTGGAACGGATCCAGGTGGAGGCGACCAGGAACAGGGCGCGGGCGCGGATCCAACGGAGACAAGCTTGAGGCGTTGGCCATGGGAGCTCCAAGGAGGGCGGTGGCTGTTGCTGTTTCCTGAAGAAGGAAAAGACAGAGAGAGGATTCAGAGAGGGAAAAGATGAAGGGAAGCAGAGAGAAGGCGAGCAGGAGAAGGACAGGAGGAGGAGGCACGACGACCTGGAGACGAACAGGGCTCGAGCGTTGCCTCCCTGGCACGAGATGCAGAGGAGGTTAGCCAGCAGATGGGAGCGAGGGGAAATCCCCGGATCCGACGAGGGAAAGGGCCAGGACTGGCCTGAACGGGTCGGGGAAGTGCCGAACTTGCCCGAGATGGTGGTGGAGCAAGGACGAGGCGGCACTGGAAGCTCGCACGGACGTCCATGGCGCGGGACGCGGGGCGGCGAAGGAGCAGGAGGCTGACGAGGTCCCATACGGGCGGCTTCGCGGATCCATCGGGGACGAACGGGTGACGGCGCGCACGGGGAGGCGGCTGCTGCTCGGAGGCTCGGCGAGGGGTGGATTGGCTGCTCGGGGTCCTGTTGGTGGGTGGAGGAACGAGGAGAAGGGGATCCCGAGGTGGATCGAGAGGAGATGGATCCAAGGAAGAGGAACGGTGGTGGCTGGTTGGCTCGATGGATCCCGAGGGGGATTTGGTAGAGAGTGGCGGCGGGCACGAGGATGGATGGGACATCTCCCTAGAAGTTAGGTCTGTCCATATTTAGATTAGGGGTCTTTATATAGGGGAAGAAAGGGGTACATCTGATTAAAATCGGACGGCTGAGAAAATATAGGTTAGGACGTCCAATGAAGAAAACGGAGATGTTTTGTAGATGTTTGGGGATGATCCGAATCCAACGGTAACAACAAACCGGGTCGGGTACGGGACAGCTTTCGGACGCGCGGGAGGGGATCACGGGCTGACGAGAGAGGTTAGTTGGTTTGACAAGAGGGAACCGAAAACACGGTTGGTCTCGGAACGGTCAACGAAAGCAAGGGGGGAACGCGGCAACTACGATCGGATGCATGTTTTTTTAAAACAAAGACGGCAACGAGTACCGATGCAATGCGAATGATGCGATGATGAATGCAATAAACAAATAAACACACGACGGTCACGCAAAACATGGCAGGCGTCTGGAGCGTCGGTCTCGGGGCGTTACAACACTCCACCACTACGAGAGGATCTCGTCCCGAGATCTAGGATGGCTCCGGAGAAAAAAACGGGAGAGGAAGAGAAAAGGTAAAACTAAGTTGCTTCTTCGACAAACGAGTGAAACCACGAATCTTGAGAGGTTGGACAACTTGAAAGAAAGAATACAACAGAGACAAACAAGATTGCAAACACCCCTTTGGCAAAGAGGAACAAGGAACATCACGAGGACCTTGTAGGTTGAACGACATGAATGGAAAAATCAATGAACGAGAAATTCTTTGAAACCACTCCGGTTTAAATGAAATAGAGAAAGAATGAGAGCGAAAAGAAATCAGACAGCACTCCGGTAGAAAAGAGAAGGAAAACTTGATAAGATCAAAAGAACTTGAAAGATATCACAACACTCCGGTTAAAACAAGATAAAGAAGGAATAAGAATGATATAATTTGGACAGCACTCCGACTATAAATGGAAGGAATTGAACATGATCTTGACAAGATGAGAGGATACTCGATGAATTTAACAACACATTGCCTCTGGAACTAATGAAAGAATGGCGCAAGGGGAAAGAAAGATTTCAGACAGCCCTCCTGTTGAGGAAGGAGACAAAACTTGATAAGATGAGAGAGCTCGAATGAAAACACGACACTCCGGCTATACGGATAAGAAAGGAAAAATTACATGATCTTGACAAAACAAGATGATTGGTCGAAGAGAGCAACATCACAATGCCTTCGAAAGAAGGAATAGAAGATAGATCATTGGAATAAAGGAATGGAGAAGAAAATGCCAACTTCTGCCACAAATTATCTTGGAAAGCACCCTTCCAAGAAGGTAAGAACGGAGTAGTTGGAAAATTAACAACGAAAAGAACTAGCTTGTTTAGGGCTTATGGAACACATCTCAAAATTATGAGGTGACAACCCGCCACTAACGGAAACAGTTGATTGGATTGAGATCAACAAGGAGATGAAAAACTTCTTCACCGAGATGAGAAAGGAGAAAATTGGATCATTGATAAGCACCACAAATAGCTACATTCCTTAGGGAAGGCTGTAGGTGAAATATAACCCAATATAGCTCCAACAAAAAGATTGATTGTTGAAAAGATCTCTTGAACGAACAGAAAATGATGGATTTAAATATGTCACTCTTGAAAACTTGTGAATCATGAAACGCGAAGGGAAATTATCAAAAATGACATAACACCATCTCAAAAGATAAGATAGAGAGAATTGCACTTCAGAATGCAAGATGAAGAATGCTTGAACTCCTCAAAATAGAGCATGTGTTGAACACCATGTTTATTTTGGAGTATAGGTTGGCTAATCTTAACTCCGAGAGAAATCTTGAAGAACAATTGAAGAATGAAAGGAAACCTTGACGAACCACCATGTTGAGCCTTCATGAGAAACCCCGGGAATAAAAGGATGATAAAAAGAAAGAGAAGTTGACAACACAAGGTGAAGCCTTGCAATGATTTAGATGGAGCTTTGAAATGATATAATTGAAATAACTTGGAGCTCCGAAAAGAAAAGATGAACAACTTGGAACCGAAAATTTGATATCGTGAACGAATTCCGGAAGAAGGAATTAATCACTTGGAGTAAACAAGAATAAGAATTACGTTACGCGTATCCTTCACCAATTTAGATTGATGACAAGCAACGGATTTGGCATACTACTTATTCTCGTAGAAAGGATTAAGAGGGATATAGCGTAAATTTGAATAAGGTCTTCAACGAATCTTCGGTAGGATTGGAAAGAACGAATGAATCTATATGATAACGAAGGAAGAGAACTCTTGAACGAACCACCGTAAGAATTGAAAACAATTGAAGAAAAGAGACGAAACCCCGGTAGAATTAAAGAACGCGCGAAAATACTCGAGGGAATTTGATACACGAGAACGAAGAGATCACGAGCTGATTAGAGAATACTTGAACAATGCACCGGAAGAATATGGAGATGAACGGAGAGACATCAATTTATAATAATTGGGGAACGAGGCTGAAAACTTAGAACGAAGAAATCTTCTGAAATGATGGCCTTTGGATGATCAAGAAATGAAACAACTCTGAAATGCTCCGGATGGGTAAGAAAAGAATTGCGCGGTTGGAAACAATTATGAGAGGATGGCATAAGCTAGAACTATGAATCTTCAAGAGAACGGACCAAGATTTAGGAGAAATTCTTCTTCGGTCTTCAAATGTTGAGAATGATGACAAGAAACACCACCATGAATTGTTGAGATACTCCGGGATGAAAATTAGAAAGGTTGAATCAATGATGAACAGAATTTGAAAGATCTTGAAGAAAGACATTTGACTGATGATAATTCATTCTTACGTCAAACTTTGCAATGAATTTGAGAATAACTCCGGAAAGAATTAGAAGAGTTAGGTAAGATCCTGGGAAAAGACCTATGGGTTAGGGCCCACTCAAAAGAAACACCGTTGAAATGATTACTTGAAAAGGAGATTGCACGGGTTGAATTTAGGCTTGAATGTGATAAAAACCTCGAAATAGCTTGAACAGATTGGTAATGGAGACACAAATCTTATGAGATATCTTCGGCACTCCAGAACAAATGAATGGCGAGAAGTGGATGATTAAGAGGTACACCAACATGAGAAAACATTTGAAACACGGAAAGGAATGTGACCAACATCGAAGGCTTGAATTTAGTCCACCGGAGAAGAAAAGAATGAAGAATGAAAAACTTGAAGAACATCTTCCTGATAACCACCGGGTAAGAACATTGATGGAAAAGAATGAAGGGGCTTCACTGAATAAAATGGATACTTGATTAAGAAATCTGAGTCCTTGAAGAAAAGGGTGGGAGGGTGGTAAAACAAAGGCAACTTGGGTCGGATGAAACGAACACCGTTGAGAAAAGGCTTAGAATTGATCTTGCGAATGTTGGAATGACTGGATGCACTTGGAGAGAAACACGCCGGTTGGAAGGAATTAACATGACGACCTCGATGATCAAGAAGGATTATCATCCACATAGAAATATGAGAACACCACTTAGAATAAGGTATGGAATCAACACTTGACATTGAAGCAACTCGAATACCACAACTTAAAACAAAACAAAGGATTGGCTTGCGGAATAAGCCGGAACAAACATATAATAGAGATTTCGTCTGAAGTTTTCGTGGTGGGGCCCACATGGGCTCAATCGTACAGCACCATCATGTACAAGGCTGTACACATGACATACGAAGCGTCCCCGAGTCGGCATAGCCAAGGACTCTTTAAGACACTACGAGACCACTGTAAAACCAACCGTGTACAGGCGGACCACTAGACGTCGAACCCCAATCTCATATCATGCGTCTGTCGGAAAGATATCCTAAGAGCTACTTGAATTCCCACTTATAAACTCCCGAAACTTTCTGGTTATGCAATCAGGTGTTGGGGATACAGGGGACACAAAATATATCACCCAAACTAACAATACCTAGATCCAGCTGTATCCATCCGTCAACACATAACCAAGAAAACTCCGGAAATCGTTTACCTCAACCTTCGAAAAGCATCCGTTATACGAGTTATGGCAATACTCCCGAACTCCCGCCCCAGTACTGGGTGGCGTCGAGGTGATCTCACCAACAACTGCATAAAAGAGATTTCGATGTCGGTGAAACTCAGGTATTCCAGAACTGCAACGATAAAATTGTGACGACAACACCTCGGAGCTCAACTCCCCGGGACACTGCCACAACCCCTAAATGTCAGGAGGCACCAAGAACAATGTTCTCGTCACAAAACCATCGGAACGATTCCAAGATACCCGCGTGATCCTAAAAAAATTTAGTGAAAATTTGAGGAGAGAAGAGTCAAAACTTCTACGTCAGGAGGCCTCACCAGAGCGACGAAGGGACTGAGGAGTAAAAAGAATCCTGCTCTCCGATATATATATAATCCTAAGAATCAAAACATTTTTGCTCTAGACTCAACAACGCCAGCGATTCGATCAAGCAGGGGGCTCCTAAGTCGGGGATGGCTCTGATTACCAACTTGTAACGCCCACGATGCGGCTATATCTCCCACGTGTCGAGGCACGACTTAGAGGCATAAGCGCATTGTGGTTTTGTCGCAAGAAGGGTCATCTTCACACAATCCCATGTAATGAACAAGAATGGGATAAAGAATTGGCTTACAATCGCCACTTCACACAATACATAATAAAATCATACATCATACAAGATACACACATAGGTCCGACTACGGAACCAAAATAAAAGAAGACAACCCAACTGCTAGATCCCTGATCGTCCCAACTGGGCACCACTACTGATCAAAATGAAAATAAACAACACAACGAACAAGATCTTCATCGAGCTCCCACTTGAGCTCAGTTGCGTCACCTGCACTGGTATCATCGGCACCTGCAACTGTTTTGGAAGTATCTGTGAGTCACGAGGACTCAACAATCTCACACCCGCGAGATCAAGACTATTTAAGCTCATAGGAAAGGATGGTGTAATGAGGTGGAGCTACAGCAAGCACTAAGCATATATGGTGGCTAACATACGCAAATGAGAGCGAGAAGAGAAGCAACGGAACGGTCGTGAACTAGTAATGATCAAGAAGTGATCCTGAACTCCTACTTACGTCAAACATAACCCAGAAACTGTGTTCACCTCCCGGACTCCGCCGAGAAGAGACCATCACGGCTACACACACGGTTGATGCGTTTTAATTAAGGTCAAGTGTCAAGTTCTCTACAACCGGACGTTAACAAATTCCCATCTGCCACATAACCGCGGGCACGGCTTCCGAAAGATAATACCCTGTAGGGGTGTCCCAACTTAGCCCATTATAAGCTCTCACGGTCAACGAAGGATAAAGCTTCTCCCGGGAAGACCCGATCAGTCTCGGAATCCCGGTTTACAAGACATTTCGACAATGGTAAAACAAAACCAGCAAAGCCGCCCGCTGTGCCGACAAATCCCGATAGGAGCTGCACATATCTCGTTCTCACGGCACACCGGATGAGCCAGACGTCGGGTTGGCATAGACCCTGGTTTCCCAGGGGGCGCCGGACATCGCTCGGTTTGGACCAGCACTCGAAGGAGAACTGGCCCGGGGGTTAAAATAAAGATGACCCTTGAGTCTGCAGAACCCAAGGGAAAAGGGCTCAGGTAGGCAAATGGTAAAACCAAGGTTGGGCCTTGCTGGAGGAGTTTTATTCAAAGCGAACTATCAAGGGGGTCCCATAAATCACCCAACCGCGTAAGGAACGCAAAATCAAGGAACATAACACCGGTATGACGGAAACTAGGGCGGCAAGAGTGGAACAAAACACCAGGCATAAGGCCGAGCCTTCCACCCTTTACCAAGTATATAGATGCATTAATTAAATAAGAGATATTGTGATATCCCAACATAAACATAATCCAACATGGAGCAATCTTCGTCTTCACCTGCTACTAGCAACGCTATACGAGGGGCTGAGCAAAAGCGGGAACATAGCCAAACAATGGTTTGCTAGGATGGGTGAAAGGGTTAGAGGCTGACATGGCAGTATGGGAGGCATGATATAGCAAGGGGTAGGTAGCGCAGCATGGCAATAGAACGAGCAACTAGCAAAGCAAAGATAGAAGTGATTTCGAGGGGTGGTCATCTTGCCTGAGATCCTGCAAGGAAGAAGAACGAGTCCATGAAGAAGACAAGCGGACGTAGTCGAACGAATCCTCACAACTCCGGAACGAAACCGAAGCTAACGAGAGAAGCAACCCGGAAAGAAACAAACAACATAGTAAACAACCATCACAGAAACATGGCATGATGCACAATCAAGCATGATGCATGTCCGGTTTAATGAGGCATGGCATGGCAAAGTGCAACAAACAACACTACAAATTAAGTGGAGCTCAATATGCAACGAGTTGCATATTGACGAAACACCACATCAATTATTTAGTTCTCTCTCATTTATGTACCCAACAATATTAAATGTTGATTAACATGGCAAGAGGTGAGACATAAGTAAACTACACATTTTAGGCAATTTAAATGAGGCCGGAACAACAAACAACAATTCCGGAAAATCCTCATATGCATATTTTGAATTTGGTACTGTTCTGCCATAAACACAATTTTAATGTTGTTAAACAGCAAAATGAAGTGCACCATGTTAAACTAGGCATTTTTCTACCCCATTTGCATATAAAGTTTATTAAAATCCGAGTTACGGTTAATTAGTTATGAATTAAATCATTTTGAACATGGCATTTAAGCAAATTTAAACAAACAGCATTTTAAACATTTTAAACATGGATGAGAGTGGCAAATTATTAATCTACACAAAATTCTAAGCATTTTACATATATAAATTATTTACAAAAGATGCACGGTTAATTAATTATTAATGCATGAACATGAGGTGTTTTCTGTAAAACTGCAAATCCTCGGATAATTACTAAAATCGCCGAAGGAAAAAAAACAAGAACTGGGCCGAATCTAACTGGCCCAACAGTGCAACAGGTTTTGGTGGCTGCTCACATCGGGCTCTCGGGCCGGAAGCGGAGAGGCGGCTGGGCCTTCCAGGAGCTAGGCGCGGCAGGGGAGGTCAACGCGCGCGGACATGCGGTCGTCCTCCTGCTCGAAGCAGAGGATGCAGGGGGCGATGACCACGGCCGGACTTGAGGACGGGGACGGCGAGGCGAGGTGGAACGGATCCAGGTGGAGGCGACCAGGAACAGGGCGCGGGCGCGGATCCAACGGAGACAAGCTTGAGGCGTCGGCCATGGGAGCTCCAAGGAGGGCGGTGGCTGTTGCTGTTTCCTGAAGAAGGAAAAGACAGAGAGAGGATTCAGAGAGGGAAAAGATGAAGGGAAGCAGAGAGAAGGCGAGCAGGAGAAGGACGGGAGGAGGAGGCACGACGACCTGGAGACGAACAGGGCTCGAGCGTTGCCTCCCTGGCACGAGATGCAGAGGAGGTCAGCCAGCAGATGGGAGCGAGGGGAAATCCCCGGATCCGACGAGGGAAAGGGCCAGGACTGGCCTGAACGGGTCGGGGAAGTGCCGAACTTGCCCGAGATGGTGGTGGAGCAAGGATGAGGCGGCACTGGAAGCTCGCACGGACGTCCATGGCGCGGGACGCGGGGCGGCGAAGGAGCAGGAGGCTGACGAGGTCCCGTACGGGCGGCTTCGCGGATCCATCGGGGACGAACGGGTGACGGCGCGCACGGGGAGGCGGCTGCTGCTCGGAGGCTCGGCGAGGGGTGGATTGGCTGCTCGGGGTCCTGTTGGTGGGTGGAGGAACGAGGAGAAGGGGATCCCGAGGTGGATCGAGAGGAGATGGATCCAAGGAAGAGGAACGGTGGTGGCTGGTTGGCTCGATGGATCCCGAGGGGGATTTGGTAGAGAGTGGCGGCGGGCACGAGGATGGATGGGACATCTCCCTAGAAGTTAGGGTTTGTCCATATTTAGATTAGGGGTCTTTATATAGGGGAAGAAAGGGGTACATCTGATTAAAATCAGACGACTGAGAAAATATAGGTTAGGACGTCCAATGAAGAAAACGGAGATGTTTTGTACATGTTTGGGGATGATCCGAATCCAACGGTAACAACAAACCGGGTCGGGTATGGGACAGCTTTCGGACGCGCGGGAGGGGATCGCGGGCTGACGAGAGAGGTTAGTTGGTTTGACAAGAGGGAACCGAAAACACGGTTGGTCTCGGAACGGTCAACGAAAGCAAGGGGGAAACACGGCAACTATGATCGGATGCATGTTTTTTTAAAACAAAGACGACAACGAGTGTCGATGCAATGTGAATGATGCGATGATGAATGCAACAAACAAATAAACACATGACGGTCAGGCAAAACATGGCAGGCGTCTGGAGCGTCGGTCTCGGGGCGTTACAGACGGCAGCCTCACACCGCAGCCGAACCAGTGAACCCTCGTACTCCTCTCTCCGCGGGCTTCCACTACCGCGTCTTCCCCGGCTCCGCGTCGTCCCCTTCCTAGGCCTCGCGGCGTGATCAACGTGGTCAAGGAACGGCTTCCATCAGACGTGGACTGTACGTGGAGAGGCTGACAGCTGGGTCCACGGCCGCAGCAAGGAAGTGCCTCCTTATTACGCGCAAAATAATTATTCCTCCACCTGACAGCGGGGACCCACTGGACGGGCCACCGTATTTCGTGAAAAAATGTTTCCTCCTGACTGCTGGGACCCACCAGCTACATCTTTGCACGCAAGGAAGTGCGTCTGGGCAAAATAATAATATTTCGCCCCCCTGACTGCTAGGACCCACTAGCTACATCTTCGCAGGCAAGGAAGTGCCTGACAGTCGGGACCCACCTGGTCGAAGCGTATGTATCGTTGTCATTCTGGTCGCGAACGTGTACGTACATACTGATCGATGTAGAGGCGCGCACGTGTCGTAGTAGAGGCGCGCACGTAGCATGTACACGTACGTACAGCGGTCAGTGTGCAAGAAAGAAAATACGGCCACGTACGTACGTACGGGCAGGGTCTCGAACGCCTACTCGCGCATACGTACGGCCAGGGCTCGTGTACATGGTTGGGTCGGAACGGAGAAACAACGTCGTCGTCGTGTTCATGGGGAGCCAACTGGCTGGGTCGGAACGGAATGCGTCGTCGTGTTCATCGGGAGGGCTTGGATGGAACACCCGATGGAAACGAGGCCTGGTGTACCGCAGAACGGAGGAAACGGCCTGGTGTTCGACCGCCACGTTCGAAACGGGATCCTGTTCATCGGGAGGGGTCTGGCGTACCGCAAAACGGAGGAAACGGACCTCCTACGGTCGAAACGGGGGTCCTGTTGATCGGGAGGGGTGTGGCGTACCGCAAAACAGAGGAAACAGACTTGTGTTGGAGCGCTACGGTCGAAACGGGGGTCCTGTTCATCGGGAGGGGTGTGGCGTACCGCAAAACGGGACTCCACGGGATACTGTTCATCTCCACCGTCGACCCCCTCCAGCCTCCACGGGCTACTGTTCATCCACCGTCGACCTCCTCCAGCCTCCACCTGTGACTGTTCATCCACGGGCTCCTGCTCATCCAGCCTCCACCGCGCGCTACTCCACCGGCTACTGTTCAACCAGCCCTCTCCACGGGCTCCTGTTCAACCACCCCTCCACAGGCTACTGTTCATGCAGCCCTCCACCGTCTACTGTTCATCCAGCCCTCCACGGGGTGGTCCTGTTCATCCTGCCCTCCATGGGGTCCTGTTCATCCAGCCCCAACCGGCTCGATCGATTGAGGTCCTGTTCATCCAGAGGCAACACCACGGGGTCCTGTTCATCCACCCCACCGGGAACTATTCATCCAAACCCCCCCAGCAACGCTCACTGTTCATCCAGAGGCAGCATCGATCGGCTTCAGTTAGCAGCAGTAGCGAAGGAATCGCTCGATCGGGTTCAGTTAACAGCCATCGATCAATCGCTTGGGTTCAGTAACGCGTAGCCTGCAGTGCAATCACTCGGGTTCAGTTAGAGTCCAACGCCTCGCACCCACACGCGTGCGTGTACGAGAGAAACGCACATCGCTCGGCCCCAACCACCCACCGTAACCAGGAACACCCCGATATTTTCCTCACCCTCGCTTCTACCACGGTTTTTTCCGTCATGGACGGCCCAAAGAATGTCATGCAGCTGCGTCTCCGGCCCGCCCAGGACGAAAAGCCCATTTTCTGTCATGATTTTTTGTCATAGAAGTAGGACCCCACCACATCTATGATGATACCGGGTTTTGTCAAGTATCATCATAGAAGTGTCATAAGTATGACAGGAAAAAAATTCGTTTGGCCCAAAATGTCACGGATGTGTCTTTTTTTGTAGTGAATAAACTAAACGATAATAGTGCTAAGCTAACGGATGGGTCTTGTCCATCACATCATTCTCTAATGATGTGATCCCATTCAGCAAATGACAACACATGTCTATGGCTAGGAAACTTAACCATCTTTGATTAACGAGCTAGTCAAGTAGAGGCATACTAGGGACACTCTGTTTGTCTATGTATTCACACGTGTACTAAGTTTCCGGTTAATACAATTCTACCATGAATAATAAACATTTATCATGATGTAAGGAAATATAAATAACAACTTTATTACTGCCTCTAGGGCATATTTCCTTCAGTCTCCCACTTGCACTAGAGTCAATAATCTAGATTACATTGTAATGATTCTAACACCCATGGAGTCTTGGTGCTAATCATGTTTTGATCGTGAGAGAAGCTTAGTCAACGGGTCAGCTATATTTAGATCCGTATGTATCTTGCAAATCTCTATGTCTCCTTCTGATGTCTACTATGCAACTTTATTCTTGTAGACACGTGTTGGACCTCCAAGCCCAGAGTTTTGTAGGACAATAGCAATTTTCCCTCAAGTGGATGACCTAAGGTTTATCAATCCGTGAGAGGTGTATGAAGATGGTCTCTCTCAAACGACCCTGCAACCAAATACAAGAAATCTCTTGTGTCCCCAACACACCCAATACAATGGCAAATTGTATAGGTGCACTAGTTCGGCGAAGAGATGCATGGTGATACAAGTGTAATATTGAAGGTAGAAATATATTTTTATAATCTGAATAAATAAAAATAGCAAGGTAGCAAATAGTAAAAGGGCACAAAAACAATATTGCAATGCTTAAAAAGGAGGCCTAAGATCCGTACTTTCGCTAGTGCAATCTCCCAACAATGCTAACATAGTTGGATCATATGATTATCCCTCAAAGTGCAGCAAAGAATCACTCCCGAGTTCCTATTAGCAGAGAACAAAAGATAGAAATTGTTTGTAGGGTATAAGACCACCTCAAAGCTATTCTTTCCGATCAATCTATCCTAGAGTTCGTACTAGAATAACGCAAGCTATTCTTCCCGATCGATCTAATCAAGAGTTCATACTAGAATAACACCAAAGCAAATTCATATTCATAATACTCAATCCACACAAAGAACTATAAGGAGACCCCAAAGTTTCTGTCGGAGAAAAATGTGCATCAACCCCAATGCATAGATTACCCCAATATCACCGCGGGAACCCGCGAGTTGAATGCCATAACACATATCAAGTGAATCAATAGGATACCTCATTGTCACCTCAAGTATTCATATTGCAAGAGATATATCATGTGTTCTCATCTCTGAATATTCAATCCGACAAGACAAAACTTTGAAGGGTAAAGATTCAATTCATCATAACAAGAGTAGAGAGGGGAGAAACATCATATGAGCCGACTATATTAACAAAGCCCATGATATTGATCACGAGAGAGAGAGAGAGAGATTAAACACATAGCTACTGGTACAAACCCTCAACCTCGGGGGTGGACTACTCCCTCCTCATCGTGGTGGTCGCCGGGATGATGAAGATGGCCACCGGAGATGATTCCCCCCTCCGGCAAGGTGCCGGAACGGTGTCTAGATTGGATCTCGTGGATACAGAGGCCTTGCAGCGGCGGAACTTCTCGTCTAGGGCTACTTCTGATGGTTTCTCTATTTATAGGATTTTTTGGCGTCGGTTTCACACGAAGATGGGCCTCGAGGTGAGCACAACCCGCCGGGGCACGAACAGCCCACCAGGCGCGCCCTGGTGGGTTGTGCCCTCCTCGTGGCTAGTCTGGCCCTCCCACAAAGCTTCGGGGGTATCTTTTGTTCCAAAAAAAATCATCAAAAAGTTTCGTCCAATTCCGATAACTTTTATTTCTGCACAAAAAACAACACCACGGTAGTTCTGCTGAAAACAGCGTCAGTCCGGGTTAGTTCCATGCAAATCATACCAAAACCATATAAAATTGTTGTAAACATGGCATTAATACTTCATAAATTATAGATACATTGGAGACGTATCAGCATCCCCACGCTTAATTCCTACTCGTCCTCGAGTAGGTAAATGATAAAAGAAATAATTTATGAAGTGTGAATGCTAGCAAAGTGCATAAGTTTGATCAATGATAATTTTAATCACTTTTCCTAGCATCATAACAACAACTCTTTATCATAAAACTCATCATTACAAAGTAGCAATTGAATGTGAAATATTTGATGTGAAATGCTACCTATCATATTCATCACATTCTTCTCTTTTGTAGCATGGACATATGGACTTTTATATGGTTCAAAGCAATAGTCTAGTTTTGACATGAACTTAAATACTCAAGCATATCAACAAGCAATCATGTATTTCAAAATATCAACGCTAAAATAAGTTATCCCTAGCCCATCATGCTCAATCATTGATCCATTCATGAAACACACTCGCATATTAGCTACATCCAATGCTCAAGTCTGATCATAGTGCCTCCTAGTTAGTGTTTTATAAGAGAACATGGAGACTCAAATTAAAAATAAAAATTGCATAAAGTAAAAGAAAGGCCCTTCGCAGAGGGAAGTAGGGATTTGTAGAGGTGCCAGTGCTCAAAGCGAAAATTTAGAGATAAAAACATTTTGAGAGGCATACTTTTACCACCAACGAAAACGACTTAGAGCTCCCAACACTTTCCATGCTAGATATATCATAGGTGGTTCCCAAACAGAAAATAAAGTTTATTCCTTTTCCACCATACTTTCACTTTCCATGGCTAACCGTATCCACGGGTGCCCTCCATACCAACACTTTCCAAGGAATTTATTATTTGACCACATAAAGTAAATTCATTTTTCATTTCGGGACTGGGCATCCCTAATACCTTTGCCTTACTCTCGTGCAATGACAAGTGAATAAACACTCATCGTGAGAATAACACATCTAGCATGGAAAATATTGGCCACCCCTCACCGCCTCGCGAGCGGTACGAGCACACAAAAGAGAAATTTATTTTGAAAATTAGAGATGGCACGTACAAATTTGCTTAGAATGGCAAAATAATACCGCATATAGGTAGGTATAGTGGACTCATGTGGCAAAACTGGTTTAAAGGATTTTGGATGCACAAGTAGTGATCATACTTAGTGCAAAATGAAGGCTAGCAAAAGATTGAGAAGCGACCAACCAAGAAACGAATAATCTCATAAGCGAGCATTGAGCATAATTAACACCGAATAATGCACCATAAGTAGGATGTAATTTCATTGCATAACTATTGACTTTCGTGCTTGCAGAGGGAATCACAAACCTTAACACCAATATTCTTACTAAAGCATAATTACTCATCAACATGACTCACATATCACATCATCATATCTCAAAACTATTAACACCAATATTCAAAACTTTATCAAGGTATGTGCTTTGTGAAAGTCCAATTAAGCGTCTTGATCTATCTCTATAGATCTTGATGCCCAATATGTAAGCAGCTTCACCGAGGTCTTTCATAGAAAAACTCTTATTCAAGTATCCTTTCATGCTATCCAGAAATTCTATATCATTTCCAATCAACAATATGTCATCCACATATAATATTAGAAATGCTACAGAGCTCCCACTCACTTTCTTGTAAATACAGGCTTCTCCAAAAGTCTGTATAAAACCATATGTTTTGATCACACTATCAAAACGTTTATTCCAACTCCGAGAGGCTTGCACCAGTCCATAAATGGATCGCTGGAGCTTGCTCACTTTGTTAGCATCCTTTGGATCGATAAAACCTTCTGGTTGCATCATATACAACTCTTCTTCCAATCCATTCAGGAATGCAGTTTTGACATCCATTTGCCAAATTTCATAATCATAAAATGCGGGAATTGCTAACATGATTCGGACAGACTTAAGCATCGCTACGGGTGAGAAGGTCTCATCGTAGTCAACTCCTTGAACTTGTCGAAAACCTTTCGCAACAAGCCGAGCTTTGTAGACAGTAACATTACCGTCAGCGTCAGTCTTCTTCTTGAAGATCCATTTATTCTCCATGGCTTGCCGATAATCGGGCAAGTCAACCAAAGTCCACACTTTGTTCTCATACATGGATCCCATCTCAGATTTCATGGCCTCAAGCCATTTCGCGGAATCTGGGCTCATCAACGCTTCCTCATAGTTCGTAGGTTCGTCATGGTCAAGTAACATGACCTCCAGAACAGGATTACCGTACCACTCTGGTGCGGATCTTACTCTAGTTGACCTACGAGGTTCAGTAGTAACTTGATCTGAAGTTTCATGATCATCATCATTAGCTTCCTCACTAATTGGTGTAGGAATCACTGGAACTGGTTTCTATGATGAACTACTTTCCAATTCGAGAGAAGGTAATATGACCTCATCAAGTTCTACTTTCCTCCCACTCACTTCTTTCGAGAGAAACTCCTTCTCTAGAAAGGATCCATTCTTAGCAACGAATATCTTGCCTTCGGATCTGTGATGGAAGGTGTACCCAACAGTCTCTTTTGGGTATCCTATGAAGACACATTTCTCCGATTTGGGTTCGAGCTTATCTGGTTGAAGCTTTTTCACATAAGCATCGCAGCCCTAAACTTTAAGAAACGACAACTTGGGTTTCTTGCCAAACCACATTTCATATGTAGTCGTCTCAACGGATTTAGATGGTGCCCTATTTAACGTGAATGCAGCCGTCTCTAAAGCATAACCCCAAAACGATAGCGGTAAATCAGTAAGAGACATCATAGATCGCACCATATCTAATAAAGTGCGGTTACGACGTTCGGACACACCATTACGCTGTGGTGTTCCGGGTGGCGTGAGTTGTGAAACTATTCCGCATTGTTTCAAATGAAGACCAAACTCGTAACTCAAATATTCACCTCCACGATCAGATCGTAGAAACTTTATTTTCTTGTTACGATGATTTTCCACTTCACTCTGAAATTCTTTGAACTTTTCAAATGTTTCAGACTTATGTTTCATTAAGTAGATATACCCATATCTGCTCAAATCATCTGTGAAGGTCAGAAAATAACGATACCCGCCGCGAGCCTCAACACTCATCGGACCGCATACATCAGTATGTATTATTTCCAACAAGTCTGTTGCTCGCTCCATTGTTCCGGAGAACGGAGTCTTAGTCATATTGCCCATGAGGCATGGTTCGCAAGCATCAAGTGATTCCAAAAGTCCACCAGCATGGAGTTTCTTCATGCGCTTTACACCAATATGACCTAAACGGCAGTGCCACAAATAAGTTGCACTATCATTATTAAACTTATATATTTTGGCTTCAATACTATGAATATGTGTGTCACTACTATCGAGATTCGATAAAAATAGACCACTCATCAAGGGTGCATGACCATAAAAGATATTACTCATATAAATAGAACAACCATTATTCTCTGATTTAAATGAGTAACCGTATCGCATCAAACAAGATCCAGATATAATGTTCATGCTTAACGCTGGCACCAAATAACAATTATTCAGGTCTAAAACTAATCCCGAAGGTAGATGTAGAGGTAGCATGCTGACAGCGATCACATCGACTTTGGAACCATTTCCCACGCGCATCGTCACCTCGTCCTTAGCTAATCTTCGCTTAATCAGTAGCCCCTGTTTCGAGTTGCAAATATGAGCAACAGAACCAGTATCAAATATCCACGCACTACTGCATGCATTAGTTATGTACACATCAATAACATGTATATCAAATATACCTTTCACTTTGCCATCCTTCTTATCCGCCAAATACTTGGGCAATTCCGCTTCCAGTGACCAGTCCCTTTGCAGTAGAAGCACTCAGTCTCAGGCTTAGGTCTAGACTTGGGCTTCTTCACTTGAGCAGCAACTTGCTTGCCATTCTTCTTGAAGTTCCCCTTCTTCCCTTTGCCCTTTTTCTTGAAACTAGTGGTCTTGTTAAACATCAACACTTGATGCTCCTTCTTGATTCTACCTCCGCAGCCTTTAGCATCGCGAAGAGCTCGGGAATCGTTTTATTCATCGCTTGCATATTATATTTCATCACGAAGCTTTTGTAGCTTTGTGGCAGTGATTGAAGAACTCTGTCAATGACACTATCATCAGGAAGATTAACTCCCAGTTGAGTCAAGTGGTTGTGGTACCCAGACATTCTGAGCATATGTTCACTGACAGAACTATTCTCCTCCATTTTGCAGCTGAAGAACTTATTGGAGACTTCATATATCTCAATCCGGGCATTTGCTTGAAATATTAACTTCAACTCCTGGAACATCTCATATGCTCCATGACGTTCAAAACGTCGTTGAAGTCCCGGTTCTAAGCCGTAAAGCATGGCACACTGAACTATCGAGTAGTCATCAGCTTTGCTCTGCCAGACGTTCACAACGTCCGGTGTTGCTCCTGCAGCGGGTCTTGCACCTAGCGATGCTTCCAGGACGTAATTCTTCTGTGCAGCAATGAGGATAATCCTCAAGTTACGGACCCAATCCGTGTAGTTGCTACCATCATCTTTCAACTTAGCTTTCTCTAGGAACGCATTAAAATTCAAAGGAACAGTAGCACTGGCCATTGATCTACAACAACATAGACATGCAAAATACTATCAGGTACTAAGTTCATGATAAATTGAAGTTCAATTAATCATATTACTTAAGAACTCCCACTTAGATAGACATCCCTCTAGTCATCTAAATAATCACGTGATCCATATCAACTAAACCATGTCCGGTCATCACGTGAGATGGAGTAGCTTTCAATGGTGAACATCACTATGTTGATCATATCTACTATATGATTCACGCTCGACCTTTCGGTCTCAGTGTTCCGAGGCCATATCTGCATATGCTAGGCTTGTCAAGTTTAACCAGAGTATTCTGCGTGTGCAAAACTGGCTTGCACCCGTTGTATGTGAACATAGAGCTTATCACACCCGATCATCACGTGTTGTCTCAGCACGACGAACTATAGCAACGGTGCATACTCAGGGACAACACTTGTACCTTGAAATTTAGTGAGAGATCATCTTATAATGCTACCGCTGTACTAAGCAAAATAAGATGCATAAAGGATAAACATCACATGCAATCAAAATAAGTGATATGATATGGCCATCATCATCTTGTGCCTTTGATCTCCATCTCCAAAGCACCGTCATGATCACCATCGTCACCGGCTTGACACCTTGATCTCCATCGTAGCATCGTTGTCGTCTCGCCAACTATTGCTTCTACGACTATCGCTACCGCTTAGTGATAAAGTAAAGAAATTACATGGCGATTGCATTTCATACAATAAAGCGACAACCATAAGGTTCCTGCCAGTTGCCGATAACTTCTACAAAACATGATCATCTCATACAACAATTTATATATCATCACGTCTTGACCATATCACATCACAGCAAGCCCTGCAAAAGCAAGTTAGACGTCCTCTACTTTGTTGTTGCAAGTTTTACGTGGCTGCTACGGGCTTAGCAAGAACCGTTCTTACTAAAACCACAATGATTTTTCGTCAAGTGTGCTATTTTAACCTTCAACAAGGACCGGGCATAGCCACACTCGATTCACTAAAGCTGGAGAAACAGACACCCACTAGCCACCTGTGTGCGAAGCACGTCGGTAGAACCAGTCTCATGAACGCGGTCATGTAATGTCGGTCTGGGCCGCTTCATCCAACAATACCGCCGAATCAAAGTATGACATGCTGGTAAGCAGTAGGACTATTATCGCCCACAACTCTTTGTGTTCTACTCGTGCATATAACATCTACGCATAGACCTGGCTCGGATGCCACTATTGGGGAACGCAGTAATTTCAAAAAAAATCCTACGATCACGCAAGGTAAATCTAGGAGAAGCATAGCAACGAGCGGGGAGAGTGTGTCCACGTACCCTCGTAGACCGAAAGCGGAAGCGTTATATCAACGCGGTTGATGTAGTCGTACGTCTTCACGATCCGACCGATCCTAGCACCAAACGTACCGCACCTCCGTGTTCAGCAAACGTTTAGCTCGATGACGTCCCTCGTACTCTTGATCCAGTTGAGGCCGAGGGAGAGTTCCGTCAGCACGACGGCGTGGCGACGGTGATGATGAAGTTACCGGCGCAGGGCTTCGCCTAAGCACTACGACGATATGACCTAGATGTGTAACCGTGGAGGGGGGCACCGCACACGGCTAAGAGAAACTTAGATGTTATCTAGGATGCCCTCCTGCCCACGTATATAAAAGAGGGAGGGGGAGGCCGGCCGGCCCTAGGGGGCGCGCCCAAAGAGGGGAGTCCTACTAGGATTCCACTTTGGTGGAAGGGGGAAGAAGGAAGGAGAGGGAGAGGGAGAGGGAAAGAGGGGCCGCGCCCCCCCTCCCCTACTCCTATTCGGACTTCCCTTGGGGGGGCCACCTCCTGGCTGCTGCCCTCTCTCTCCCCTAAGGCCCACTAAGGCCCATTACTTCCCTGGGGGGTTCCGGTAACCCCTCCGGCACTCCGGTTTTACCCGAAACTTATCCGGAACACTTCCGGTGTCCGAATAACATGGTCCAATATATCAATCTTTATGTCTCGACCATTTCGAGACTCCTCGTCATGTCCGTGATCTCATCCGGGACTCCGAACAACCTTCGGTCATCAAATCACATAAACTCATAATACAAATCGTCATCGAACGTTAAGCGTGCGGAACCTATGGGTTCGAGAACTATGTAGACATAATCGAGACACATCTCCGGTCAATAACCAATAGCGGAACCTGGATGCTCATATTGGCTCCTACATATTCTAAGAAGATCTTTATCAGTCAAACCGCATAACAACATACATTGTTCCCTTTGTCATCGGTATGTTACTTGCCTGAGATTCGATCGTCGGTATCCTCATACCTAGTTCAATCTCGTTACTGGCAAGTCTCTTTACTCGTTCCGTAATGCATCATCGAGAGGGCCCAGAGATACCTCTCCGACATTTGGAGTGACAAATCCTAATCTCGATCTATGCCAACTCAACAGACACCATCGGAGACACATGTAGAGCATTTTTATAATCACCCAGTTACGTTGTGACGTTTGATAGCACACTAAGTGTTCCTCCGGTATCCGGGAGTTGCATAATCTCATAGTCATAGGAACATGTATTAGTCATGAAGAAAGCAATAGCAATAAACTAAATAATCATAGTGCTAAGCTAATAGATGGGTCTTGTCCATCACATCATTCTCTAATGATGTGATCCCGTTCATCAAATGACAACACATGTCTATGGCTAGGAAACTTAACCATCTTTGATTAACGAGCCAGTCAAGTAGAGGCATACTAGGGACACTCTGTTTGCCTATATATTCACACATGTACTAAGTTTTCGGTTAATACAATTCTAGCATGAATAATAAACATTTATCATGATGTAAGGAAATATAAATAACAACTTTATTATTGCCTCTAGGGCATATTTCCTTCAACCACCACCTCCCCCGGTCGCCGAAGAAGAGGAGGGGAAGGCCGAGGCCGCCACTGCCGCGACGCCACCTCTGCCAGCCGGCTGCCACGGTGGAGGAAGCCGCCCGCAGCTCGACCGCCCGCAGCCCGCTCCTACCGGATCTGGATCGAGCCGACGCCATCACCACACCAGTCGAGCACCACCGAAGCACAGCCAATCACGCCACCAGCACGCCCGTGCGCCATCACTTGCGCCAATGAGGGGCCACGCCGCGGGGCCCCGCGAGAACTCCACGACCAGATCCAGGTCTGCCGGCCCGCGTCAGCCCTCCCGCATGTGGCGAACGAAGATGCCCCGCCGGCGCTGGCTAGGCTTCGCCCGGGCGCACCCTCTGGCGGCGGCAGGAGGATGAGGAGAGGAGAGGTGGTGAGGCGGCCGACGGCTAGGGTTCCTCCCCTGCCGCCCGCGGGAGCGCCAGAGGAGGAGTCTTTTTCGTCCACGAACCCTTGGCCGGCTTTCTCGAGGTCGCATCCCCCAAACCCACACTCCGTCTTTAGATCTACACGGAGACGTATCGGCGGTGGCTTCGGACCTGAAGCCGAAGCCGCGTCTCCGACGGCGGAGGCGGCGGATCTGGTGTTCCAGTGAGGGCATTGGCGGAGTAGCAGAGGGGTTGAGGCGGCTGTTGCTGCGGATGCGCTCCCTGGAGTTGGATTCATGTCTTTTAATCGGTACTAGCAAAATGTCCATGTGTTGCACAGAACATCAAGATGCATTTGTATGAGTAGTTTATCTTGTGGGAGAAAAGGATGAATAAGGGAAGGCCTTATTTGCAAATGTGGAGAGGGGTGTGGGTATCTTTTTGCAAAATTGCCATAGTTTCTTCCTATCCGTCAGATATAAAACAGACGGCCTATATTGAAAAATGACAGACACACCATCATCATCAACTTGAGTTTTTTATAGGAGTAGAGATGAGCTATCACTTCCAAAAATAATATGTAGCGGTGGACGGAGTGGATACGGTTTCTAATCCGAAATATTCCAGGATTGGAGCAGTAGCCGGACTATATTATATAGCAGTCATAAAAAGGCAGCCAGCCTTTGTTAGTTCGATCTCGTGGACTTTCACCGGTTCATCAAGATCCAAACGGCGTCCACAACGATCCAAGGCAGAATTAGATCTGTTTTGTTCCCCCTGCCTGACACCCCAACCTTTGGGGCCAACGGCAATGGAGGCAGAGGAGGGTGACCGCATTAGCCTTCTCCCTGACTGCCTGCTGGGCAACATCGTCTCCCTCCTCCCTGTCAAGAACGCAGCCTGCACCATGGTTCTCTCCCGCCGCTGGCGACGCATCTGGCCGTCGGTGCCGCTCGACCTAGACCTCGACGGCAGCAACAGGAATCTTGGCTCCGACGGCCACTCAATCTTGCGCATCCTTTCCTCCCACGGAGATGGGCCTATCCGTCGCTTCCACGCCACCGTCTCCGCGCATAAGGCGACCTCTAGCTGGCTGCAAATCCTATCCAACCAGCGCATCGACGACAGCCTCGTGCTCAAGTTCGTGCCGCACGCCGCGCACCCGCCGCTCCCTCGCGACCTCCTAAGGTTCAGCGCTAATGTTCTCCGACATTTGGAGCTGCATTGCTGTTGCCTTGACCCCCAACTTGGAGTAACTCTGCCTTTGCATAGCCTGCATTATCTGCACCTGTCCAATGTGGTGATTCCCGAGACGTCGTTGCACTCTATGATCGCCGGCTGTCTAGCCCTGCGGAAGCTACAGCTCTTCAGAGTCCATAACCTTCGCCGCCTCGTCCCTTGCTCACGTAATCTCGTCGAGGTGTACATCAGGCCACACGTCCCACTTGAAAAGGTCTCTTTCAGTGGAACACCTAATCTTGAAAGCATTGTGCTCTTATATGCGGACATATGGCGGCTATGTCCCGACATCTTTGTAAAAGACGCCCTTCCTCCTAAGGTCCGAAAGGTTGCTCTCACACTTCCAATGCTGCACTCGCCCAACTTTGTGATTACGCCTAAGGTATATATACCTACATGCTTAGCTTTGATTTTCGGGTTCCATGTGCATATAAAATTCATGCAAGTGTTTTTTTTTTTTTTGATGCAGAGGTCAGTATCCATCATTACAACACTGATCCTCAACATGAAATTTAGTGATGGTGAAGAACTGAGGAAGGCTGCCAACATGTTAAGCTTGTTCCCCTGTTTGCAAGTTCTTCAGATTTGGGTATGCAATGCCCTTCTCAAGTTTCAGCGTCTATTTTTCTAGACTAAAAGAGCCTGGCTTAAATCATTTGCCAAATTCTCTCTGTGTACTTACCAAAAAATTAAATTTTCCTTAAATCACCACTAGATATTTTGTTTTCATTTATTTGCATGTTTGTCTCGAAAATTTATTTTCTATTTGGGCAAAGTATACTACTCCTTAATCGGTATCTAGTTATCTAGTTTTACGGAAATCACCACTACATATTTTGTTTTCATTCTAAGTTTGGAGAACTAACTGTAGATCTGATCATTTGATTGCTTTAGGCAAGTTTTAGAGGTGCCCCTTACTAATCTAAGTTGGCAAGTACGGCACCAGAGTTTAGCTCAAATATGTCTTAAAATGCTAGGTAAACTTAATATGCATGGTGCACAAGCTCGCGATAGGATTTTTCCTTCCTTTATCTTTCACACACATTACATTCCTGTGTTCACTTCCTTTCTTTTTTTTAAATCCATTTTTCTGATATTTTTGGAAAGAAAATTCAGTGCACAAGTAGTCTGTTGAAACTACTTAACCTTATCAGTTTTGCTATGACCATAAACGCACAAACAGAACCATTTATTTTTTTACAAATTCATTTTTTCTTAGCGTGCTTTGCGATGGGAGAAAAAAAGTTATAATCTTCAATGGCCATGACCACATTTCGCTACATCACTGAGATACACTACCACTCTCATCTTTGCGAAATTGCGAACAATTTTGAAAATCATGAACATTTTTTTAAACTCATAAACATATCTGAAATTGTGAGAATTGTTCAAATTCTTGAACATTTTTACAGATTGTGAACATTTTCTAAAATCATGAACATTTTTTGAATTCATGAACATTTTATACTATTTGCAAAATAGAAAAAAATTATGAACATTTTTCTTGAAGGGGCGAACATTTCTAGAATCGATGAACATTATTTTGGAAGTTAGTGGAACAATTTTTGTAATTCACAAACAATTTTTTGATTTATCGAACATTTTTTGAATCAATAAACTATTTTGCAAGTCATGAACAGTTTGTTAATTTTTAGGATATTTTTCAATTCGTGAACATTTTTTGAAATTCAAAATTTTTGTTCAATTTCATTAATATTTTTTAATACGTGAACTTAAAAAAAATCATGAACATTTTTTTCCAAAATTGCGAACATTTTTTTGAATATGCAATTTTTAAAAAAATTCCCAAACATTTTCTGAATTGACAAAACATTTATTCTAAATTCACATTTCTTTTCATTTTTGGAACTTTTTTAAGTCCGAAATTATTTAAAGTAGAAAGAAGAAAGACGAAAAAGGAAAACGACAAAAAAATTAAATAACAGGCTGCTCAGACATGGACCGGCCCATGCAGGGATTCCCTGTGTGAAACATTTTTTATCACTTATAAGTGACATTGGTGGGTAATATATTGCAACTTTTGGGTCAATTTCGATGACGTATCGCCAGAAGCAATAGCCGCTTTATTATTAAGTTAGAGAGTTAAGATTACAAATTGTTTTTTTACCAGGATTGTTCGGCACAAATGTGCTATTTTCTTGAAATATTACTCCTTTCCCATTATCTAAGGCGTGTAAGATTTTGGCACGGAAATTAGAGCATGGCTGGTTGTTACTCAGGCGCATGGTTATTAACGATTCCTCCATGATATCCTACCAGACGTGGTTGACTGATCCATGAAAACAGTAGATGGCCAGGTCCATCTAGGGCACCAAGCGCTAGTTCTAACTGGAACCCATGATTAGTGATCATTTCCGACTAGTCGTAAGAGAGAAACTAGTGCGGGCTAAGAGCTAGCAAATACAAAACCAACAATATGCTTTTTGTATCATATATAATTTTTATTTTGTTAGTTTTGTTGATGGTCAAAGTTCGACCCAAAATACGAGGGGGCCTAGCTAATAAACCCGGATGGAGGTAGTAACACGCCTTACATCTTGGGATTTTCTGGAAAAGCTTAGGCTCCTATTGTTTTGGGAAGGAGGGAGTAAATTAAAGAGTGCTTTAGTGCGAACTGAAAATATGTTACAAGGGTTGTTCCACTGACTGATTTTTGGCTGGGTAATTGTTGATTTTGGAGTTACCTTGTTTATAGGACAAAAAATATATGGTTCTAAGGCTTTACAGCTGTAATGTCCATGCCGTTCCAAATTTTTAGCTGGTTACCTAAGTTAAACTGGCATCTAGAATATGAATGTTTTCTACTTATTACTGTTAGTTGGTTCATTGTAGCATATAAATTTTTACATCATTTTTTTATTAGATTTTAGAATAGCTTAATTGATCATTTGTCTTAATGGTCACAGTGCCTCGCTTTTGAATGGACGGATAAACATGCGTTTGGGCAGTGGCAACCAGCAGCTGATACAATTATGTGCCTAAATGAGCATCTCAAATACGTGGAACTTCATGGGTATTATGGCACTATAGGGGAGGTGCAATTTGCAAGTTTCCTTATGGCTGGAGCAAAAGCTCTCAGGGCCATGCAAATACTGCACGGTAGTAAATTGAGGGATGAGCGTATCAACACCATGAAAAGTTTAATACTGAAAGGTGGCAAAGCTTCGTCAGAAGCTCAACTTAGCTTTGCATGGAGGAGCGACATACCTACTGTTCGAGAGGACCTTGATAGTTACCTGCGCCAAGTTCGTATTATTTGATTGCAGGAATTGTATTCCATACTTTACAGTCTAAACTAGTTAATTGCACGTATGTTTCAATTAATTCAGTCATGTTATACACAAAAATAACAATTTTGAAGTGTTTCAGTTCATATTGAAGGAAAAGGATGGTTAATGATGAGACCTGGCCTCGTGCCAGTATTTGCAGAGAATGGCATATCAATGTCGGCGTCGTATCTTATGAACCCGCACAGTACATCCGGGTGTCTGTACTGTGCATAGATAGATTCACTCGTTATATGCATGTAACTAGGCTTAGTTGCTGCACACACACACATGCTGCGGACTTGACCTGTTGCTGCCAAAACCGACGGCTGTTTTCTTTAATTTGTTTGGGTTTATCTGTGACAAAGCTCAAGAAGCTGCATGTATATATGATGTGATTGATTGGCGGTGATTTACGCAGAGCAATGAATTGCCCTAGAGTGCTACTGCAATTTCAAGGCATGGCTGGCAGGAACCATAGCTGTGCTTGCCTTTCTCATGTAAGCCTTCTTCTCTGCTCATCTCCTCTGGTTTCACTTTCACGGACTGTTGCGCGCTGCCTTTTTGTTCGAATGCCCAGCCCATGTTCTCGATCAACTCAAGGGTGATAGTGTCTGCTGTAAGGATCGGACATTCGTAGTTAATCGATGAATAAACCACGTTATTATAAAACCGCTTGTGCCCAACTTGCCATTACGCTACACATACGTTTCAGCATACGCTGGACGCAGAGACGGGTGCCACGTCATCCTCGCGAGCGGGTCCAGCCGGACCGCTTAAATCAGATCGTGGCCGCTCGGGATAGTCAAATTTCCCCTCCAACCCGAAAATCCCTGACCCTTGTTTGGTTCGGGGGGAATTCGAGATGGAAAATGGGAGTTGAGGGATGAGGAGATTAAAAGTTCACCGTTTGATTAGAGGGAACGGGAGTTTAAGTGGGAAGGGGAATGGAAGTTGAGGAAGCCAATTCCCACATATTTCTTCTCAGGGGGTATCCTGTTAATTCGCGAGCAGAGTTTTATCCCACGCTAATTCCCATCGTATACCAAACAAGGGAATGGAAGTAAAAATCTATTTCCCATGATTAATCCCTTCATAAACATCCTTGTGCAAACTCCCATTCCCCTGCCCAAGTGTGTACCAAACAGGCAAATCCTCTCCGACGCCGGTGACAGCGTGGGCTCTCTCCACGGTCGCGGCGTGAACCGCACGCACCGCGCAGGTCGAGCAGGGCGAGGCTGCGGGCCGCACGCACGCACAACGCCGGCGGTTGGGAGCAGCGGCTGGACGATGTGCGCCGCACGCACGCACGACGCCGTCGGCTCGGAGCAGCGGCTGGACGTTGTGTGCCGCACGCACGCATGACGCCGACGGCTCGAGGTTGTGCGCCTCAGGCACAGACACAAGCACGGCGCCGGAGCTCGGAGACCACGCCTGTGATCCTAGTGCACTCCAGGGATGGACGTGCTGGAGGCTCTCCACAGCAGGCTTTTGTGCTCTCGCCGAGTCGGCGGCTCTGATGTGGATTGGATTGGTGACTTACCCATTCCGTGACTTTGGCACTGGACGTTTCAAAAACGGGTTTGCTGTGGCACTGGAGTTCAGTAGTTGATCCTTTGACAGTGGAAATTCTCAGTTTATTTGCTATGTTGTGCTGATGAACTGAGATGCCATACAATGTGATGTTAGCTTGTGCCAGAATGCTATGCAATGTAAGATGTTCTGAATGGTATGCATTTTTATTCTATCGGGCATGTTCTGGATGAACTTTTATAGCTTATGAACGATCTTTTGCAGCTTCTGAATGCTGGTAGTTCAATTGTAAACTTGTGACGCCCCCGATTCAATCATACACTAATCATGCACGCAAACGTGTACGATCAAAATCAGGGACGCACGGGAAGATATCACAACACAACTCTAAAAACATAAATAAGTCATACAAGCATCATAATATAAGCCATGGGCCTCGAGGGCTTGAATACAAGTGCTCGATCATAGACGAGTCAGCGGAAGCAACAATATCTGAATAGAGACATAAGTTAAACAAGGTGCCATAAGATGGCTAGCACAAACTGGGATACATATCGAAAGAGGCGCAGGCCTCCTATCTGGGATCCTCCTAAACTACTCCTATTCGTCGGCCTGAACGTAGTAGTAGGCACCCTCCGTGTAGTAGGGGTCATTGTCGACGGTGGCGTCTGGCTCCTGCGCTCCAACATCTGGTTGCGACATCCAAGAAGAATGGAAAAGAGGGAGCAATGCAATCGTGAGTACTCATCCAAAGTACTTGCAAGCAAGGATCTACACTACATATGCATTGGTATCTGTGTGAAAGAGGTAATATCTGTGGGCTAAACTGCAGAATGCCAGAATATGAGGGGGGAAAGCTAGTCCTATCAAAGACTACGCTTCTGGCCGTCTCCATCTTGAAGTATGTAGAAGAGAATAGATGGTAATTAAGTTAACCAAGTATCATCGTATAGCATACTCCTACCCGGCAATCCTCCCCCGTCGCCCTGTGTGAAAGCGATCACCGGGTTGTCTCTGGAACTTGTCTTTGTGTGTTTTATTAAGTATCCGGTTCTAGTTGTCATAAGGTCGAAGTACAACTTCGGGTCGTCCTTTTACCGAGGGACACGGCTATTCGAATAGATCAACTTCCCTGCAGCGGTGCACCACATAGCCCAACACGCTCGATTCCTTTGGCCGGACACACTTTCCTGGGTCATGCCCGACCTCGAAAGATCAACACGTCGCAGCCCCACCTAGACTCAACAGAGAGGTCAGCACGCCGGTCTAAATCCTAAGCGCGCAGGGGTCTGGGCCCATCGCTCATTGCACACCTGCACGTTGCGAACGCGGCCGTGAGCAGACCTAGCAACCTCCATTACAAAGGAAGTTGCGTTACGCGGCCCAACCCGGCGCGCGCCGCTCAGTCGCTGACGTCAAAAAGAGCTTCTCCTGATACCACGACGTCGAGAGCCCATAACTGTTTCCACATAGTTGGTTAGTGTGTATAGGCTCATAGCCAGACTCAGATCAAATATTAAGATCTCGTTAAGTGTGTTATTATGAAATAACTGCGGACGCCGACCAAGGCCAGGCCCACCTGTCTCCTAGGTGGTCTCAACCTGTTATGTGAACAAATATTAATAACCATTTTAGAAATGAGAACAACTATTTGCAAGCACTATAGTAAAACAAAACTAAAATTCCTAAACATTGTCATGTAAAAGAATAATTGTTCATAGGCATTGTCATAGAAAAGAACAAATGTTCATAATCAATGTCATATATAAAAGAATTTCATAAGCATTATTTATAGTTGCTTACCTTTTGCGTGTCAGAC
The DNA here is from genome assembly GCF_002575655.3 of Aegilops tauschii subsp. strangulata. NCBI lineage: Eukaryota > Viridiplantae > Streptophyta > Magnoliopsida > Poales > Poaceae > Aegilops > Aegilops tauschii. The sequence continues at coordinate 37,882,770 of NC_053036.3, forward strand.
ATGACTGTCCAACGTGAGGTGTTGACAATGCCAAGGTCTACTTGTAGAGCACTCAAGAACCATCTCCAAGATTTTGTGTTTTCAATTTCAACAACAACAAAGGCCACGCGATAGATACAGTCATTAGGATCCATTCCTATTGCAGTCAACATAATGCCTCCAAATTGAGTTTTCAGGTGACAACCATCTAAGAAAACAACAGGCCTGCAAGCTGAAAGAAAACCCCTATTACATGCATCAAATGAAAAATAACACTTCTGGAATTGGCCATCATCAGCAACTTCCAAAAAGAATGAACTGCCAGGGTTTGATCTCCTTAATTCTGCTGCATAATCCCACAACATGCTGTATTGCTTTATGTCATCTCCATAGATAATGTTGAATAATATTTTCCTTGCCCTCCAAAGCTTTTGCCTGTGCACCTTCATGTTCCAGTCTTGCTGAACCATCGACCCTAAAACCTTAAGAGAAATCTTCTCATCTGCCCTTATCTTATCAACAAATTTGCTAGCTATGTATTTGGCAGTGAAAGCTTTAACATGCCACTTCTTACTGCATGTGTGCTCATCTTTAAATGTTTTAACCATTATACCCTTTGTTCTATTATCATAAGAAGCATATAAATACCATGGGCATCCATCATTGCACTTTGCTCCAATTCTTGTTTTGTCATTTTTGGGAAATGTGATTTGCAGTCTCTCCTTGCAACTATACTCCCTAATTGCCTATCTTAGCAGTACAACAGATGAGAAAACCTGCCCCACATGAAACTTGGGCTCATTCAAATCCTCTTTAGTGAAATGTTTGAAGTTGAACTTCATTTCTTCGTCATCCGAATCTGGCAATTCTAGACTATCATCTTCAGAATTGGGCTCTTCTGCTAGTTGTTTCCCTTTCGTTCTCCCTTTCTTCTCATCATTACCATCTACATCTTTATTGACCAAATCAACATGACCATCCTCCAGGTCTAGTCACTATCAACAAGCTCTGGGTCATAATCCGAGTCATCAGAATCTGATTCACTACTTGATTCTCTGTTCTCCTTTGTTGTTCCTCTTCTAGTGCTCCTGCTTGATCCTTGAACATTCCTCTTGTTGGGGAACGTAGTAATTTCAAAAAAATTCTACGCACACGCAAGATCATGGTGATGCATAGCAACGAGAGGGGAGAGTGTTGTCCACGTACCCTCGTAGACTGAAAGCGGAAGCGTTAACACAACGTGGTTGATGTAGTCGTACGTCTTCACGATCCGACCGATCAAGTACCGAACGCACGTCACCTCCAAGTTCAGCACACGTTCAGCTCGATGACGTCCCTCGACTCCGATCCAGCCGAGCTTTGAGGGAGAGTTCCGTCAGCACGACGGCGTGGTGACGATGATGATGTTCTACCGACGCAGGGCTTCGCCTAAGCACCGCTACGATATTATCGAGGTGGATTATGGTGGAGGGGGGCACCGCACACGGCTAAAAGATCAAACGATCAATTGTTGTGTCTATGGGGTGCCCCCTGCCCCCGTATATAAAGGAGCAAGGGGGAGGCCGCCGGCCAAGGAGGAGGGCGCGCCAAGGGGGGAGTCCTACTCCCACCGGGAGTAGGACTCCTCCTTTCCTTGTTGGAATAGGAGAAGGGAAGGGAGAAGGAGAAAGAAGGAAGGGGGCGCCCCCCCCTCCCTAGTCCAATTCGGACTAGTCCATGGGGAGGGGTGCGGCCACCCTTTGGGGCCTTTCTCTCCTTTCCCGTATGGCCCATTAAGGCCCAATACGAATTCCCGTAACTCTCCGGTACTCCGAAAAATACCCGAATCACTCGGAACCTTTCCGAAGTCCGAATATAGTCGTCCAATATATCGATCTTTACGTCTCGGCCATTTCGAGACTCCTCGTCATGTCCCCGATCTCATCCGGGACTCCGAACTCCTTCGGTACATCAAAACACATAAACTCATAATATAACTGTCATCTAACTTTAAGCGTGCGGACCCTACGGGTTCGAGAACTATGTAGAAATGACCGAGACACGTCTCCGGTCAATAACCAATAGCGGAACCTGGATGCTCATATTGGCTCCCACATATTCTACGAAGATCTTTATCGGTCAGACCGCATAACAACATACGTTGTTCCCTTTGTCATCGGTATGTTATTTGCCCGAGATTCGATCGTCGGTATCTTAATACCTAGTTCAATCTCGTTACCGGCAAGTCTCTTTACTCGTTCCGTAATACATCATCCCGCAACTAACTCATTAGTTACAATGCTTGCAAGGCTTATAGTGATGTGTATTACTGAGTGGGCCCAGAGATACCTCTCCGACAATCGGAGTGACAAATCCTAATCTCGAAATACGCCAACCCAACAAGTACCTTTGGAAGCACCTGTAGAGCACCTTTATAATCACCCAGTTACGTTGTGACGTTTGGTAGCACACAAAGTGTTCCTCCGGTAAACGGGAGTTGCATAATCTCATAGTCATAGGAACATGTATAAGTCATGAAGAAAGCAATAGCAACATACTAAACGATCGAGTGCTAAGCTAACGGAATGGGTCAAGTCAATCACATCATTCTCCTAATAATGTGATCCCGTTAATCAAATGACAACTCATGTCTATGGCTAGGAAACATAACCATCTTTGATCAACGAGCTAGTCAAGTAGAGGCATACTAGTGACACTCTGTTTGTCTATATATTCACACATGTATCAAGTTTCCAGTTAATACAATTCTAGCATGAATAATAAACATTTATCATGATATAAGGAAATAAATAATAACTTTATTATTGCCTCTAGGGTATATTTCCTTCAGTCTCCCACTTGCACTAGAGTCAATAATCTAGTTCACATCGCCATGTGATTTAATATCAATAGTTCACATCACCATGTGATTAACACCCATAGTTCACATCGTCATGTGACCAACACCCAAAGGGTTTACTAGAGTCAATAATCTAGTTCACATCGCTTATGTGATTAACACTCAAAGAGTACTAAGGTGTGATCATGTTTTGCTTGTGAGATAATTTTAGTCAACGGGTCTGTCACATTCAGATCCGTAAGTATTTTGCAAATTTCTATGTCTACAATGCTCTGCACGGAGCTACTCTAGCTAATTGCTCCCACTTTCAATATGTATCTAGACCGAGACTTAGAGTCATCTAGATTAGTGTCAAAACTTGCATCGACGTAACCCTTTACGACGAACCTTTTGTCACTTCCATAATCGAGAAACATATCCTTATTCCACTAAGGATAATTTTGACCGCTGTCCAGTGATCTACTCCTAGATCACTATTGTACTCCCTTGCCAAAATCAGTGTAGGGTATACAATAGATCTGGTACACAGCATGGCATACTTTATAGAACCTATGGCCAAGGCATAGGGAATGACTCTTCATTCTCTTTCTATTTTTCTGCCGTGGTCAGGTTTTGAGTCTTTACCCAACTTCACACCTTGTAACACAGGCAAGAACTCTTTCTTTGACTGTTCCATTTTGAACTATTTCAAAATCTTGTCAAGGTATGTACTCATTGAAAAAACTTATCAAGCGTCTTGATTTATCTCTATAAATCTTGATGCTCAATATGTAAGCAGCTTCACCGAGGTCCTTCTTTGAAAAACTCCTTTCAAATACTCCTTTATGCTTTGCAGAATAATTCTACATTATTTCTGATCAACTTATACTTATCAGAAATGTTGTAGTGCTCCCACTCACTTTCTTGTAAATACAGGCTTCACCGCAAGTCTGTATAAAACTATATCATTTGATCAACTTATCAAAGTGTATATTCCAACTCCGAGATGCTTGCTCCAGTCCATAGATGGATCGTTGGAGCTTGCATAATTTTGTTAGTTCCCTTTGGATCGACAAAACCTTCCGGTTGCATCATATACAACTCTTCTTCCAGAAATCCATTCAGGAATGCAGTCTTGACATCCATTTGCCAAATTTCATAATCATAAAATGCGGCAATTGCTAACATGATTCGGACAGACTTAAGCATCGCTACGGGTGAGAAGGTCTCATCGTAGTTAATCCCTTGAACTTGTCGAAAACCTTTCGCAACAAGTCGAGCTTTATAGACAGTAACATTACCGTCAGCGTCAGTCTTCTTCTTGAAGATCCATTTATTTTCAATTGCTTGCCGATCATCGGGCAAGTCAACCAAAGTCCATACTTTGTTCTCATACATGGATCCCATCTCGGATTTCATGGCCTCAAGCCATTTTGCGGAATCTGGGCTCACCATTGCTTCTTCATAGTTCGTAGGTTCGTTATGGTCTAGTAACATAACCTCCAGAACAGGATTACCGTACCACTCTGGTGCGGATCTTAATCTGGTTGACCTACGAGGTTCAGTAATAACTTGATCTGAATTTCATGATCATTATCATTCACTTCCTCACTAATTGGTGTAGGTGTCGCAGAAACTGGTTTCTGTGATGATCTACTTTCCAATAAGGGAGCAGGTACAGTTACCTCATCAAGTTCTACTTTCCTCCCACTCACTTCTTTCGAGAGAAACTCCTTCTCTAGAAAGGATTCATACTTAGCAACGAATGTCTTGCCTTTGGATCTGTGATAGAAGGTGTACCCAACTGTCTCCTTTGGGTATCCTATGAAGACACATTTCTCCGATTTGGGTTTGAGCTTATCAGGATGAAACTTTTTCACAACGCAACCCCAAACTTTAAGAAACGACAACTTTGGTTTCTTGCCAAACCACAGTTCATACGGTGTCGTCTCAAACGGATTTAGATGGTGCCCTTTTTTTACGTGAATGCATCTGTCTCTAATGCATAACCCCAAAACTATAATGGTAAATCGGTAAGAAACATCATAGATTGCACTATATCCAATAAAGTACGGTTATGACGTTCGGACACACCATTATGCTGTGGTGTTCCAGGTGGCACGAATTTGTGAAACTATTCCACATTGTTTTAATTGAAGACCAAACTCGTAACTCAAATATTTGTCTCCGCGATCAGATCGTAGAAACCTTATTTTCTTGTCACGATGATTTTCAACTTCACTCTGAAATTCTTTGAACTTTTCAAATGTTTCAGACTTATGTTTCATCAAGTAGATATACCCATATCTACTCAAATCATCTGTGAAGGTCAGAAAATAACGATACCCGCCGTGAGCCTTAACACTCATCGGATCACATACATCAGTATGTATTATTTCCAATAAGTCAGTTGCTCGCTCCATTGTTCCGGAGAACGGAGTCTTAGTCATCTTGCCCATAAGGCATGGTTCGCAAGCATCAAGTGATTCATAATCAAGTGATTCCAAAGCCCATCAGCATGGAGTTTCTTCATGCGCTTTATACCAATATGACCTAAACGGCAGTGCCACAAATAAGTTGCACTATCATTATTAACTTTGCATCTTTTGGCTTCAATATTATGAATATGTGTATCACTACGATCGAGATCCAACGAACCATTTTCATTGGGTGTGTAACCATGTAAGGTTTTATTCATGTAAACAGAACAACAATTATTCTCTAACTTAAATGAATAACCGTATTGTAATAAACATGATCAAATCATATTCATGCTCAACACAAACACCAAATAACACTTATTTAGGTTCAACACTAATCCCGGAAGTATAGGGAGTGTGCGATGATGATCATATCAATCTTGGAACCACTTCCAATACACATCGTCACTTCATCCTTAACTAGTTTCTATTCATTATGCAACTCCCGTTTCGAGTTACTACTCTTTAGCAACTGAACCAGTATCAAATACCGAGGGGTTGCTACGAACACTAGTAAAATACACATCAATATGTAGGAGATATGCCCTAGAGGCAATAATAAATGTTATTGATTATCTCCCTGTTCATAATTATGTTTATGTTCCATGCTATAACTGCTGTGGTTCCCGAGCCCGTATATCCATAAAGGCTCTGGGGAGAACCCATATGCACGTGTGGAATAATAAACGATAAAATGTATTCCTAGTCATGCCTCTAAGACTAGCTCAAGTGTTGCATGATGATTATGTTTTCCCAATCATGGGCATGTCTATGCCAAGAAACTTTGAGGGCACAATGTCAGGAAGGACATTTGTGTTGAATCGACCCGAATTGATGTTATGCTATGAGATACATTCGTCACAAGTTTATTGGTACATAACACAGAGATGGTTAACGTTTGCATGATTCCTTAGACCATGAGAGTATCGAGTTTCTTCATGCTTGCTTCATGAACTTTGGGGTTTGTTAAACGTCATCCGTAAATGGGTGGCTATTACGGCGGCTTACGGGTTCATGGAAAAGTGTGTCAAGTAACTTGATAGCTCAAGATTGGGATTTTCTCCTCCAACGATGGAGAGATATCTCTGGGCCCTCTCGGTGTTACGGTATCCATCATCGTCTGGCCAGACACTTTGTGATTTGATCACGGGGATGCCGGAACACGATAACGAGAAAAGAGAACAATACCGGTAACGAGGTAACTAGCATAGTGGACAAGTTGTTGATCCACGGGAATGCCAACATGTCTCACCTCGGGTATTTGTAACATATCGCGAAGCAACAGGAATAGCACACGGCAACTGGAGGTTCACTCGAATATTTATTCGTGTGGGTATAGGGGTCAATATGGGTGTCCACGGCTCCGATGTTGATCATTGATCGGAAGGGGTTCCGGGTCATGTCTATACTTCACCGAACCTATAGGGTCACACGCTTAAGGGTCATCTATCTGCTGAATACTAGACAGGGAGTCTGAGAGAAAATCACCGAAAAAGTTTCGGACACCGAAAAGTTTCGGACAGCGGAATCGTACCGCTGAGAGAGGTCATCGGATAAGTTTCGATGATACCGAAAAGTTGTTTCGGGATACACCATTAAGTCAAATTGGTTTCGGCACATGCCTGATAATTCTTGCAGGATGCCAGAATCATTCTGGAAGCTTTTTGGAATTTTCTGAGATAAAAACCGGAAATGTTCCGGAGCTGCCGGAGCCACTTCAGATGCGTTTCGCAGATGAAAATCACTAAAACCGGAATTGTTTCGGAACGCGTTGAAAATCATTTTAGTGGGTATTGGAAATGTTCTTAGCCCACATAAATATTTTCAGTTCGATCAGACGCTGAAAAATGTCGTCGTGAATAGTGAAAATCAGCTTTATGGTTACTTTATGGAAAGCCACCTTTTGGGGCTTTGCTCCAAAAGATCTTGGGGATGACATGGATGGATAGGAGCCATTTTTTGGGCCCCTCATGGGGGTGTGGCCGGCCACATGGGGTATCCCCCCTTGGGGACCCTCTTGTTCCTTGGTTTCACTCCTAGGTCCTTGTGGAAGGACTTCATTCATGTGCATTTTGGGTTTTTTGTGAAACTACCCTACCCCCTTGGGATTTCCTATAAATAGAGGTGGAGGGGCAGCCCTCCACACTCATCCCTTGCTCTCATACACATGCCATGCATTATCTGGCTTCTTCTCTCCCTCCCACGAAAAGAGTTTCGTAGAGCCGTAAGGCTGTCTGGGTTCCGGCAGGAACTAGTTCTGGACGGCGAAGCCCTGCCGGATAGATGACACCGTATGTGTGCAACTCTGTAGAGAGATCGTAGTTTCGGTCTTAGTTCGTGAGTGCCTCCCGAAGGGCTGTCCGTGTGACCGTCCGAGTTTCGAAGGTCCTCCCGAAGGGCTGTCAGAGTGACCGTTCGAGTTTCGAAGGTCCTCCCGAAGGGCTGTCCGCGACACCGTCCTGGGGGCTGTTCGACCGCCTCCCGGAGGGCTGTCTGAGGAGCAGATGAGGGTATACATCCTCGCGGTTGGGAGGTTGTAAATCCTAGCTGCGGGGATCTGCACCGCCGATCGTCATCGACTCTACTTCCCGCTGCGCTACGAGTCGGTAACGAAAAAGATCAAACCATGTATGCAGTCTCCATAGTGGTCCTGGGCTGGTGCGTAGGTTGGAAATTTTTTTGTTTTCTGCTGCGTTCCCCTACAGTGGTATCAGAGCCGTGCTATGCGTAGATGCAGGTTTCGATCTAGAATACATGGAGATGTATGGGTATTGCATAATATAATTAGGTAGTAGATGAGATCTATTGCTGAAAATTATTTATGCGGGTGACAGATGAAATCTGTTACCCGAGGTTCTTGTTGCTTCCCTAGAATTTGCGTTTGCTCAATCTCGAGACAGCATGGTGGAATTTGACAAAGTTCTGGCAATCCGTGATCCTGATTGATCATGGAAGTGCTATCAGTTCTTTGGGTTCTGCCGTAGTCAAAAGAAAGATGAAATTCGCAGATGAAAGGGCATTGCAGATATGATCTGCACGGGGGTCATGCGTATGACGAAGTTTAGTATGGGGCTCGAGATTTAATTATCCCGTGTTTCATACACCCCGAGATGTTAATGTAGCAACTTGAATAATCATACTTGATGATAAAACGTTGGTAGCTGCGGTTTAAGTCAAAACCTTAGAAGCCACGTAAAATAAAAATTTGCATAAACCGATTAGAGGTGTCTAACTTGGTTTTGCAGGATGTGCATGTGATGTGGTATAGCAGTGCTCATACTAATTCGATTATGTATGATATGACTATATGATGTAATTTGATTAACATGACCTGCGTGTCATGGTTCGGCATGATGGCTGGAGCCATATGATTGCACTTTAATGACGTGCGTGTCAACCTTAAGTAATGCATTAATTTTATACGCTATGGAGATAGCAATATTATCTGGTGCATCGACAAGGTGGTGGCAATCTTCGCGAAGGTGAACACCAACACGAATGCCGAAGACGAAGAAATGAAATACTTCTCCGTCAGAAAGGGCTATACCATATCATGCTATTATGAATTGCCTGAGATGTTTATCCCTTATGTTGCACCCTTCTTGATTGCGCGGTAGTCGCTTTTTATTAGGGTGATCTCTCACAAAAATACCAAGTAGTTAGTGTTCTCCCAAGTGTAGCACCATCACGGCACCTATCTTTTCGGGGTGCGCCGTGTCACACGGGTACGAACGATTAGAGAAGTGTGAGGTGGGTGAGTTGAGACCTCGCAGCAAGATCACTTGGTTGTCTTGACGTTCAGGCATGACCGTCATGAGCTCGGAACACACGCATCGAAAGATGAACAAGAGTCACATAGAGATGTGATTGGCAAGTTGGCCTACCGGTTGAGATTTTTCATCATCAGTGGTGTTACACCAATGGCGAACAATTGAAATGTGGGTCTTGTATCACTCACAATCAATTTTGAGAGATATTGATTTGAGTGGGAGCGCACTGTTGAATTAACATGTTTAATTCTCGGTGCAATTAATTATGAACACTGTCTAAGTGTTTCTTGCAAAATAGTTGTAGAATAATGGCTCGCGTTTCCACCTTCCCTATTAAAATTGAATAGCTGTTAAATATCTGGTTAAAACTTTACGATTGGTAACGTAATATGAGGATTGTCCTCAAAAGTGCCGAGAAGGACTTTGTCCTATCGCATGCTTTCCGTATCCTCCCGCTAATGCTATGGATCATGTGACTCTCGTCCTTCGATCCAAAAGCTATAATTCCGTTTCTGTCAAGTGCAATATGTTTGCTTCCATGAAACCCAAACTTCGAAAGTTGGGATAGTTATATGATATTCATGGAACTGGAAATTATTTTCAGATACAAACAAAGCAATGTTTGTTTGCAAGTATTAGTAAAAGTGTTTACTATGCATTTGACTGTTGCGAAAGGGATCCAGAAGAACGCCTGTCATATAATGAAAGGTGAATAAAACAACAACTTAAAGAGAAAGGAAGTGTCCAAAGGGTGTTAGTATGACTTACACGCCTAGGAAGTCCGGGGCTAACGCCACTCTTAAGTTGGGTGCTTCTTTTGCGAGTAGGAGAAATACTAAAAGTTAAACTGTTAGAAGTATAAAGGCAGAAAGAAAGATGACTGGAATATCCAGCTCATGTATGAATGTCATACAAGTTTTTTATGTATAGTAGGCTGGTCAAAGATATAGTTCTTGGGAATTATGGTTAAACATGTTAATCACTAATTCTTGGGTATTGTGAGTTAATCACAAAGATACCCGCTCGATTGCATTCAATTGCGAATCACTGTAAGAGCTACTATGGCCTAAAAAGACTAGCCAGAAATGAGGTTAAGGTATACACAGGGAACATAGTAAATGTTACTATACCTTCCATCGGTGTATTACCGTCTGTATTTATTTTCATAATTCATTTAGAGTTTTACAAACTCTCGCCCATTGCATAAGGTATCTTGCAAGAAGGTTGTTCATAAGAGAACCTTTTATGTTCGATGTTATGAATAACACAAGGGCCATACTTTCATTATGAATGAGATGTATGTTATGAATATTGATAATAATACAATACCTCTGGGTTTACTTTCATAATTCATTTTAGAGTTTCATACACTCTAGCCCATTGCACAATGTTTGTTGCAAAAGAGTTGTTCATAAAAACAACAATTGTTGTTAAGTATTATGAATAACATGAAGGGCCATGCTTCCATCCAAGATGGGACGTATGTTATGAATATTGAGGGTAATATGATACATCCATAACACTGACGTTAAATGTCGCAAGACTAAAAGAATACCACACAAGTGTGGCACTACATTTGGTCACATTGGAGAAACCCGCATGGAAAATTCCATTATGATGGATTTTGAAGTCTTTTTGATTTTGAATCATCTGACACTTGCAACTTTCCTCCGAAAAGTGAAGTTACTAAAATACCGTTCACAGGCCATAAGGAACGAACAACAAACTTATTAGTGATCATACATTTGATGTGTGTAGTCCGATAAGTGTTGTTAGTGGTGGATTTATTTATCTTCAGAAATGACTCAAGTAGATATATGGATATTTACTTGATGAGACGTAAGTCTGGATCTTTTGAAATCATTCGAAAGGTTTTCAAAAATGAAGTAGAAGTTATTGTAACAAGAAAATTATCTTTCTACAATTTGATTGCACAAAGGAATATTTGAGTTACATGTTTAGCGAATGTCTGATGAGTTGTGAAAGGGGTTTCATAACTTGCACCTCCCGGAACACCACTGCAAGTGAAAAGTCCGTGGAGATGGAATCTAACCATTTATGACATGGTAAGGTCAAAGATGACATAAATAAATTTGCCATTATCCTTTTTAAAGTGATGCTTTAGAGACTGCGGCTTTTACACTGAAAAGAGCTACATCGGGTCTGTTGAAATGAAGCCATGGTATGGTACGCCCAACCATGTTGTATCTTTTCTTAACATTTGGAATATGGGGCTTGTGTAAAAGGTTACAAACCTAGTCCAAATCAGACAAGTGCTACTTTGTAGGTTATCCCAAGTCATTGGGTATTCCTCCCTCACTATACCGAGGCAAATAGGTTTGCCACAAAGAACGGTATGCTTTTAAAGAGAATGGTTCTTTCTAAAAGGTGAGTGGGAGAATAGTGCAACTCGACGAGATAAATAGTATCTTCATCAGATCAAAGGAAAGAGACCTTGGAAGTAATTCCAGAGTTTCCTACTGCGACTGATACGGAAGTCTCTACAATAAAATGTATGAACTTCGGTCGAACTTGCAGCTGAACCACGTAGGCAAGGCTCGTGCAAACCTCTCAGGTGCGCAAACGAGATATTGTTGTTAGACAACATTATACCTACGATACACAAGGAAGCGTTGATGGGCCCTGACTCCAGAATTGGCTAAATGCCAATAGAACCCGAGTTAGTTTCCATATAAGTGATTCAAGATTAAAACCTTGATACACCTTTCGAAAGACTTAGAGTCTAATGAATATTTATGGAACTTAAAACTGATACGGATAAAAATGTTTTATCCATAAAGCTTGACTTGTTGAAATAACAAGTTCAAGAGTTGACTACGATGAGGTTGTTTTCATCGTAGCGATGCTTAAAGTCGGTTCGGGTTGAACTAGCAATTAATACATATTTCAATCATGAGATATGAAACATGGATGATAAAAGGATTTCCATCTGATGGAAATGAAAGCTAGGACTTGTATATGATACAGTCCAAAGTAATTTGTCGATCCAGAGGATGCTAGTAGGTATGCATACTTCAGAGTTCCAGCAATGGACAGAAGAGAGCAAAATGGAGTTGGAATCTTCGTGTTTTGATGAAATGGTCAAAGGGGTTTTGACTTCATCAATGAGTAAACGAAGATGCTTGTAATTCAAGAAAGTAAGTGGGAGCGTAATAATATTTCTAAAAACCTTATGTGCTTGGCACATTGGTAATTGGAAATAAATTTCTTGACACAAATTAGGACTTCGTTTGAAAATAGTTTTTCGATGAAGTGCTTAGGCTAAATAGCCTCAATATTAGGCATGATGATCTATGGAGATAGATTTACCTAATGGGGCTAAGCAATGAATACATATTGACAAGATGCTAAAACCTTTTAGCATTTAAAACACCAAGGAGTGATTCTTGCCAAAGTCACATGGAAAGAGTTTTTGCAAGACTCGGTGTCCCAAAACACTGATGAGTAAAATACATGATGCAGATTCCACACACTTTTGTGTTTGGATTAATCATGTATTCCATGGTATGTAAAACAACCAGATATGTCCGATACTCCCAAGGTGTTGCGAGTATGGATACCAAAGTGATCAAATTACTGATCATGGGACAACAGTGAAAGATGTCACACAGTACTAGAGTAAGTACTGATGACATGGTTTTCTCGCAAGCAGAGATCATGAAGAGTTCGTTGTAAAATGTTACGTCGATACAATCTTCATCTTTTCTCCATGCGATTTTCGATTTAAATTAAGGGTTTTGTGTAACACACAATGTGGTGGCACAGTTAGTTGGAATTTGTTCAAACTAGTTACTGTGGCGAATTCTATAACAAGGGCTAAGTATGTTGACGCTTTAGAAGCGACAAAGAAGATGTTGAATCATATAGTTCATTCATGAACTTAGTATAGTTCCAAGATGGCTTTTGACAATGGGACACTACTGCAGGTAGTTGCTCCATAACTCAGTCTGAGGAATCCAGGTTTGACCTGTGATTCACATACATACAAAGCCAAGTCCACACAAAATATGAATTTTGTGAAAACGCGAGGACATGCAAAGATACACACGGAACTGAAGTCGTCAGATCCATTGGACATCAGGCTATACCACAAGCGAAGCATATTTACACCGGTGCCCCACAGGTGTGAAGTGCATTAGCATAAGCTAGATTATTGTCTCTAGTGCAAGTGGGAGTCTGTAGGAGATATGCCCTAGAGGCAATAATAAATGTTATTGATTATCTCCCTGTTCATAATTATGTTTATGTTCCATGCTATAACTGCTGTGGTTCCCGAGCCCGTATATCCATAAAGGCTCTGGGGAGAACCCATATGCACGTGTGGAATAATAAACGATAAAATGTATTCCTAGTCATGCCTCTAAGACTAGCTCAAGTGTTGCATGATGATTATGTTTTCCCAATCATGGGCATGTCTATGCCAAGCAACTTTGAGGGCACAATGTCAGGAAGGACATTTGTGTTGAATCGACCCGAATTGATGTTATGCTATGAGATACATTCGTCACAAGTTTATTGGTACATAACACAGAGATGGTTAACGTTTGCATGATTCCTTAGACCATGAGAGTATCGAGTTTCTTCATGCTTGCTTCATGAACTTTGGGGTTTGTTAAACGTCATCCGTAAATGGGTGGCTATTACGGCGGCTTACGGGTTCATGGAAAAGTGTGTCAAGTAACTTGATAGCTCAAGATTGGGATTTTCTCCTCCAACGATGGAGAGATATCTCTGGGCCCTCTCGGTGTTACGGTATCCATCATCGTCTGGCCAGACACTTTGTGATTTGATCACGGGGATGCCGGAACACGATAACGAGAAAAGAGAACAATACCGGTAACGAGGTAACTAGCATAGTGGACAAGTTGTTGATCCACGGGAATGCCAACATGTCTCACCTCGGGTATTTGTAACATATCGCGAAGCAACAGGAATAGCACACGGCAACTGGAGGTTCACTCGAATATTTATTCGTGTGGGTATAGGGGTCAATATGGGTGTCCACGGCTCCGATGTTGATCATTGATCGGAAGGGGTTCCGGGTCATGTCTATACTTCACCGAACCTATAGGGTCACACGCTTAAGGGTCATCTATCTGCTGAATACTAGACAGGGAGTCTGAGAGAAAATCACCGAAAAAGTTTCGGACACCGAAAAGTTTCGGACAGCGGAATCGTACCGCTGAGAGAGGTCATCGGATAAGTTTCGATGATACCGAAAAGTTGTTTCGGGATACACCATTAAGTCAAATTGGTTTCGGCACATGCCTGATAATTCTTGCAGGATGCCAGAATCATTCTGGAAGCTTTTTGGAATTTTCTGAGATAAAAACCGGAAATGTTCCGGAGCTGCCGGAGCCACTTCAGATGCGTTTCGCACATGAAAATCACTAAAACCGGAATTGTTTCGGAACGCGTTGAAAATCATTTTAGTGGGTATTGGAAATGTTCTTAGCCCACATAAATATTTTCAGTTCGATCAGACGCTGAAAAATGTCGTCGTGAATAGTGAAAATCAGCTTTATGGTTACTTTATGGAAAGCCACCTTTTGGGGCTTTGCTCCAAAAGATCTTGGGGATGACATGGATGGATAGGAGCCATTTTTTGGGCCCCTCATGGGGGTGTGGCCGGCCACATGGGGTATCCCCCCTTGGGGACCCTCTTGTTCCTTGGTTTCACTCCTAGGTCCTTGTGGAAGGACTTCATTCATGTGCATTTTGGGTTTTTTGTGAAACTACCCTACCCCCTTGGGATTTCCTATAAATAGAGGTGGAGGGGCAGCCCTCCACACTCATCCCTTGCTCTCATACACATGCCATGCATTATCTGGCTTCTTCTCTCCCTCCCACGAAAAGAGTTTCGTAGAGCCGTAAGGCTGTCTGGGTTCCGGCAGGAACTAGTTCTGGACGGCGAAGCCCTGCCGGATAGATGACACCGTATGTGTGCAACTCTGTAGAGAGATCGTAGTTTCGTTCTTAGTTCGTGAGTGCCTCCCGAAGGGCTGTCCGTGTGACCGTCCGAGTTTCGAAGGTCCTCCCGAAGGGCTGTCAGAGTGACCGTTCGAGTTTCGAAGGTCCTCCCGAAGGGCTGTCCGCGACACCGTCCGGGGGGCTGTTCGACCGCCTCCCGGAGGGCTGTCTGAGGAGCAGATGAGGGTATACATCCTCGCGGTTGGGAGGTTGTAAATCCTAGCTGCGGGGATCTGCACCGCCGATCGTCATCGACTCTACTTCCCGCTGCGCTACGAGTCGGTAACGAAAAAGATCAAACCATGAATGCAGTCTCCATAGTGGTCCTGGGCTGGTGCGTAGGTTGGAAAATTTTTTGTTTTCTGCTGCGTTCCCCTACACAATAATCTATATATCAAATATACCTTTGTTCACTTTGCCATCCTTCTTATCCACCAAATACTTGGGGCAGTTCCGCTTCCAGTGACCAGTCCCTTTGCAGTAGAAGCACTTAGTCTCAGGCTTAGGTCCAGACTTGGGCTTCTTCACTTGAGCAGCAACTTGCTTGCCGTTCTTCTTGAAGTTCCCCTTCTATCCCTTTGCCCTTTTCTTGAAACTAGTGGTCTTGTTAACCATCAACACTTGATGCTCTTTCTTGATTTCTACCTTCGTCGATTTCAGCATCGCGAAGAGCTCGGGAATGTCTTTCGTCATCCCTTACATACTATAGTTCATCACGAAGTTCTACTAACTTGGTGATGGTGACTAGAGAATTCTGTCAATCACTATTTTATCTGGAAGATTAACTCCCACTTGATTCAAGCGATTGTAGTACTCAGACAATCTGAGCACATGCTCACTGCTTGAGCTATTCTCCTCCATCTTTTAGCTATAGAACTTGTTGGAGACTTCATATCTCTCAACTCGGGTATTTGCTTGAAATATTAACTTCAACTCCTGGAACATCTCATATGGTCCATGACGTTCAAAACGTCTTTGAAGTCCCGATTCTAAGCCGTTAAGCATGGTGCACTAAACTATCAAGTAGTCATCATATTGAGCTAGCCAAACGTTCATAACGTCTGCATCTGCTCCTGCAATACGTCTGTCACCTAGTGGTGCATCAAGGACATAATTCTTCTGTGCAGCAATGAGGATAATCCTCAGATCACGGATCCAATCCGCATCTTTGCTACTAACATCTTTCAACATAATTTTCTCTAGGAACATATTAAAAATAAACACAGGGAAGCAACAACGCGAGCTATTGATCTACAACATAATTTGCAAAAATACTATCAGGACTAAGTTCATGATAAATTTAAGTTCAATTAATCATATTACTTAAGAACTCCCACTTAGATAGACATCCCTCTAATCCTCTAAGTGATCACGTGATCCATATCAACTAAACCATGTCCGATCATCACGTGAGATGGAGTAGTTTCAACGGTGAACATCACTATGTTGATCATATCTACTATATGATTCACGCTCGACCTTTCGGTCTCCGTGTTCCGAGGCCATATCTGTTATATGCTAGGCTCGTCAAGCTTGACCTGAGTATTCTACGTGTGCAACTGTTTTGCACCCGTTGTATTTGAACGTAGAGCCTATCACACCCGATCATCATGTGGTGTCTCAGCACGAAGAACTTTCGCAACGGTGCATACTCAGGGAGAACACTTATACTTTGATAATTTTGTGAGGGATCATCTTATAATGCTACCGTCAATCAAAGCAAGGTAAGATGCATAAAAGATAAACATCACATGCAATCAATATAAGTGATATGATATGGCCATCATCATCTTGTGCTTGTGATCTCCATCTCCGAAGCACCTTCATGATCACCATCGTCACCGGTGCGACACCTTGATCTCCATCGTAGCATCGTTGTCGTCTCGCCAACTATTGCTTTTACGACTATCACTACCGCTTAGTGATAAAGTAAAACAATTACATGGCGATTGCATTGCATACAATAAAGCGACAACCATATGGCTCATGCCAGTTGCCGATAACTCGGTTACAAAACATGATCATCTCATACAATAAAATTTAGCATCGTGTCTTGACCATATCACATCACAACATGCCCTGCAAAAACAAGTTAGACGTCCTCTACTTTGTTGTTGCAAGTTTTACGTGACTGCTACGGGCTTAGCAAAAACCGTTCTTACCTACGCATCAAAACCACAACGATAGTTTGTCAAGTTGGTGATGTTTTAACCTTCGCAAGGACCGGGCGTAGCCACACTCGGTTCAACTAAAGTGACAGAGACAGACACCCGCCAGTCACCTTTAAGCAACGAGTGCTCGCAACGGTGAAACCGGTCTCGCGTAAGCGTACGCGTAATGTTGGTCCGGGCCGCTTCATCTCACAATACCGCTAAACCAAAGTATGACATGCTGGTAAGCAGTATGACTTATATCGCCCACAACTCACTTGTGTTCTACTCGTGCATAACATCAACGCATAAAACCAGGCTCGGATGCCACTGTTGGGGAACGTAGTAATTTCAAAAAAATTCTACGCACACGCAAGATCATGGTGATGCATAGCAACGAGAGGGGAGAGTGTTGTCCACGTACCCTCGTAGACCGAAAGGGGAAGCGTTAACACAACGCGGTTGATGTAGTCGTACGTCTTCACGATCCGACCGATCAAGTACCGAACGCACGTCACCTCCGAGTTCAGCACACGTTCAGCTCGATGACGTCCCTCGACTCCGATCCAGCCGAGCTTTGAGGGAGAGTTCCGTCAGCACGACGGCGTGGTGACGATGATGATGTTCTACCGATGCAGGGCTTCGCCTAAGCACCGCTACGATATTATCGAGGTGGATTATTGTAACACCCTGAGAATCATGCTACAGTAACCCCCTGTGATTAAGCTAATCATGTGCTAAACAGGGCTTGATCACATTTGGATCACCTTCCTTTTCAAACTCCTAGTTCAAACTTCAAATATAATTAAAGTGGAAAATAAAAGTTTTCAAAAATTCAAACAAAAATGTCCAGTGGGTTATAAATAATACACTGGTAATTATGGTGGAGAAAACACATTTTTATAAAATGTCTAAATACTTTTAAATGAAATAAAACAGAAAACAGGAACAGTCAGAGAAAAAAAAAAGGGGGAGCAGGCCTTTCCCCCCCCCACTGGACCCGCGGCCCAAACCCCCCCCCCCCCGGCCCAAGCTGGGCCGCCACCCGCGCCCCGGCCCAGCCCACCTCCCCCCCCCCCCCCGCGTCCCCTTCCTGTTCCCCCGACCGGGACGGAACAGTGGCCGTCCCCGCCGCACCCCCTCGCCGGCGACGGGGAGGATAAGGGCGCCAGCTCCCCCGCCTCCTCGGGCCTCTCTCCCACTCGCCCCCGCTCTCCCTCGGCCTCTGCGCCTTCTCCCCCGCCAGATCCCCCTCCCTCTCCCCTCCGTTCCCCTCTGCCCGAGAGCGCTCGCCGCCGTTCACCGTCGTTCACACGGCCACCGTACCCGCCTCGCCGCCCCAAGGTGTCTCCAAGGACCGCCGTCGCCCGCTGCTGCATCTGGTGTAGCCCGTTGGAGACCGGAGCCCCTACAACGAACGCACCAAGCTCGCCTTCATCTTCGGACGCCGGCGACCCCCTTCTTCCCCGGCGACGACCTGCTGCTCCTAAGCACCCACGGGCCCTTCTTGCGCCGCGCGGTGAGCTCCTCTACCTCCTCCCTCTCTCCGCTAGCTCGCTCGCGCTCCGTAGCTACTTCCCCGCGCGCGCCCGAACGCCACGCCGCGGAGCTCGCCGCCGGCGTGTCTCCGGTGACCAAATGGTCACGGGCGTTGGCCCACTAGCCCGACCGCACCGTGCCGCACCCACCTAGCTAGCTAGTTCGGCCGTTCGCGCGCTCTAGCGTAGCTCCCCTCGGGCACCCGTAGCTCCTCGCCGCCGGCGAGTTCGTAGCGCACGTCTCCGGCCGTTCCAGCCCCTCCGGCCACCGCCGTTGGACGCGCGACGTCGAGCCGCGTCGAACGCGCCCAGCCCCGCCCCCGCAAACCCACTGTGGGTGAAACCCGCGCCCCTCCCGCGCGCGCCGCCGTGCGTTTTGGTCGCCGGCGATACTCCGGCGCCGGCCGCCGACGTGGCACACCTGGGGCCACCCCTGGGTCACTGCCAGTGGCCCCCACGGGTCCCAGTTGACTGGGTTGACCCAGTCAACTGCTGACTGGGCAGGCCCAGTCACTGACATGCGGGCCCCGCCGCAAAAACTAAAAAAGAAAATTAAAAAGAAAATGTTTTATAAATAAAAATAATTATTTTAACTAATCACTCACTGACATATGGGGCCCACCCCTCTAATTATACTGTTAGATTAATTTAAATAGATATTAGACTAACAGAGGCTGACATGTGGGTCCCACTGGACCCACCTGTCTGGTTTGACTGGTCAGCCGACCAGTTGACCTGCTGACGTCAGCATTACCTCATGCTGACGTCATAATTCATTTTTCTGAATATAAATAATTCCAGAAATTCAAATAAACTTTGAAAATTCATATCTTTTAAACCGTAACTCGGATGAAATTGTTTTCTATATGAAAGTTGCTCAGAACGACGAGACGAATCCGAATACGCAGTCCGTTCCTCCACCACACCTCCCTAACCTATCGAACTAGCAACTTTTCCCCTCCGGTCCGTCTGTCCGAAAACGCGAAACATCGGGAATACCTCCCGGATGTTCCCCCCCTTCCCCGGTAACACCTACTGTCGCGTTAGGGCACCCCTAGCACCGCTCATTGTCTTGTCACGCATCGTCTTGCTTATGTTTGCATTGTATTTACTGTTTCTTCCCCCTCTTCTCTCCGGTAGACTACGAGACCGACACTGCTGCTGCCCAGTTCGACTACGGAGTCGACGACCCCTCCTACTTGCCAGAGCAACCAGGCAAGCCCCCCCTTTGATCACCAGATATCGCCTACTCTAATCTCTACTGCTTGCATTAGAGTAGTGTAGCATGTTACTGCTTTTTGATATCCTATTCTGATGCATAGCCTATCCTTGCTACTACTGTTGACACCTTTACCTGCAATCCTACATGCTTAGTCTAGGATGCTAGATTTCCATCAGTGGCCCTACATTCTTGTCCGTCTGCTGTGCTATACTATCGGGCCGTGATCACCTGGGCGGTGATCACGGGCATATACTTATATACTATATACATGACACATGTGATGACTAAAGTCGGGTCGGCTCGTAGGAGTACCCGCAAGTGGATCTTTGTGGCGGAGCGACAGGGCAGGTTGAGACCGCCTAGGTAAGAGGTGGGCCTGGCCCTGGTCGGCGTTCGCGGATACTTAACACACTTAACGAGATCTTGGTATTTGATCTGAGTCTGGCCATTTGGTCTATACGCACTAACCATCTACGTGGGAGTAGTTATGGGTATCCCGACGTCGTGGTATCAGCCGAAGCTCTTTTGACGTCAGCGACTGAGTGGCGCGCGCCGTGTTGGACCACTTTGACGTAACCGCCGTGATCGTGTGGGTTGCTAGGTCTGCTCGCGGCCGCGTTCGCAACGTGCAGGTGTGCATAGGGCGATGGGCCCAGACCCCTGCGCGCATAGGTTTAGACCGGCGTGCTGACCTCTCTGTTGAGCCTAGGTGGGGCTGCGACGTGTTGATCTTACGAGGCCGGGCATGACCCAGAAAAGTGTGTCCGGCCAATTGGGATCGAGCGTGTTGGGTTATGTGGTGCACCCCTGCGGGGAAGTTTATCTATTCGAATAGCCGTGTCCCTCGGTAAAAGGACGACCCGGAGTTGTACCTTGAGCTTATGACAACTAGAACTGGATACTGAATAAAATACACCCTTCCAAGTGCCAGATACAACCCGGTGATCGCTCTCTAACAGGGTGACGAGGAGGGGACCGCCGGGTAGGTTTATGCTATGCGATGCTACTTGGAGGACTTCAATCTACTCTCTTCTACATGCTGCAAGATGGAGATGTCCAGAAGCTTAGTCTTCGACAGGACTAGCTATCCCCCTCTTATTCCGGCATTCTGCAGTTCAGTCCACTGATATGCCTCTTTACTCATATACCCATGCATATGTAGTGTAGCTCCTTGCTTGCGAGTACTTTGGATGAGTA